>NC_083717.1:110370860-110681629 GCF_028564815.1 Eubalaena glacialis | reverse complement strand
CGTGGTGGAGAGAATTCTGCCAGTCACAATCTCGGCCCTCTGCCAGCTGTCTTGCACACACCTTGCCCCGCTACCAGAATACCCCATTACCCTGGCCTCCCTGCCCCCCTCCACACCCACAGGAGGGAGAAGGAGCAGGGCAGGAGGAGAGGCACAGAAGGGGCCCAAGCATCCCTGTCTGACAAGGCCCTGATGCTTCCTTCCCACTGAGGACCACCCCCAGGACTCGACTGGTCACTCTCCCTTTTGCTACTGACACCTTGAAGGGTGGGTGGGTTCTCTGGAGGCATCTCCTCCCTGGGAACCCCACCTGCCCTGCGGGAAGCCATTTGGGAAAACCTCTTGAAGGTGGGGCGCCTGCCTCTTACCTGGAGGCCCAGGGCTGAGGGGCACCTCTGAGAATACCAGCCCTGGAATGCAGGTCACAGGCCCCAGTGACAATACCTGCTCCTTAATACCAGCCCTTCCTTTCTGGAGCCTGCCCCAGCTTGGGATGGTAGGGGGTGAAGGCAGGCAGATCTGTTCCTCCCTTCCTGGCCCTGCGGCGAGAGATGCTGACGAGTGTAGGCAGGTGGAGACAGGCCCACACAGCCGTCAGAAAGGCCCGTGTGAAGCACCCTCTATACACACAGCACAAGGGGGGCGGGAAGTGTGGGGAAGAATCTAAAGATCGAGAAAAAGTTGGCAGTAAAAAGGCATTTTTCCCACATGCTGGAACCCTAGACTTTGTTTCTGAAACTTGTTATTCTTAAGGAAAGCCGGGGAAGCATTCGTCTATGAAAATGTGAGGACTTCGCTGTTAGAGGGCCTTTCCAAACCCATCCCCAGACAATTTGTTTAAAGCCATGCAGTGGGACATTTCGGTGTAAGCAGTCAATCCAACGGAACCTGACTCACCAAAATGGTACAGATGAGGCAAGTTGCTTTTGAGGCTTTAAGTATATCTCTATTTTCAAAAGCAAAATGGAGAGTAAAGTGAAAGACTTTAAGTAATTGTAAAAACACCATTTTGGCTGATTCACATGCCGCCACTTCCTGGGAGCCAAGAGTAAAAGGAAGAAATGCCCACAGTGACAGCACCACTGCTGCCTTGGACTCAATTACAGATACGTCACACTCGGGGCTTGACCTAGAACGGGCTGCGTGGGCCGCAAAGGGAACAACGGGCCTGTGAGGAGGAAAGCAGAGCTGCAGTCCCGACTCTGCCTGTAATTTCCTCTGTGGCTTTGCTGAGTCACTTAATCTCTGGGGGCTGCAGTTTTCTCACCTGCAGAAGGCGGGGCAGGGCTGATGATTCTAGAGTCCCTTTCAGCTGTGATTCACTGTATTCCAAGTAAGGGTGACCAGAGCACAGAACCGCTTCATGCATTCACTCATTCAACAAAGTTTGCGAGGGCATCTACTATGTACCGGGCACCATGCTGGGTTTCCTGCCCTCGAGAACGCAGCCTGCTGGGGTTAGCAGAGGTGACTCTGCTGGCATAAGGAAGGGCACAGGGCATACCACTGGCCCAAGAACACAGGCATCTGGCCAACTGCCTCCTACAACAGGCAGCCAAGCCTTTGCAGGATTTCTTCCATTGGTTGGCAGATCCCCCTTTTCTACAACCTGTGAGGAAAGGGATCTAGGTTGGCAGGTGTCCTCACCAAATCAAGAAGCCATGCAACGTGATGGTAGAGGAACGAGTTCCAGTCTGTGCAGGCATCAGCTTTCAGAAGTCCCTGAAGACAAGACAAACAGAACCGACAATGACGGATTATCATGCTCAGGAATTTTAAAGGATGAGAAAAAGCCAAGACCCATGGTGACCCTTGGCTGGTTTTTGGCCTCCAGCACCCTAATCTTCTTCCCCACCTCATGTGCGTAATGGGAACAATTGACCAGGCTACCCTCCCCTCCGCCAGGCCAGAGGTGGACACGTGACCTGAGCCTCCAACCAGACTCCCCCTCCCCCTGCTCTTGAACCAGGTGCCGAGGTGCGTCAGGTGGAGCGCGTGGTGGGAGTACCTTCCGTCCAGGTGGGGGAAGCGTGGAGACTGTGGAGTTAGGTCCAATGTCTAGAGACCGCAGGGCTGCCCGGCTTCTGTCCTGGACTTGATTCTCCAGACTTCTCATCAGTGCTGGGAGTTAGTTACCTGATGGCTGTCAAAAAGTCCCTTTCCTGCTCAAGATGGCTGGTCATTAGAAAACCTAACTGAGTTTTTATGATTAATGCCACATGGTCCAGTGCTGTGCAGCTCAATCAAAATGTCTATGTGTGCAGCCTGAGACTGTTACATGGGAGGTGACTGGAGTCATGGTTTGGAAGATTGACCTGCTGCTGTTTGGTGTGTGGATAAGAATGAGCCACAAACAGCCCAGCCATGAAGCTGAAAGCTGAGAAGAACATTGATGTTTTCTGAGCTCTCAGGATGAGCAGTTCCTGTGCTAGGAGCTTTGTTCATTTATTTCCCACCACCCTGTAGTCAGGTGAAATCATCCCCCATTTTATGGATGAGGAAATTGAGGTCCAGGTGGTTAAATAACACGCTAAAGGTCACTCAGCTGATGAACGGTAAAGCTGGGATGTGAACTCAGGAGGAAAAACTCAGAACCTGGGCTTTTAACCAAACACCACGTTGTTTCCCTATGGAAGAAAATTCATGAAAGAGTTTTCAAAAATAACGCAAACGGCTTAGTGCCACCTTGGGCTGGGGGTGAGAAGCGTCAAGGGGAACGGTGGGTTTCCATCTTCAGCAGCAGTGGGCACTGGGGCGGGAACTGGCAGGTCAGGGTGGTGCCTACACTGGGGCAGCTGTGACTTGGGCTCTGGAGTGAGCATTTCCAGGTCGATGGTCAAAGCCATGGAGAGGATGGTGTTCCAGCGGGAGTGTGGGCAAGTGTAGGAGAGAGGAGCGGGGGCTGAGACTGGGCTTGGGCACTGGGAGAAGAAAAGGAGCCAGTGAGGGGACGGGTGGGTCCAGGGACCGGGAGGGCACTGTAGAAGGCTGAGCTCTGCCTGGCCCCTGGGGAGCTCAAGTTCCCACCTGCAAAGGCCCCCGTTTCTGATCAGGGTCTGGGAAACAAAGGGTCCCTGCCGACCCGGGAAGCCGGTGCCCATGCTGCCCGCCACCCCCTGCGTGCCGCTCTCTCACCCTTCACAGCAAAACCAGCCGAGACCCCTAAAGGCGAGCTCAGCCAGCTGTGGCCGGGCAGCCAGGTCCCAACCCCAAATTCCGAATCCTGCAGCTCTGGGGGTGGGGAACCTGGGAGGTCTGGCTTCCCAGGGGTTGAGGGAGGCTTACACTGAGCTGGGCAGGCAGCCCTTCCCCCCACCTCCCCCTCAGTAAAGGCAGGCAGGAAAAAAACGTGTTTTTATAAATAGCTCCAGCCCCAGCTGATTTGTAAATTCAGTGGGTTTTTTGTGTCAGTGACATCACCCTCCTCCCCATGGCAACCTCCGACGATATCAAAATTGCCAAGCAACGTTGGAGCAGCTCGGCACCCCAAACGAGAGCGGGTTGATGCCTGAGGATTTAATGGAGAAATCCCAAAGTGAGCCGAGGTGTTCCGTGGAGGAGGGGGGCGCGGCTGGGGTGGAGGCCAGAGCCCGCCAGCGCCGCCTGCCAGGAGCCCTGGGCCAGCTGGGGCTCCCTGGCCATGCTCCCTTTGACAGCCTGCTGCCGGCAGCAGGGGGGAGGGCATCGCTCCCTGCCTGATGTGTCAGGAGCCAGGAGCAGCCATCCAGGTGACTAAGCCGGCCCACGGGCACTGAGTCACCACTGGCCTGGAGGTTTCTTCCTTCCCTTTTGCATCTGATTATTTTGGGAACTGGAAACTTGGAGCTGCACCTGAGTCCCGCCCCTTCTAGCTCTCCCCTCCCTACCTGGGGCTCCAAGGAAGATGGGACCTGCCACGAGTCTGCCGCCCCCCGCTAAGGATATGGAAGATGCTGTGGGGGCCTGAGGGGCCAGGGAGAGATGTCGGCCGGCAAAGTACAACAGCAGATATGGTGATGAGGCTGCCTGTCCTCTGGAGGTGTCGGGAGAAGGGGAGTCTGGTCCATGCTGGCTGGTGTCCTCCTGGGCTGGCTTTGAACTCACCTCCTACGGGCTATTTCTGTAAATGAGCAGCTCCTAGGGTCAGAGTGGCATTTGGAGAACGAGGCTGGATTGGCTTAGGCTGGCCTGGGCAGGTAGGTGGCTCTGCGCCGGGTGTGGCCCCATGTGTGTGTGAGAGGAGCAGGTGTGTGTGTGAGAGCGGACCGCAGGGGAGCTGGCAGAGGCTGGGGATGGGGGATTTGGCAGCAGTTCATCCTGACTGATGCTGGGCCCGCCCAGGCCCCGAGATGGGTGCTGTGGAAAAGGACACCAGGTGCCTGGCCTGAGCAGGTGAGGGACAGCTCCAGCTCAGACAGACCCAGGCCCCACTGAGTCCACGGGACAGAGATACGGCAGGGTGCCCTGGTAGGGGGTGGTCCAAGGATGGAAGCCAACCCGCCAGGGACACCGGACAGTGCTTGGGCTGCCTCCTCTTCCGACAGCCCTAATCACTAAGGCACTAAGGAAACAGCTTCCTACCAGGAATTCTGTCCCTCTCGGTGCAGTGCCCGTCAGCACCTACGTGTGTCCTCCGCCGAGCTCTCACGGGTGCATCCCTGGGAAGGATGCTGCCCAGGGCTCCACTCCCCCATACTCAGGACATAGCGGGGCCGCTGATCAGGCTGGTGCTCAAGCCAGCGCCTCAGACCCCTGACCCCACAGGACGTGCTCTGGTGTGGGTGCCCCGCCTCCACACCAGTGAGTAAGCTGCTAGAGGGAGAAGGCTATGTGCCCACAGAGGCAAGACAACACCAACCAGGAGCCTTCGGGAGAAGCGGCTGGGCGAGAAAAGCACTGAGGTTTTCTTTTTCTGTTCCTTTTTTTTCTTTTTTGCCCGAAGGGAGTGCCGCTTCCTGGGCTAGAGGCAAGGACCGGCCTGCAGCAGGGAGCTCGGGGCCCAGAGGACGGCCAAGGTAAGGTCCCTGCTGCAACGGCGGCACGGGCCTCCCTGGCGGGGTTGGGTGCCAAGGTGTCCAGGTTGCCCACCATCTGGGACAGGGCAGGCAGCTGTGGGTTCCCGGGCTAAGGAGCCCCATGCCCCGCCCAAACTGCCACTCCCTTCCCAGATGCATTTTGAAGCACCCCTGTCCAAGCTGGCCTCTGGCTCCCTGGCCAGAGAAATGCTTATTTCTGCTATTCCTGCCTTTAACTCCCCTTCCTGCTGGGCAGTGCCAGTGCCACCAGGACGCCCCTCCAGGAGGCCCCACCACCTCTGGGACACTCCCCTCATGTGTACATCCCTCAGATATTTATGGAGCATCCGCTGGGTCCCGGGATCCAAGTCACGCCCCTATGCTGAGCTTGATTTGGCACAGATTCTGACTCTGAAACTCAGCCTCAGGCCAGATTCAGGGGGCTGCCTGGCTGAGAGCACCATGTTTCCTCACAGACCTCAGACTCCCCTGCAGCGTTAATGACCTGGGTGGCTCCAGGGACGTCAGGCCCAGTGAGCTCGGGTTTCTAAAGCACTGGGGCCCCACCAAGAAGCAAGGCTCATACAGCGTAGTTTGCTCTTTCCCTGGCATCACACACCAAGGTTCGAGGGTCCTGCTTGGGGTCTTGCCCTGAGTGGTTTTGGTGGGAACCGGGTTCCTGAAGTAGAGGATGAGCTCTGGGCTGCATGGGCCCCGGTGGGCCTGGGACTCAGCCTCACAGAAGCTCATCTAGCTGAGAATAAGGCCTTTGGGCCAAGCAAGGGCTCCTCTCTGCAGCTCAGGAGTGACAAACCTGGGAGCCCTGGTGACCAGTGTGCCTAGTCAAGAGGGGTCAGCACCAGGAGCAAGCTTTCTGGGAGCCCATGATTTGGGTGGAAAGCTCTGTGCACCTGAGAGTGGCCACAAGGGGAGAGTATGGCGGCTGCATGGACCGTTCAGTCCCCCAAGGACAGACATTCTTGGTGAGCAGAGCCCCCTGGGATGTGCCAGGCACAGGGAAATGTGCAGGCAGGTCTGGGGCCTCCAGCCACAGCAAACCCACTCTGTGCATAATTCCCAAGAATGACCAGGAATGCCTCCTGTCCTGGAAGAGCCCATGGGACCAGAGTCAGGATGAACCCAAGTGTCTCCCACTCAATTAATCCCCATACCTGGCTCCAGGAAGAGGAAAATGGGGGTATTTACTAGCCGTGGGGTTACCAGCTGTGGGCGTATTCCCGACTCCTGGAAAAAGGCCACTCAAGCCTGGTGGTGCCCCGTGTATGCAGAGCTGAGCAGCAGCTGGTGCCCAGCTGGGGGCAGAGTGGCAGAGGCTGGGGAGCACCGGACAAACAGCAGGCCAGCAGGGTGGCAGCTGGCTGGGCCAGGAGGCAGCAGAAGGTAGAGGCCAGGAGGAGAGGAAAAGCTCAGGGAGGGCTCAGGACGAGGGCTTTCTTATACCTACCGCCTCGGTGGGAGGGCCGGGCAGGGCGGAGGCGGAGACGCTGAGAGACCTCATTCCTCACCCAAAGGGCCCCAGAGGCGCCTCTGCGCACTGTGTCCTGGGTGCAGAAGGCAGGAAGGACTCATGGGAAGCTGACCTGTGGCTGGAAGTGGAGCCCTTCCTGTAGGATGCATTCCACACCTGAGTGGGAGGGAGACTCGGGCAGTAGGAAGGGTGCTAGCAAACCTCACTAGCAGGCCTTCTGCAGCCTGTCCCTAAGAGAAGTGGACTAGCCAACAGGTTGGAGTAGAGCATGGAAAATGGTAGCTTCGGAAGAGCTCTCAACTTCCTGAAGCGGGCCTGGCCCTCCTGCCCGGGGTGAACAGGCCGACTGGTCCTGGGAAGCTGCCCCTTCCGAGCTCAGCCCGAGGGCCCACTGGGGGCTAAGGTGAGAGGTGTGAGGTGTGGGATAAAGGGGGACTTGTCTTTTCTGGGCAGGGTGTGGGCTCTAGGCAGCACTAGGCGGTGGCCATTGGCACCTTGTTCTGGCTCACTCGCTTGCAGGCAGGGAAGAGCTATGGCCTGACTACGGAGTCCCAAACACTGGGGGCAGGATGGGGGCAGGGGTGGGGTGGAGTGCTGGAGCCCTTGCCCCGGGGGAGCTTACAGCCTTCAGCAGAGCAGTGGAAAGGAAAGCTAAACAGGACAGACTTTCATACCCTGGGGGGATTTAGCGTGGAGGCAGGGACCGTTCCCTCGCAACTGCAAGGGGCCACATCAGCCCCAGCAAAGGGACACTTACACTGGCCAGCATTTTCTATAAAACCTCACTATGACCCACCAGGCAGCGCAGAGACTTTACAGGGGGACAGTGATGACCTTTTTTTACACCTGTGGTTTCTCTGTGGTAAGCTTTCCCCCTCGAAGTGCTGCCTCAGTCAGCAAACACTGGCACCTTTCGGCCTGGCTCTGGTTTGCCTGAGTATGCCAAGCACTTGGGCCCCGGGCCTCTGGCTAACGGGGTGAAGGCAGGGCTGTGTTCTCTTGCACACTCAGGCTGCCCAGGACCTGGGGGCGGCCTCTGCATGCTCAGAGAAGCAGGCCCAGGAAGCTCAGGTCAGCTGGTTCGTTGTTCTGGTCTCTGACCCCCCGTGCACCCAGAACCCAGCCCACTCACCCCAGGGCAAATAGCAACGAACCAGTCACCTTGCTCAAGGCCCCTGCTGCTTGCCTGTCTACCCGGTTCCTGTGGCTCCTGAGTGCTGCAGCGGTGGCAGCGGGATTAAAACCGGGAGGACTGGTTCTCTGGTTCAGTCCTGGCCTGGAGCGTCCAGCCTCCATTTTCTTTCTTCCAGCTTCGAATGAGGCGCCATATGGAATTGTGCAAGAAGGCACAGAGAGTGCAGGGAGCCGGGGACCAACTGTGCATCCAGAGCACAGTCTCGGGTCAGTGGGGAGGAGCGCAGAGGAGGAAAGGGCTGCCCCAGAAAGGAGCTAGCCGCCTTGGATTGCTGTAGTACATTCAAGCCAAAGGGAGGCCCAAAGAATGTTTAATGCAGCCTTCATAATTTCATAGAGGGAAACAGAACCCAGAGAAGGAAAGTGGGGTCCTAAGATCACAGAACTAACTGGTGACAGAGTCAGCTTCAGGCCTGGGGGTCCTCGCCTCCCAGTCTAGGTTGCCTTTCCTTCGGCAGCATCAGCAAACGCACCCCCAAGCAGGGACAGGTGAGAGCTGCCAGGTAACAAGATGGCTTGAGAGAGGCGGCCTGGCCTAACACAGTAGGAGGACAGGTCCCCTTACTCCTCTGTGCCTCCTGCCCACCCCCAGCCCCTGCATCTCGATGGACCTGGAGCCCCAGCTCAGCCCACGCGTATTCACCAGCGCCCCCCAAGGAGAGGCTCGGCCCACTCCTGGGACCCGGCCACTCTCTGATAAACAGATCCAGTTAATTTGTAAATAGATAGACTCAATTTCTTGTCCCAGGAAGCATTTTACATTTTAAACATAAGCCTGTTAATGTCTTAAGCCAAAGGAGGGGGTAATGATGATAGTATCTAGGAATGAAAGAGATTCTGGGGCAGACTCTGTGAGCAGGAGGAACGCAGGAGACCCTTTACCTCAGGTGGTCTTTTCACCAGCTATATACCATGACCCCAGGCAGGAATTTAAACACCCACCATCAGAGGTCAGATCCCAGAAGCAGGTGGCCTGTTGTCTGTCATTTGTCTCCCTGACCCCAGGCACGAGCTGGACAAGAAGTCTTTTATATTCCACTATAGTGGGTTTTGCTGGAAGATGGTGTGTCAAGGATCAGGCAAGGTGGAGAAAGGTAGAGGTCTCGGACCCTGGGGAGGGATGGAGCCAGACCCAGGGACAAGAATGCAAGGCCAGGAGTTAGCAAGCATGCAGGGCTTCTGTAGAGGAGAGGATGGTCAGACAGGAGGAGGGGCTGCCTCAGAGGTCCATCATCCCAGCAAGAGCCACTGGGGAGGGCGGGGCTGCACACCAGGACCCTTTGCGTCAGTGTTCACATGAAGTTCCCACAGGCCCACCCCAGGGCAGTCAAGGTGTGGTCCAGAGATTAAAGAAGGAAAGACCCTGAGAAGGGATGGCAGTAGCTGCCTGCCCCACCCCCTACCCTAGGACCCTCTAAGCATAGCCCAGCCCAACCAAGTGGCACTTAGGTCATGCCTTCTAACCCAGGGCAGATGCAGAAGGTGGAGTTCCACAAGCTCTGCAGCAAGTTCCCAAGAGGCCACATGGCCCAGAGCCTGTGAACTTCGTGCGTTTAGAGCTAAGGTGTTCCTCCCGGACGGTTGTGGATGGGGCTTGGGCAGCCAACATCCTGCTTCCTGAGGCTCTTTCCTTCCCTGGACTCTGGCTGGAGCTCTTACCTGGTCTGGCACAAGCCTTCCACTCCCCCAACTCACCTGTCCTTCCTGAAAGTCAGAACCTGGGCTCCAGGGCGTGGGTGCCAGTCACAACCCTGCCCTGGCCTTAGACTGTGGGCAGCTGCTGGAGGCTCAGAGCAGAGAGGAAAGGACAATGAAGGGTATCCATTCAGGAAGCTTCCCAGCTGTCAGTTCTGCCAGCAGAAATGCCAGCCAGAGAGCTAAATTGCCAGCAACAGACAGTTGGATGGAACTTTGGAGCCCATTAAGAGCAGGGGCTGCAAAGTGATCATAGTGAGAAGATATTAAAGGAATTCATCATGTCTCTAAAACGAGTGTCCTTAGCACAGAGGTAGCTCTTTCTGTTGCCACCCTCCCCAGCGTACCTCATGCCCCCATGCACCCGGGAAGGGTGCCACAGCTTGCCCTGCCCCTGCTTTAGCTCCTTGAGGTGGGTGGACAGTGGCTTCTGCATCTGGGTGGCTCACCCAAGGTCACCAGGTCCCTTTGGGACTATCAGGCAAGTTCAGCCGCCAGTGTCAGTTTTCATTTAGGGGAGACAGGCCTATATATTCTCATTGGCACAGGAAGCCTAGTACATATATACACTTGAGAAAAAGGCAGAAAGAGGCTGGAGGCTTCTGGGTGTGGTCATTTCCTTCTGCTGAAGTTCAGGGTGGCAGAGGGACACATCTGTCCAGCGGCCAGGCAGGACAGTCTAGTGGACTTTTCCCACTGGGCCCAGATGGTGCTGCCAGCTGGAGCTGGGGTTCTCTCTCCAGGATCTGGAGTGGATAGACCTGTTGGGTTGATTTAATAGCAAGTTCTCCTGGAAGAACCCTGGGATTCTGCCCCCATGGCACGCTAAACTGGACTCCATTGCTCCCTGTGGCAGCTGTGTGCACACATGGCGTGGGGGAGGGGAGTTTCCTCCTTGGTCCCTTCGGCAGCTGTGAGGGCCGAGGGCCAAGAACTCTCACCCTGTTTGGGGGTGCTGGTCCTTGGGGCCCCTGTACCCCAGTGCTCTAGACCTCATCATTCCACCACCTTCCCAAGGGAGAGGGGCACCCTCTCCCCCGTTATACACATCAAGAAACTAAGGCTGAGACATGCTGGAAGTCTAGAAAGGCAGAAGGGCTCCAGTCCTGCAGGAACCCATGGTCTCTGCAGCTAGATTCCACCTCCTTCCTGCCTAAGGACCCCCAGGGCTTGGCAACCTCAACTTTCTCAATTCACGCTCCCAGACCCTCAGAGGTTCACACCTGCCTCCCAGCCCCATCAGCAGAGAGATGGATGGTCCCATCAGGGTGAGGGGCACTGGCCCAGGCCACCCCAAGAGCAGGAAGGGACAGGTGTGGGACAGCCCAAAAGAGAGGGGGAGGAAGGGATCTTCTCCAAAGAGTGCCTCTCTCCTAGGGCTGGGGGCTCAGGGTGAGTGGGCAGCTACCCCCCTGGAGCCCAGGCCCCAAGGGGCTCCTCCAAGCAGGTAGCAAGCAGGTGTACAGCCCCACTTCCCCAGCAGTGCCTGCAGGTGGGCCTGATGGCACCTGGCCCATTCTGGGTCTGTGAAGGACAGATGACTTGATTCAGGGACTTCAGGCAGGGTGCTGGCTCATGACTCAGTGAGAGGGTGGTGGAAACTGAGGCCCCCCTCTGCCCCTCATACCCAGTGCCATGTGGGCGTCCTCATGCCCTCGTCAGAAATGGAGGAGGGATATCCCCACTCAACCCCCCGACTTCTCTGTGTCACATGACATACCCGCCCTGGGTGGCAGTCAGAGGTGGCACAAAGAGGCAAATTACCAGCACCTCCCCCACCAGCTGCTCCCAGGGACCTGACCCCACACGGTCAAGTCATATCAGACAGGCCCTGGCACCAGGGACCTCTGAGCAGTACAGAGTTAAGAGAACAGACTGAGGACAGATACCCTTGGGTTGAAATTCTGGCTCCACCGCTCAAAAGCTACAAGACCCTGAGCTGATTCCTTAAGCAGTCTGAGCCCATCTGTTTCCTCATCTGTAAAATGAGAATAATAACAGTATAGTACTTCTGTCCCAGGGTGGTTGTGAAGACTTGAGTGATGACATGTGTAAATAGCTTAGCATGGGGCCTGGCCCACCTGAAGCATTCAATAATCGGCAGGCATTATTATTACTATTATTAGAGAAGGGCAGTCATCCAGAGAAAGGACCCTGAGGAAGCTTTTCAAGTCACAGAGCAGAAAGGTGCCAGGAAAGGATAATGTGTTTGTGTTTCTAAACCACAAGTTGATCTGTATCTTTCCTCTTTGGCCTTACCCGGCTTCTCAGCCCTGGCTGTAGGTACTCAGATGTTACAACAGGCCCCAAGAGCCACAGGCTGAGAGCCAGGAAGTGCCTGCCCTGCCCATGTGCCCTCCCTGACACCCTCCCAGACCAGGCTGGTTGACCAATGCCCCAGAGCTGGCAGAGCTCCAAGAGCCATTGCCCATCGTGAAACGCCACTTCTCAGTGCCCCTGTCCAGCACTCCTGCCCAATTTGTGCAATGGCAGTGCAGGGACAACGCCCTTGACCAGAAGGCCTATGGCAGCTGCCAAGGCTCTTCAAAGGAGGGTGTGCCTGGTCCCTCTCCCTGTGCTTGGCACAGCAACCTGGGAATAGGCCAGAAAGAGGCATGTGGATGCTGGAGGAGAAGCTGTCTCTAGACTGTCCCTGCCACTTCCTGAACTGTTGTTCTGCCCCCTCCTCCTGGGAAGGGCCGAGTTGGGTGTGGATTGGAGGAAGATGGAGACGGGGGGAGAGTCACACACAGAAATTAATCACTCAGGACCCATTCTGCACATCCCAGCCATTCCAATATGCAGAGGGTCATCCAACCCTCTGCAGCCGACCCGCCGTAGACCCACCTGGAAGGGCAGAAATGGGGGGTTGTGATGCGCCCAAGAGGCCCCCTAGTCTAGTCTGGTATCCACTATGGGAACCTTTTCTCTAGCATATCTGACTGATAGTTATCTGCTTCTTGAAAACGTTCAGTGATGGGGGATTCATTACCTCCTCAGTCTTATTTGGGAGTCCTGTCTCTCTCAAGGCGCCAAACACCACTGCAGCTCTCAAAGGTGAGAGGCCCCCCCAAGGTACCCTAGAATCTCTCCCTTTGTGGTAAGGAGGGGACTGGGTGTGTAGCCTTTTTGGGATACCCAAGCCTGAACTAAACCAAATTAAATACCAGTTCATTTCTGATAATATTCTAATGTTCACACTTTATTGTAGTTTAACAGTTCAAAAGTACTGCTTGGAGCCGTGGTTTTGGTATATAAGGTATTTGTATCGAAAGGAAATAATTCATGTGTGTCAGTAAAAAATAATTTAGGGTGTTGATTCTAGGTTCAATAAAGTAATGCATTTCATTCTAGCTTTGGTTCTTGGTTCATTTCAAATCCTCAGCAACCAATTCCTATACCCACCACCCAACCCAGCACAACCTCCTTCCCATAGCCAGCGGCTCCACCTGGCATCACCACGCCTTCCCCGGGAGGCTGAGGACATCAGGGCTTTGGATGCAGCCAGACAGGGTGCAGGCCTGTTTGGGGTAGTGAATTCCCACTGGCCACCTCAGCTCTGTTTGGTGGGAGCCTAGAGTAAACTGTGCATAAGCAATTGAGCCTATAATGCAAATTCTTTATCCATAAATTGCACTGATATGTCTAAAGAATCAGTGAATAAAAACAATACATGGCAATAGTGACCTCAGTAACTAAAGTTTGAGGTGCCCAACAATGACAAAAATTCCTCCACTTCCTCCTTCGGGGCAGCCATTTGGGGTCTAGATATACTGAATTTCCATGCCAGACTCCCCTCAGCACTCGGGTGGACACAGCCCTCCCTGGGGACCTGGAAGTCTTCCCACTTCCTTGTTTGGGGAAGAGACAGATGGCCCCTGCCCTCCTCCACAACATATAAACACAGGAGAAACCACCCTCCAATCCAGAAGCAGCAGGGCAAAGGGCAGCCCACAGTGAGCCACTTGGGACAGCCATCCTAATCCTAGGCCAGGACACTGCTGGGGACAGCTAGGAGATGCTGACTCTGGAACCGTGCCTTATCCTCTGTTTGGGGGTGCGGGGCTCCTGGAAGTTTTCTTTCCCTAGAGGTCCCTTACAATCCTGAGGCCCGAGGGCTCTCAGAACTGAGCAGGGTCTGACAAGGGAATTGGAATCTCTTTAAATCCCACTTTCCTGCCTGCACAAGGGGGCTACCCCAAGACAGCCGTAGGGCCTTGTCGCGCGATGGGAGGGGACAGGCCAAGGTGGTAGGTTTCAGGATTCCAGCCGGGCTCTGCAGGGTGGGCGGGTGGGACGCGCCGCCCGAGTGTGCGTCTGCAGTGCAAATTAAGGAGCTAATTACACAGAGGCGCTCGGCGGACAGTCCAGGTCAGGCCTCTAGGCCGCAGCCCAGGGTCCGAGGGGCCACGTGTACGTCACAGCGGGCGGCCGGGGCCAGCACCGGAAGGCAAAGGGCCGGCGGGAGCCGGAGCCGAGCGGGTAGGGGGAAAAGGGTTGAGAAAGGGGGCGCCCCTCGGGCAGAGAGGCTACTGGCCGCGGCCCCTGCGCCCCTCGGCGGCTTTTCCCGGGCTCTGCGTTCGCGGCGTCCTACCTGAGGCCACACCCCGAAATCAAACTCGCGGCAGGTGAAGCCGGCGCTGCACAAACATGTAAGCGCGGCCTCCCCTCGTCGTTCCCGGCGCCTCCCGGCGGAGGGCGGGCCGGGCTCCCGCGGCCTCTCCCAGAGCTCCGGGGGCTTCCCGCTCGGCAGGTGGGTGCCCCGACCACCGGGGTGCTGCGAGCCCTGCCCGGGTAGGGACCGGGACGGGGGACAGGCCTCCCCGCACGCGCGGCTCCCGGTTCTCGGGTGTTCATTCCCCGAAGTGCGGGGCCGCCGGCGCGGGCCGAGGGGACTCGGCGGCGCCGGCAGCGGACCTCGCTCCGCGTGGGCGCCCGGCCCTCGCGCCCAGGCTGGCGGGGGGCTTCGTCCCAGAGGGCGCCTCACTCGGGCGGCCGAGGCGGGGCCGGTGGCCGCGCTGGGTCGGAGCTAGGAGAGCAGAGGGGCCGGAAGCGCTGAGCGCGCTGTCCCCTCGTCCCCGTGCGCCCTGCGGGGAGCCCGCCGCCTCCGCTCGCTTGCACCTGAGAAGGTGTCTCAGCGGGAGGCGGGCGGCCGCGGGGGGGGGGGCGGGGGGCGGCGGTTCCGAATGCTCTGGATTCCGGCCAGTCGCGAAATCCGCGGGGACACTTACTACATCGGTCACAATGAATTTCTGACCTGTTTCCACCCAGGCCTCGGAGGACTGGCCCGCGAAGGTCCCCAGTTCCCTCTCCTCGGTGCCTGAGAGCTCTGCCCACGGAGGAGTGAGGAGTCCGGAGAAAGAGGAGGCAGGGAAGGCGGCCCGGAGGTGAGTAGCCCTGGGAGGGTGTCCAGGGGCCCTCTCGGGACCTCCGTGAGGGACAGGCTGGGACAGTGGGCGGGCAGGTGGCCCTCCTGGGCTGGCCCGTTCTCGGTACTGTTAGGCAGTGGTCCCTACTAGGTGCCATTTCTCAGTCCTTAGTGGATGTGCCTTGTTACTTCACCCGCCTCGGCCCGCTGGAGGCGCGCACGGCTTCAAATGCCCCGCCCTGGCTCCTGGCCCAGCCTCCGCCTGTCCTCCCGTCTGCTGCCGGTCAGGGGCGAGGCAATGTCACCAAGGCCAGTGCACTTAAATTCTTGTTTGGGAAAGAGGCTCCCAAACAGGAAGGGCAGAAGCAGGCCCAGCGTCCGTGCTGAGCAGGCCAGGAGGCAGCCCCAGCCAGAGGTGCTGCTGGGCAGATCCCAGCCTGCCACCCGCTCATTCCCCAGCTCTCCAACCTGCTAAAATCTCTCCAGCTTTGCCCACACCCAGTGAGTGGCATCCACCCTGGGAGGGAGATGCTGCTGGGAGCACCAAGGGCTAAGACATGAGGAGTTCCCAGGGTGCAGGCTGCGTTTTCTGTATCTTGCCCCATTCTGGTGCGAGCTCTGCTGTGAGTTCTCCTCAGGCCATATATAGGACAGTGGTAGAGAACACCTTTGGAACCAGAAAGAGCTGGGTTCGAATTCTCGCATTTTGCCTTTGATTCCTTAAGCAAGTTGCTTTACTTCTCTCCCAACTATAAAGTCCTTATCTATAACATGGGGGTGATCATGCCTTCCTCACAGGGCAATTGTGAGAAGTCACGATGATAACTGATAAAGGAGAACAGCCCCAGCAGGAGGCTACCTGCCTAGCCTCCAGTTTTGGGAAAGGTTAAGCTCCCCGAGCCCTCCTCTCTTGGAGAACTTTGAGAATGGTCTGGCTGTGTGGCAAGAGATTGTGGAGGACATTAGAGCAAAGCAATGGGAATAAAGTAATGGCAGAGGGTCCGTGCAGGGTGGGTAGTAAGGTGGCCCCAGAGAAGGGGCCATTTCTGGAAGGGAATCCCGCTTTGGAAGCAGAAACAGCAGCATGCTCTGTACACATCACACGGCTTCACCTGTCCATAGGTGACACACTGTTACCACCTGCGCAGCCTGGGGCAGAGAGAGAGTCTCTGGCTTGAGGCTTCCAGTCCTATCTCTGCCCAGAGTAGTTGTGTGATCTGGGGCAGGTCATTTGACTTTTCTGGGTGCACTAGGCATGGTGCAAGAGCTTGGAGCTTGGATTTGATTCCCAGCTACACACTCACCATATCAGACAATTACTTCTCTCTCAGCCTCAGTTTCTTCACCTGTAAAATTAAGCTCATAAAACCTACCTCGTAGAGTCGTGACCATTAAATGCACTAGTGAAAAGCACCTAGCACAGTGTCTGACACGTGCTAGGCACTTTATACACGTGTATGTGTAGGTTCCCTTTCTCGGCCCCTCCTTCCTCTCCCCAGTCACTTGCCATTCTTAAGAGGCACCCAGTAAAACAGGTTTGGCCCATGTCACTGCAGTATTGTGAACTTGGAGTGAGGAGGGGAACAATATAGTGATACAGAAAGTTAAGGGCTGTAAAAACATAATCTTTTTGTGACTAGGGGACTTAATCCTGTGACTTGGGGACGCTGGAGATTCTTTCTGGCTAGGCACTGAGGACTCTGTGATGAGGTCTCGAGCCTCTATATGTGGAAGCTGTTGAAAATCTGGGGTAGTGAAGAGGTGCCTGGCCTGCAGCTCTCCCAGTCCTCACTCCTCCCTTGGAGATTATGCCATGCCCAGGAAACCCCAGTGCTGCGGACTGGGGAAGCGGTTAGGATTCCAAGTGCAGTGAACAGAGGTCAGAGGGCTGCTCTGGCTTGAGCCGCTGCTGGACGGCGGCAGCAGCACAGCACTTGCAGGCTGGAGCTGGGCCCAAAAGGCAGGCCTGAGTCAACATTGACCTTCCCTGGCTGGCCAGCTTAGCTCTTCGGCCTCTCATTCAGCTGGAGTGTTGACACAAGTGATTGAATGAGACTTACTATCATATTCTTTTCAACAACAGCCCCATTATCTTTCCCCTGGGGATTCACTGGGACCAGTAGTGTGGGAATGACAACAAGGGTGGGGAGCCCAGACATTTTGGCGTGTTCTGTGCACAGTGCCCCCTTCCCTGCACACTCAGCTTCTCTCTGGGCCACTCCAGTGCGTCAGAAGAACCTCAGGGTACTGCTCTACATCCCGGGGATGCTCCAGACTTCCACACAGAGGCCCTGGGCAGATCTTAACTAGTGCCTGTGGGCAGTGGCAGTAAGGGCCACAGCCTGGGTCTAGGACCCATGCACCCTACAGGGGACAACTGGGCAGAAGAGCAAATGAAATTCTCTTCAGGCCCTTCCCCTGGTGTATTTCTAGGGGACAGGAAGAGTGCTGGGGTGCCACCTCTCATGTCACGTGAAGAGGGCAGATGGCAGGCCTGGACCCCTGGTGGAAGCTGAGGGAGGACAGAGCTCAGCCCCACACGAAGGATGAGCTGTGAGGGGACAGAGAGACAGAGGGCAGGGGCCTCCGAAAGGGGGAGGAGCCCCCCATCACTGAATTCGTTGGAGCAAGGCGAGCAGGGCGTGGACCAGCTCCTGAACGCCACCGAGGGATTGCAAATTGGGCAGGGGCGAAGGGGAGGCCAGACGCCATCAGTAAGTCCCACAGGTGGGTGGCGCAGGTCAGGGTGGGGTCTGGCAACATCTATTTGGAAAAGCCAGCTAAACTGCACGAGAGCAAGGATTTTGTTTTGTTC
Source organism: Eubalaena glacialis (assembly GCF_028564815.1). Lineage (NCBI taxonomy): Eukaryota > Metazoa > Chordata > Mammalia > Artiodactyla > Balaenidae > Eubalaena > Eubalaena glacialis. The sequence goes on along the minus strand of NC_083717.1, from coordinate 110,664,074 downwards.
ACCATGGTCCCCAGAGCCTGGAGCAGAGCAGATGCACAACAAATGAATTTATCAAATAAGTGAATGAATAGTATAATTTCATATTTAAACAAACTCCAGAAACTAAAATTTGAGAAAGATCTTCCTGGCTGATGGAGAATACTCCAATGAAAGACTGGCTTCTGTCCAGGATATTCTCAACCAGAGGCCTTCGAGGCATATTCCTCTTCACGGTAGGGTGTGGGATGACAGTTCCCGAAGGGCGTTATGAAGAGGTTGGGCAGCAGACCTCGGGGTGAAAGGGCCCAACTCTGGAGGTGGCAGGGTCCTCCGTCAGCCCCTCTGTGACTGGATGGTGGCAGTAGTGGGGGTACCTTTGTAAGTGCTCTAGGACTCAGGGGCTTACCTCTCTCTCGATGTCACAGAGCGTCTTGCGTGGGTCTGAGAATGACAGGCTGGGGTGGTGGGAGGTGACAGCTAACTGCAGCCTTGTTCACATCTGGATCAGATAAACAGGGGTCTTCCCCTTCTTTGCTGCTCCACTTGGGCAAGTCACTTAATCTCTCTGAACAAGGGTTTCCTCATCTGCATAATGGGTACAATAATAGGCCCACCTCACCGGCTTGTGGCGAGGATTCTGTGTGTGAAATGCTCAGCCCAGAGCCTGGTGCTTATACTAGGCACTCCCTGAGTGACAATTACTAAAAATACCCAAAACAGCCCCTCCAACTAGGACAGATGCTGTTTCTTTCCTCACTGTACCTGGAGAAGCTGGCAGAAGTGAATAAGTCCATGCCCCTGTTGGCCCCGGAAATGCTGAGGCTTAGAGAGGAAGAGTGGGCCAGGATCACAAGCGGAACTTAGGAACGCCACGCCCCAGGTCCACGCTGAGCCCGCACTCAGCCCTGACAAGCCGACCATGCCTCCCTCAAGGGGAGCCTAGGCGTGCACCCCACTCTCACTCTCTGGCCCTCAGAGGGAACAGGGCCCCAGGTGCAGCTGCCTTCTCTCTTCCCACTCGTCTGGAAATGGAGGGGAATTCCACCAGCCTCATCCTAACAGACAGTTTACATCCCAGAACTCACACAACCAACCAAATCCTGCTCCCCCCAGAGTGGCTGCAAACTCCTTCATACTCGCTTTCTGGAAACCACCTTCCCAGCCTGTAGTGCGTTCTTGTGGATCCCTTCAGTGGGCTGAGTGTCCTTTTCTTGAAAGGAATTCGATGTGTGGGAACAGCCAAAACTCACTGGAAGCCGGGCGGCAAGGCAACCACGTCGGACACCAGCTCTTCTGGTGAAAAGCAGGGGCCACAGGTTAGGAAAACACTTGATGCTGGCCCAAGATGGGCCCCAAAGTTGATTCCCAAGAGGACTTCTGGAAGTCCTGGAGCACGTCTGCAACAGGCAGTTTCACTCCCAAGGGTCTGCCTCAAATGGCAGTGCTCGTTGGAAAGTCTGTGCTCTGGTTTGAGGTTTACGTGCAGACTCATTTCTCCATGGTTCTGGTTGGGGAACCAACAGCTTGGTGGCCCTGGAGCCCCAGGCCCTGGCAGACGGCTGTCTCCTCCCCCAGAGGAAAAGCAGTTTGAGGGGGTGACCCACCCAGCACAGCTGTCTGCTGTCCCTGTTGTAGACCCTGGACCAGCTGAGCCACAGAGCCTGGTCTGGGGGCCCTCACCACCCAGACCCCATGGCACGGTGGAACACTAACATCAGCCACGAAGCTCTGCCCACCACTCCTCAAGCCAGGCCTGCTGGTTGCCTGACTTGAGGCTGAGACCCTACGGAGGGGACGTGGACCTGTGCTGGAGAAAATACTCTCCTGCTGTTTCTGCGGCTCTTTCCATGTGTGCCAGGCCCTGACATCACAGCTGCCAAGGCAAGCTGTTTAGAACACCCCACCACCACCACTGCAGGGCAAAAAAAAAACAGACAAACAAGCCCTGGTTGCAAACAAAGTAAGGGTCAGCCTGCAAGTCAAGACAGCGCCAGTCTCCCTTGGCCTCTGACTCACAGATCAGCCCAGGAAAGAACCTAGTAATCTTGGTTGAGGGAGCTGGCCCTGGCCCATCCCCTTCTACACGGACTGCCCAGCCCCCTTCCTGTTCACAGAGACCCCTGGGAAGGAGATTAACAACAGCCCGAGTCCCTCTGAGTGGGCATGGTGGACGGAGCAGGGCTTTGGAACCAGATCTGGGTTTAAACACCAACTCGGTCATTTCCTGGTTCTGTGACCCTGGGCAAGTTATTCAACCTCCCTGAGCCTCATCTGGATTTGTGGATAATAATAATAGCTTCTACCTCCCAGGCTCGTTGTGAGGATTAAATTAGTTAGTGCTTAGAAAGGGCCTAGCACGTAGTAGGTGCTCAAGAAAAGTTACTTCCCTTTCTCTCTGGAGTCTCCTGCTCCTCTGACATGATAGTCTCACCCCTCAGTGACCCCAGGCCTGTGGCTCCCTGAACTCTCCCACCAGCTCCACCCTCAGTTTTACTGGGTGTGGCAGCATTTCCTCCAGAAGCCTCTGCCAGGAACTGACCTGCTCCCCATCTGCCAGGCTCTGGCTGGAGGAAGCAGCCTCAGCAGGAGCTGTGCCGGGGGAGCTTCCTTCTAAAGCTGGTTGGGGCAGGGCTCTCCCCTCCCCTCCCCTCCCCAGTGATGGGCATCCTTCTCTGGTCCAGTCATGGGCCAGCCTGCTGGCTGGAAGGTGATGTCCTCGGCCATTCTCAGAAGAGGAATGTTCAAAGGTGCATCCCAGCCTGAGAAAGACTCCTCAGCACCTCCCCCCACTGCGTTGGGGTGAGGTGTCAGACCAGATGGGAGGGGCTCGGGCAGCGGAGGTCACCCTGAGCCAGAGCTGGCACCCTGCCTCTGCCCATTTCTACTTCAGTGGCCGAGGCCCACATCATTTCTGTCAGGCTAGGCAGAAGGAAAGGCAGGACTGGCTCGCTGAGGGAACAGCATCCTCCTTCCTCCTCCAGAGTACCTTCTTTAGGGAAAGCTCTTCCACTAGGTGAGTGGAGTGTGGATGCAAAGAGGTGGTGCTTCTCGGATGTCAATTTTAAAGGCGGGCATGGCCTGATTTGATTTAACCTCACGGCTGACTCAGCACCCCCTCTCCCTCAGCCCCGAGGTCCTTGGGCTTGTCAGAAGGCGGGAAACTGGGTGGAAGATGGAGACCTAGGAATGGCAAGTGAGGGCCCCTGTCTGGGCATTCGTGTGTGTGTCCAGGACATGGAGCTGGAGAGATGCAGGGGATGCTTGGGTCTCAGGTGATTGACACCCAGTGACCTGGCAACATCGGATACTTAAGTGGGTGAGTATCTCTTAGGAAACTCAGTGCTCGTGGATCACTCTTTTCTTTATTTAAAAGTATTTTGTTTTCTTTAGAAAGGCAGCCCATCATCTTTAAGGAAAATTCAGAAGAGTAGAAAGATGGGGTAGGAGGAAGTCACCTGGAACCCCACCAGTCAAACACAACAACAATGAATATTTTGCTGTATTTCCTTCAAATATTCATTATATTCATACTGCATTTACAAATTAGTCTAGGTGACATCTTTAGAAAGAATTTCCTACTCCTAACCTAGGCCTGCTTTGGACAAAGAAAACCTTGATAGTTTAATTTGTCCTCGGCACCCATGGGTGTGGATAGGTTTGGGCCCCAGCAGGTCAGGGGCTCCAGGAGAGCCCATCAAATTCGGGCTCCCCATAGTCGCTCACACCAGACCTGGCACAGGGGATGGCCAGACTAGGGGTTACCCTCTCTTCTGCCCCACACCATCACTCCCACCAGCTTTATTATTTTTACCTTTCACATTTAGATCCAATTAGTTTGTGGATATGATATGAATTCATTTTTCCAGACTCCTTTTTTTTTCATATGGATATCTAATTGCTTCAGCTACATTTATGGAAAAGATCATCTGTTCCCTACCATATTGCAGTGTCACCTTTGTCATAAATTAAGTGACCTTATGTGAGTGGGTCTATTTCTGGATTCTCTCTTCTGTTCCACTGGCCTACTCATCAGTCTTTGTGCCAATTTCACACTATATTAATTGTGGTTGCTTTGTAATAAATCTTGATATCTAGTAGTGTAACCCTCCAACTTTGTTCTTCAAGATTGTTTTGACTACTCCTGATTCCTTATGTTTCTCTGTACATTTTAGAATCAGTTTGTCAATTTCTACCAAAAGAAGTATGCTCGGATTTTGATTGAGATTGCAATAACTCTGTAGGTTAATTTGGGAATAATGGATATCTTTATAATATTGAGGCTTCCAATCTATGAACATCCTTTATTATCTTTAATGTTTGATATTTTTCAATGTAGAGACCTTGCGCATCTTTGATTAGATTTATTCCTAGGTATCTGATATTTTTAATGTAAAGTGGGAAAGGGTGTCTGAGGGGTTTTTCCCTAATAACACTTTGGACAGCAAAGGAGAGGGTTTTTCTCCTCCTGAGATCATCTCTCCAACTCTCTGACACCAACTGGGTGTTCAACAATTCAATCTGATTCTGATACTAACTACCTTGGATTAGCACAGACTCCTCAGGCTCAGCCCCACACACTGCCCCCCACTTTGGACTCGGGTTCCAAGGCCCAGGTCCCCGTACCTCTGACCAGCTGGCTAATAACTGAGGTTCCCACGACCCCCTCCTCACATTTGATAATTTGCTAGGATGGCTGGTGGAAGTCAGGAAGGCACTTTACTTTGACCAGTTCATTAAGATGCAACTTAGGAACAGCCAAATGGAGGAGATGCATATCGCATAGGGCAGGGTATGGGGGAAGGGTGCAGAGCTTCCGTGCCTTCCCCAGACGCCTCACCCTCTCGGGACCTTGAGGCATTCACCAGCCCTGAATCCTGTCTCTGAGGGGTTTTTATGGAGGTTTCATTAAGTAGGCACAATTGGTTATTGATGATTAACTCAATCTCCAGCCCCTCTTCCCTCCCCAGAGGTGGGAATGGGGAGGCTGAAAGTTCCAACATTCTTGTCACTCTGGGGATTCCAAGAGTTTTAAGAGCTCTGTGCCGGGAATGGGGGGCAGGGTGTGGGGTGTACAAAGACCAAACGTCTATTTCCCATTGTACCACAGGATCTTTTTTTCAATTTCATTTTCTATTTGTTTGTTGCTGGTATGCAAAAATACAATTTTTTTTTTATATTGACCTTGACTTGGGGACGTCTAAAATTCACATTTAATCCCAAAAGTTTGTATGTAGATTTTTCTATGTACACAATCATATTGTCCCAGGCAGTGTTGGCCTCACCGTGGTTTTGGGCAAGTCCTGGCAGCCTCCCTTTAGGTGTGGATTTCCCGCTAGCTAAGTGGCTGGCTCTGATTTCTAAATCTCTACTCCCCCTCCCCCAAAGCCTGAGCTCAGTTCATTGCTTCTGTCAGCCCCCCACCTCCCCTGTAACCCCTGGATCCTAGGACTCTGCACTGTCCTTTCTCCTCAGGCCCTTCCTGCTGCCTGTGGGACGAACTTATTCTGGAATTGCTGTTAGGGTGGACTCAGGAGGGGCATCCCAGAGTCATGTAGACCATTTGCTAAAGATGCTTTCCAGGAACTTCCCCGGCAATCCAATGGTTAAGATTCCATGCTTCCACTGCAGGGGGCGAGGGTTCCACCAATCCCTGGTCGGGGGAACTAAGATCCCGCATGCTGCGGTGCAGCCAAAAACAAAAAACCGAAAAAAAAAACCAAGATGCTTTCCGCGTGCATTCCTGCAGCAAACGCTGGGCCTTGGGGTGCGGCCGGGGAGTTGGGGCCAGGGATGTTCTGGCGGGGGGAGAGGGAAGTATTAGCCACCTCTTTTGCAACTCTGGGCTGTGTCCCTACACCTCCAGAAGGGTTTACAGAGTGGGGAGGAGAGTGAAACCATCAGCTGAGCTAATCCAGAGATAGAGGGTCTGTCAGGACAGAATTGCAGAACTGAGACTCTTCTGTAGCCAAAGACTACAGGGAGGAGGTCAAGCTTTACCAAGCCATGAAGAGTCTATGTCATGGAGAGGTGACGAGGGCCCCAGAACGAGAAATCAGGCATGACCCCTGCCAGGTGACTCCAAGAGGAAAGGAGTTGGGCATCACTCCCAGACTTGGATCTGCTCACGTTCTGATGTCTGCAGGGACCTGAGCTGAGAGACAGGATGCACGGAGAGGTAACATAGCAAGAGAAACAGCCCCTTTTTCCTGGGAATTTGCTCACTTAACACTCCCTAAACTCTGTGCGTTATTTTTTATTAACCCCATTCTATAGATGAAGAACGCTGAGGCTCAAATCATTTAGATAGCTCGCTCAAAGTCTCCCCAAATTAGTGGAAGACTCCCTGCAACTCACCTGTAACTCAAACAGTTATATTTCATTCCAAAGTCCTTGGTCCTTGGGGCTCCTGCACACGTGGCTTTGCCTGGTGGGTATGTTTGGTAGATTTCCTGAACCTCAAGGTCCCAAGTGGCTGCCATTCCAAGAGGTATGACATGGATTCAGATTGATTCATGCTTGGTGAATGCCTAGTGGAGAGATTTGGCTGTTTGAGCCCCCTGCCTTCCCGAGTGGCACCAGCTGCCTCCCAGATCTGTGACCTGCTCCAGAACCTGTGAAAGTGACCGGGAAAATTCTCTCTCCGGAGCAGGAACAAAAAGAGAGTGCCATGGCACAGATCTATCCAGTTCTGTAGATAGATGAATGATCCAAGCATTCAATTCAAGAAACAAACATGTCTTGTTGAAACAAACCTAGAAGTGACTTTTCCAGCTGACACAAGAGCCCACTGAGCGTCCTTAGCACCCATCGCCCCACACAAATGCACTGAGCTATTCTGAGCCACTTCAAATACAGTAGCATTCTAGTGGGTACCCCCAACCCTGTCTTCCATGTGGTCCCAGCCCAGGGCTCCCTGAAGGTGAGGCCAGAGCAGCACTTTGGAAGAGTCACTTTGCCTCCTGGGTCTCCAGTCTCCCTCTCTCAGATCTGCATGCTGGTGTCACTCAGAGCTGTTGTTAGAGCTTAATAGGGCCTAAGGCAAACCCAAACCAGCAAGGCGAGGGATGGAGGTTTGACTGCAGGTGATGTTTTGTACAATCAGAGTTCTGAGACCAGAGAGAAGGGGACCCAGAGGGAGGTGGGCTCTCTCTTCCTGGAGAGCTTTTCCCCTAAGATAGCTGCCCTCACCCACCCCAGCAGTGCCCTTAGCTCAGGGCCTTTCCAGAATTAGGGCCGAGCACCTGGGGACCATGAGGGCCCTTTTAGTTTGGTCCCTGATGGGGCAACATGTCTCTGAATCAGCAGCTTGACTTTTTATGAAGTTGTATGTCACATTAACAGTTTTTGTTTTTGAACCATCCTGGGACAAACCCGAGTTGACTGTGATATAAAAGAAACAAACAAACAAACAAACAAAACCCTTTAACGAACAATTGGATTCAATTTGCTAATTTTGTTTAGGATTTTCATTTATGTTCAGAAGTGAAATTGGTTCAAATTTTCCTTTCACTATTTTTTTTAAAATTTATTAAATTTATTTATTTTTGGCTGCGTTGGGTCTTCGTTGCTGCACGTGGGCTTTCTCTAGTTGCAGCGAGCGGGGGCTACTCTGTTGCAGTGTGCGGGCTTCTCATTGCGGCGGCTTCTCTTGTTGCAGAGCACGGGCTCTAGGTGCGCAGGCTTCAGTAGTTGTTGCTCACGGGCTCTAGAGCACAGGCTCAGTAATTGTGGCGCACAGGCTTAGTTGCTCCGCGGCATGTGGGATCTTCCCGGGCCAGGGATCGAACCCGTGTCCCCTGCATTGGCAGGCAGATTCTTAACCACTGCGCCACCAGGGGGCTTCCTTGTACTATTCTTATCTGGTTTAAGAATCAAGATCATACTTCATAAAATGAGTTTGCCAGCTTTCCTCCCTCTTCCCCACCCCCCTTTTAATTCTTCGACGGTGGAATGTTATTTGTCATGGGCTTTGGATCTTATAAAAATACACCCCCAGGGTCTGCCTCCTCAGCAGGGGACTTGGCGCAGATGAGAAGACAGACACCTCTTTTCCTCCTTTGTAGTCTGTGTTGGCTTATTTATGGGGCTTTTGCTGCTTCTGGGACCGCTCTGCGGGGAGCTAGCCATTTCCCTGAGGGAGTAGGCCTGAGAGGTGGGCCGGTGCAGGGGGTTGAAGCGGGGGAGGGAGCCTGGGGCCCCAGCACCCGCTGCGGCCACCTGTCCTTCCCGGGGCCAGGCTCCTGTGATGCCCCCTCTGGAACTCAGTCTGACCCTCCCCACGCAGGCACCATGTTCCGCAAGAAGAAAAAGAAACGCCCTGAGATCTCGGCCCCACAGAATTTCCAGCACCGCGTCCACACCTCCTTCGACCCCAAAGAAGGCAAGTTCGTGGGCCTCCCCCCACAATGGCAGAACATCCTGGACACACTGCGGCGACCCAAGCCCGTGGTGGACCCTTCACGCATCACCCGGGTGCAGCTCCAGCCCATGAAGGTGAGGCGGGCATCAGGGATGGCGGAGGGGGAGGATTCAGACCATCCCCCTTCACAGAGGGCTGCTGGCAAGACCACACAGGCACCTGAAGAACCACCTGATTACCAGCTATCAATTAGCCAGGATGTCTTCATTCCCTGCTAATCAGCCTCTCGTTCTCTCCCTGGTGACCCAGGGAGGAGGATCCTGGGGAGTCCCTCTCCACAGGGTGGTAGGGTTGCCAGATTTAGCAAATAAAAATACAGGATGCCCAATACAATGTGAGTTTCAGATAACAAATAATCTTTAAGTATGTCCCATGCAAAATTTGGACCTGCAGCTCCTGTGGGGCTGCGGGCTCTCACAGACCCAGGGGATTAAGTTGTGTGGGTCAGGAGGGGTTGATGCAAGAGCCTGATAGGGGTTGGGGTCAGGGCCCTGTCAGGGTTTGGAGGCCACAAAGCCAGTACGTGTGGAGGAGAGCCCTGGACTGGTGCGTGTCACCTGGAAGGCCACACACAGATAGAGCTGGAGAACGGCAGCGGGCCCCAGGCAGGGCCTGCAGTCTCCCCAGCTCCCCAAGCTCAGCTGCCCGCACCATCAGGCACGCTGGATTCAACGCCATGGCTACTCACCTGTCTGCCCTGCTAGACTGTGGGCCCGTGAAAATGAGGCTTCTCCCTGTATCCGTCCGCCAGCACAGGCCTGGCCCGCTGTGGGCCCTGGGAAGGGGCTGAAAAATTAAGAATAGATGGATGACACAGCAAGCGAGGTCCATGGGTGCTCCTCCCCGAGGCCCCCCGGGGAGGCTCTCTGACCTGGTCCCCGCCCAGCGCCCCCTCCCTGCCATGACAGGAGGCTCACCACGCTCTTCCCCCTCCCCTGCAGACAGTGGTGCGGGGCAGCGCGGCGCCTACGGACGGCTACATCTCGGGGCTGCTCAACGATATCCGGAAGTTGTCAGTCATCAGTTCCAACACCCTGCGCGGCCGCAGCCCCACCAGCCGGCGGCGGGCACAGTCCCTGGGGCTGCTAGGGGATGAGCAGTGGGCCGCCGACCCGGACATGTACTTGCAGAGCCCCCAGTCTGAGCGCAGGGACCCCCACGGCCTCTACCTCAGCTGCAATGGGGCCGCACCAGCAGGGCGCAGGCACGTGCCACGGCCCGAGCCACAGAGCCCGCGGGTCCTGCCCAGTGGGCTGGCCACCAAGGCACAGTCCCTGGGCCCCACCGAGTTCCAGGGTGCCCCGCAGCGCTGCCTGCAGAGCTCCCCAAACGGCACCTCGGCCGCCACGGCCGCGGGCAGGTGGGGGCCCAAGACTGCCGGGCATGGCTCTGAGGAGGCCCGGCCACAGTCCTGCCTGGTGGGCTCGGCTGCAGGCAGGCCGGGTGGGGAGGGCAGCCCCAGCCCTAAGGCCCCGGAGAGCAGCCTGAAGCGCAGGCTGTTCCGAAGCATGTTCCTGTCTGCTCCTGCCGCCGCCCCTCCAAGCAGCAGCAAGCCAGGCCCTCCACCACAGAGCAAGGTAGGTCAGGCTGCGGCCCCCTCTGGGGCCACTCTTGACAGGGCAGGGAGCCTGGCCCGGCAGTGTCCACTGGGGACACAGGCCCTGCCCGGCCTTCCCCACTTACAGGGTCGGGTTGGGGAAAGCGTGAGGTAAACAGATCATCAGCTACCCTGAACCAGCTGAGCCCTTGTGCTCCAAAGGCTTAGCACGTGTGAGTCAGATGTTGCAAGCCAGGTCGTTTTCCGGGGGCCTTCTGGTACGCCTCAGCTGACATTCCTGCCCTCTGGGGTGTGTCTAGGCAGACCACACGGGGAGGCAGGCACCCCTGAAAAAGCAGCACCTTTAACCACAAGCCCAGACCCTCTCCTTGCCCCCAGTGCCCAGCAACCCCACCCAGGCCCCAGCAGAGGTAGGTGCTCCAGCCCGGGGAGGGGGGGAGGGGGGGCAGGGTCTCTCTGGCTCCCTTTTGTGATCTTTTTTCTGCCTGGACCCCCAGCTTGTCCCAGTGCTCTCCTGAGGTCATGCACAGCCTCTCTGTGCTGCTTCTCCCATAGGCTATGTTACCCCTTCTCTAGTGAGGATTCTTCCCTCCCTTCCTCCCTTCCTCCCTTTCTTCCTTTCTTCCTTCCTTCCCTTTTTCTAGTAGTTCTTGCTTTGTTTGACATTCCTGTAATTATTTATTCTCATACTGTGTGCCATATGAAAAGCTAGAGGATTGAATTTGCCTGGGTCTGGGAGCAACAGGAGAGCTGACTTTTGGCATGTGTGACAGCCTCAAATGCACATATTTTTCTTGTAGAAAAGGAAACAGTGAAGGGAGCCCTAATGGTGACATTTTTTGGCAGGCCGAGGAGAACATTTTTGCTTCTTACATGCCCTATGACATCGTGTCCGTGGTGACAGTAACATCCTTTCCCATTTGGCAGATGAGAAGACTGACTCAGAGAGCGTGGGACAACCCCCTGGTGTCGCGAATGAGTCAGCCGAAGGCGGGAGGGAAGGCTTTTCCATGAAGGCATCTTTTAGCTCCTCCCTGAGGGTCGGGCAGAAATGAGCTTAGGCTGCAACACAAGGGTTGTAAGTCACACCTAAGAAACCGCCACCGACAGTGGCATGAGTAATGGAGTCCCCCCTCCCGGGGTGGCGCCAGTGTGTCCAGCCCAATCGTGGAGGGGCGGTGGGGGGTTGAGGGGTGGCCTGGACCCTCAACCCCATCTAAGTCACTGCCAGCCCAAGGCACCCAGGGAAGGTTCTGGGCTTTGTGCCCTCCAGTCCCCACTGGGACAAAGGACGGTAGGCTGGGATCCCCTGTGGGGCGGGGGCTTTAGGGAGGAACAGATGAGACGTGGCTTGATATGCCCGTGAGAAAACATGAGTGCCTGTGAGCCGAGGGGTCTCTGGAAGGCTGTGCCCCTGGGGAGACATTACCCAGAAAACTAAGGTGGGAGCAGGACAGTGCACCCTGCCAGGAAGTGCACTTCAAGAGTCCTGCTGGGGTGGGGGGTGGTTTCAGGGATTTGGAGAAAGGGGGTGTCGAAACTGGTATGCATGGTCCTGGGCTCCTGCCAGCACCCCACAGCAGGGGGCAGGCCAACCCCCCATCCCTGCACACCCACAAAGCACCTGCTGTGGGCCACTGCTGTGGGCTGTACGAGGTCTCCCCTGCACCTGAGGAGGCAGGTGGTGCTCATCCGGGGCTCAGAAACACCACAGTTCCAAATCCAGGGGAGTAGTTTCCTTCTTGGCCCCCTGGGCACACCTTTCTAGATGGATGTTCTCAAGCCAGGCCTCTGAAAGGCGGGGCCGAGACTGCCCCACAACCGCTCTGGGCCAGGGCTTCTCAACCCTGTACTATTGACGTTTGGATCAGATAGTCCTTTGTTGCAGGGGCTCTTCTGGGTGTTGAAGGATATTTAGAAGCATCTCTGGCCTCTACGCACTAGATGCTAGTAGCACCCCTCAGATGGGACAACCCCAGATCCCTCCAGACATTGCCAAATGTTCCTTGAGGGAAAAAAAATCACCCCCAGTTGAGAACCACTGCTCTCAGCAAATTACCCTATGGTTGGGAAGCATTCAGTTTCCTCCTCCTCCCCCAAGGCCTGGGCCCTGGGAACCCAGACCAAGCCAGCAGCCAGCCCTCTGCACTCAGCACATCCCAGAGGTTGGCTCTGGACACTCACAGCAACTCCTAAAGCAGCAGTCCATGCACTAGTGCCCTGGGAGGGCAGGCCACCAATGGCCACAGCGTGCCAGGCGTGGCTGCAGGAGGGTCTGTGACCCTAGAGCTCTTGTACTCAGCCCCAGGCAGCTTGGCCTGCAGTCACTCGCTTTGGCTAAAGAGCAAAAGGAGACCTCAAGTGGGGACAGAGAGGCCAAAGAGGTAAGACAGTTAGGAGCTTGGGAGATTTAGAAGTGGTCCCACTTAGCGGCAGAAAGGCCATGTCAGAAAGACCTCAACAATCAGCAAACCTTGGTTAAGCACCTACTGTGTACCATGTACTCGGTTACATGCCAAGCATCCCCAGTAGGACCACTGCATAGGGATCAGAGGTTAAGCTGACCAGGGCTGAAGTCTGGCCTTGTCCCTTACTGCTTAGTGACTCTAGGCAAGTTACTTAACCTCTCTGAGCCTGTTTCCTCATCTACCAATGTAGATAATAATATTACCCATGGGCTAATAAAACAATCCACAGGGCTATGAGAATTAAATGAGATAATGCATTTAAGGCCCTTGTCAAAGTGGTAAGCCCTCAATAAAATGGCTTTAGTATTTCTTAAATATTATGAAATGGCCTCTGCCTGGGCGGCACTAACAGAACAGCCTCCCGAGTCCACAGCTGGAGAGCCTGGCCCTGTCTTCTTAGCCTGGGAAGGGAACATGAGGCATCATTGTAACTCCATGTACAACTCTTCTTTCTAGTGGCTTCCTGCCCAAGAAGAGGCCTCAGTCACACAAGTAACTCCAGAATTAATCCAGAGCCCCTAACAATTAATTCCACCTTTTGTCCCCCTTTCCCTTTCTTGGAGTGGTTTAACACGTTTCATCTGGTCCTTTCTTGTGGTTACGTTAAGTAAAATCTCCCTCCTTGTGGAGACAGGCAGCAAGGCCCACAAAGGGACACTTGGGACCAGACCCTGCTGAGGTGAAGACCAAGCCTGGCCCGACCACCCCTGTGTCCTATGTCCCATGTCCCAGGCCACGTCAGTGCTGGCCACCCCCCCCCCAGATCTGTCTGCTGCTTCCATCCACCTGCTGCAGCCTCGGCCCCTGAGCTCAGCCAGCACCTGCGGCAGGGTCTCCACAGGTGCCTCGACAGCAGAGGGGGAGCAAAGCCACCTCCTCAGCCCCTCCGCATGACTTGTCCCCACCCTCCCCGTGTCCACTTATCCTCAGAGCAGAGAGCTCATGCAGGAGGCCGGGAAGCCAGAAGGAGAGGGAAACTGTTTTACCGCCTTCCTTAGAAATCCAGGATGGAGAGAGGTCAAGGGCCGTGAGAGCAATCTCAAGAGCAGCTTTAGGAGCTTTTCGGATCCCCAATCTCTGCCCAGCCCCACACAGATGCTCAGAGAGCACATTTTCTGTGTTAGGTCCATGCCTCGCAGGCCAGCAGGCAGCCTTTTTTTTTTTTTTTTTTTATAAATTTTTTTTTTAAACTTTGGGTTTGTTTATTTATTTATGGCTGTGTTGGGTCTTCGTTTCTGTGCGAGGGCTTTCTCCAGTTGCGGCGAGCGGGGGCCACGCTTCATCGCAGTGCGCGGGCCTCTCACCATCGCGGCCTCTCTTGTTGCGGAGCACAGGCTCCAGACGCGCAGGCTCAGTAATTGTGGCTCACGGGCCTAGTTGCTCCGCGGCATGTGGGATCCTCCCAGACCAGGGCTCGAACCCGTGTCCCCTGCATTGGCAGGCAGACTCTCAACCACTGCGCCACCAGGGAAGCCCCAGGCAGCCTTGGAGGCTGCTACCGGGTGACATCTCATGGTCCTTCTGCTCCTGGCTGTGGCCTCACAGCCTTGGTAGTGGCCATGCTCCCTCCACCCCGAGTCCCAGCCCTCCCACAGGGTCCCCAAGGCCATGGAATTACAGAGCTGCTCAAATTGTGGTCCAAGGTGCCTCTCACATCAAAAGCCAGGGGCCTTGTTAAAATGCAGAGTCCCTCCTCTAGGGACCTACTGAAGCCATTTCCAAGGCCAGGGAATCTGCATTTTATCCAGCTCCCCAGATCACTGTGCCTTCATAGAAGAGACTGGGGCTCAGAGAGGGGGAATGGCCTAAGATTCATGACAAGTCAGAGCGGAGCAGGACTGGAACCCCGGTCCTGACCCCCCAGTCTGGAGTTCCCACTGCTCCACCACAACAGAGTAGGGAAAGGGGGGTGCGGTCGGGTGCTGCTGCTGGCGGGGACAATCCATTTACTGCACAGATGTGCTTGCCGGGCGGGGATGGAGTAGTCACGGCAGTCCCGGGAGGTTTTCCTGGCTCCTTCACCTCGAGGGCTGAGCACGAGCCAGGCATGGCCTGGCAGAGGCTGGAGCACACTCAGTGGGCCTGCGGGGCTGGGGGTGGCAGAGCCTGCCACAGCATGGCTCTCTGCCAGAAGAGGCGCCGTGCACATGCCCGATCCTAGGCAAGGCCAGGGACTGGGGTGAGGGCCCTGAAGTCTAGGGGGGAAGGGGTGCTGAAGAGGTTGAAAGGGCTCTGGCTGAGCCTGGTAGCGCCCAAGGCGCAGATTCAAGCAGCCCAGCCCAAGCTGAGTGCTTGAGTAGATTCTCTGGAAGCTGATTCAGTTTTGAGGATGAGGACCAGCACCCTCTGGGCACCTAGACAACCGCCTATGAGATGGGCTCTGAGATGTTCCGGGAAGGGCTCTCTGCAGCTCCTCAGGTGTCCCCCGTTAGGTCGCATATGGCCCTCTCCAGGTGGCCCTTTTAAACATACACAATCCCTGGAAAGGGTCCTGCTGCACTTCGCCAGCTCCTTGGGGAAACCCAGGGTTGGGACCCTTTCCTGCTGGGGGCTGCTCGGAGGGCTGGGCCTGAGCAGGACTCACTGGGGGCCCAGCCTGCTGCTCAGTTCCATCTTCCCTCCCTCCCTCCCTCCCTGCCAGAGACCAGAAAGATAGGCCCCCTGCCTTCTCTTCCTTCTTGGGGGTCATCAGCCAGGAGTTCCATGTGGCTAGTGGAGGAGCTGCTCTGGGGAGCCCTGAGGAAACCCCCTCACCCCTGGCCCCAAGGCTTGGGTTTGGCTGGACCTACCCTCCTGATTCCAGATCTCTCTAGCACCAGATCCCCAGCCCAGGAGACACCTGAGGACCCCCCAAGATGGTAACATGGCTCTGTGGTCCTCTGTCGGGGACCTAATCTCACTGCACAGACGCGCAGACTCCCCGTTGTCAGGAAAAAGCAGGACTATCAGACGGCAGCCGTGGCTTCCCTGTCCTGTCCTGGGAGTCAGTCACAGCTGCCTCGCTGCAGCCCCCGCCCCTATGCCCAGGGCCTCTTCTGCCCGCATGGGCCCTTGGGTAGGGTAGCCACGGTGGTGGACGCCTCTGACCCAGAGTGCCTCCTGGTGGCCTCCCTGGGGTCTGGCTGTCAGTCACCCAAGGAAGAAATACCAGCCCAGGACACCCCAGGGACTCGGCTTTGTCTTCGCAGGAAGGACAGTGTGGATATAAAGAGCTGTTGTTTTGTCTGCTCACCTGGGAACACTGGGGGTTGACTTCTCAAGCAGGACTATGGTTTGGCTTCAGCTCCATTTGAAAATCTTTGCTTGCGGCACCTCCCACGTTAGTCTGATGCCCAGCCCGGCTCTGCCCAACCCTGCCCGTGTCCAGAGGCCACGGCAGCCACCCCCTGCCTCTGGGAAGGGTACTCCAAATGCTCCCACAGCCAAACCCCTTTCTGTTTCTTCCTTTCTCCCTGCAGCCCAACTCCTCTTCCAGACCACTGCAGAAAGACCGCCCCCCAAGCCTGGTGGCCAAGGCCCAGTCCTTGCCCTCAGACCAGCCCGTGGGGACCTTCAGCCCTCTGGCCACCTCGGATACCAGCAGCCCCCAGAAGTCCCTCCGCACAGCCCCAGCTGCCGGCCCTCCTCCAGGACGGTCTTCCCCGGCAGGCTCCCCCCGCACCCGGCATGCCCAGATCAGCACCAGCAACCTGTACCTGCCCCAGGACCCCACAGTAGCCAAGGGTGCCCTGGCTGGTGAGGAAACGGGCGTTGTGACACACGAGCAGTTCAAGGCTGCACTCAGGATGGTGGTGGACCAGGGTGACCCCCGGCTACTGCTGGACAGCTACGTGAAGATCGGCGAGGGCTCCACGGGCATCGTCTGCCTGGCCCGGGAGAAGCACTCGGGCCGCCAGGTGGCCGTCAAGATGATGGACCTCAGGAAGCAGCAGCGCAGGGAGCTGCTCTTTAATGAGGTGGGAGGAGAGGGCGTGGCGGGGCATGTGGGACGGGCAGTGATGGCGGAGGCAGGCTGGACGTCTGCAAGCAGGGGCAGTGGGGAGGGTGCCCGGCACTCAGGCGTCCCCTCCTGCCCCCAGGTGGTGATCATGCGGGACTACCAGCACCTCAACGTGGTGGAGATGTACAAGAGCTACCTGGTGGGCGAGGAGCTGTGGGTGCTTATGGAGTTCCTGCAGGGCGGGGCCCTCACAGACATCATCTCCCAAGTCAGGTGGGCAGCTGGGAGGGCTGGGACCCAGCGCTGGCTGCTCCCGCCACTGCCCTGGCAGGGATATTAGGCAGCCTCAGGCCCGGATGATTGGGGTGCCCGTCACGTGGTCCTGAGCCACCCTGCCCACCCCCTTCTGTTCGGGTTAACAGACCCAGGGGTCTCAGGGCAGTGGGGAAGACACTAGGTCTCCAGCCTAGGCCCAGGCCCGTTTCCACCAGGGCTCTGGCCTGACTGCGCTCCCACACACATCGTCCAGGAGCTGTGGGGCCCCCTACCAGGGGCACCTACTCTGCCCAGCCCATCTGCCCTGCAGCCCCGCCAAAGCTAACATGCTCTTCTGCTGGTGGCCCTGCCTTCCCCGTCCAGGCTGAATGAGGAGCAGATTGCCACTGTGTGCGAGGCCGTGCTGCAGGCCCTGGCTTACCTGCACGCCCAGGGTGTCATCCACCGGGACATCAAGAGCGACTCCATCCTGCTGACCCTCGACGGCAGGGTAGGGCCCTTCCCAACCTGGCACACCCACGACCCCACTTCACGGCTCCTCCTCCTAGTTCACCACTCACTCCCCTTTCTCCCTCTCACCCCAACCCCAGGTGAAACTCTCGGACTTTGGATTCTGTGCACAGATCAGCAAAGATGTCCCTAAGAGGAAGTCCCTGGTGGGAACCCCCTACTGGATGGCTCCTGAAGTGATCTCCAGGTGTCTGTATGCGACTGAGGTAACCGCTCCCTCCATCACCCAGTCCTCCCAGAAGAGGCTTGGGAACACATAGCTCTTCTACTTGTGGTCTCCTCCAGAGCCCCCCACCCAAAATAGCCCCGGTTGTCGGGTTCCCACTTAGGCAATACCCTACCCCAATGTCCACTGCCCCCTTCCCACTCTTGGTTGGGTCTTCTCTGGCCTGTGACTTTGCTGCCACAAACTGGTCCCCAAAATGCTCTCCCCCAAGCTCAAGGGTAGGTTGGGGTATGGCCAGGCTTCCCCATGTGTGGTAGCCTTTCTAAGAGAGTGGCTGACAGCTGTGCCCCTGCAGTCAGTGGTCACTCACGCAGGTAGTAACTGACCACAGGGAAGGTGACCAGGAGGGAGGCCGACTCACCAAGGAAACCTGGGACCAGCTACTCCCCTCCCGCTGCAGCATGTTGCTACCAAGGGGCCAGACTCTGGCCAGTGGAGTCAGGGACATTCTCCTCCTGCAGGTGGATATCTGGTCTCTGGGCATCATGGTGATTGAGATGGTAGATGGAGAGCCACCCTACTTCAGTGACTCCCCAGTGCAAGCCATGAAGAGGCTCCGGGACAGCCCCCCACCCAAGCTGAAGAACACTCACAAGGTCAGTCGGTACACAAGGTGTGACCCTGCAGGCCCCGTTCTTCCTGAGGCTTCAAGGATCAGAGTCTGGGCTGTCAAGCCCAGCCTCTCCCTCCCACAGAAACCAGAGGGCCCGGGCTCCCAGAAAAGGCTCCTCTTTCTCCACACAAATCCCACACCTTGGTGTGGAGCCTAGTCACAAACTCCCATGGTCACTCCAACAAGTTTCCACCTGCAGACAACTGACGGGAGCCTGAAAGAAGGGAAAGCAAGGCCGGCGGGAGTCCCTGATGTCCTGGGAAAGAATCTAGAGAAGTTAACTGAGCAGTAACGCCTCTACCCCATCTGTCAGGGGAGGCATACCAAGGCACAGTGTTCCCAGTCCATCACAGAGAATTGGCTTGCCCTCCAGCAATGTCATCCTAACCACATCTGAGCCAGTTTTTCCCTTAAAACCAATGTGTGTGTGTGTGTGTGTGTGTGTGTGTAAAACGCTTTTCTGCCAAATCCACCCAAACCCACAGTCCTTACCTGTGGGCCCCCCCCTGCTGGTAGCCAACTCAGCACAGGGCTGCAGAATGGCACTGCCATCTGGTGGCCAGAGTGAGAAATGTCCCAGAGGGTTGACACTCAGTCTCTAAATGCAAGATAGTTCTGTAGCCCTGCTGGATGGGAGGAGAGACAGGAAACACTTTCTGAGACAGCTGGTCCTTGGAACCCGCACTCCTGACCCCCTAGACTAGCAGATATTTCTAATTGGCTAATTCCCCAGAGGATGCAGCCTTCCGTTACAGCCCAAGACTCAGCCTTATCCCAAAATATTGACTCAAAATGAACCAGGGTAAGCCCTTGACTTAGACTCTAAGGCTTAGAGAAATAAAGGAATCTTCCTTTTTCAGGTCCCACTTTGTCCTTTTCTATTTTTCAAAACACTCCTTCCTCCCTGACCTCTTTTTTTATCTTCACTAAAGCCCTATGCAGCAGACATTTTATCATTAGCCCATTTTACAGATGAGAAAACTGAGCTCTAGAGAAAAGTACAACTTGCTGGAGATTAGGGATAGACCCAGGACTGGATCACTGGGTACCAATCCTGTGCCCCTTTCCACAGAGCCTGAACACTGAGAGCCCTGAGAAGCAGCGTGGTGCATGGGCTGTATTTGGAGCCCAGCTCCCCAGCTCTCCTGGTATCCTAATTCCATTGCTCACCAGCACCCCCTATAGGTGAAGTGGCCACCTTTCCCGGACTGATGCTGACTTTCTTTACCTACCTGATAGTCCAGAAAGTACTGAGCCTGGAAGGAACCAGGAAGTAAGAAACAAGAGAATTTAAGACTTTCAAATGACAGTGGGGCCAGGCAGATTGGGTCACCCCAAAGTGGCTGCAAACTGTGGCTTCTTCTCACTGCCCTGCCTCCACAGGTCTCCCCAGTGCTGCGAGACTTCCTGGAACGGATGCTGGTGCGAGACCCCCAGGAGAGAGCCACGGCCCAGGAGCTCCTGGACCACCCCTTCCTGCTGCAGACAGGGCTGCCCGAGTGCCTGGTGCCCCTGATCCAGCTCTACCACAAGCAGGCCTCCACCTGCTGAGCCCAGCCCCAGAATGCACCTGCCACCTGTGCCCGCGGGCAGGGGACACTGGGCCACCAACTTGCCAACAGGGCCTGGCTGCCTGCCTCATTCTCTCAGTATTCTCTCCAAAGATTGAATGTGAAGCCCCGACCCTGCCCTCCTGCCCCTCAGCCCACTGGGCCAGGCCGGACCTGCCCCTCAGTCACTTTCCCTCCCAACAGTCCCCAGTTGCCTTTGGGATGATGGAGACCCCTTCTGCAGGATGACCCTTTGTTATTTGCACAGGGATATTTCTATGAAACATGGAGACCAGTGCTTCTGGCCACTGTGGCCAACACAGCAGAAAAGGCTGCTGTGGTTTTTTATTTTAAAGTAGTAGTACACGAGCATCCCAGGTCACCCAAGAGGCAGACTGCCTGTCTTCATCAGGATGCTTGCTGTTCTCAGCTCCAATTCCAAATCCTGGGGTCTGAGAGGACCACAGGGAAGGTGTTTATTGCCTGACTCCATCTCCCTCCCTTGTGTCTGACTTCCTGAAGGCACAGTCCCACCTGCACCTGCTTCCCGACCCACCTGTGCTGACAACACACTCCCTGCACAGCCCGCGCCCAACTGTGAACAGCCTGCTCAGAAGCCGGGAGGGGGAGGGGAATTTTCTGGGTGAAAGAGGAAGAAGGCAGCTGGTGGTAAAGTGGTCTCACTTTACAGGATGCGTGTGCGCGCACGCATGTGTGTGTGTGTGTGTGTGTGTGTGTGTGTGTGGTGTGGAGGAAGGTCACCCATGGCTGTCTTTGCTTAGGCTTCTCCATCTTCTCTCCCACTAAGCTCTGCTCTGAAGGTGACCTGCTTCCTTGGCCTGGTTTCCCACCTCTTAAGTCCCGGGGTTCTACCTGACCAGTGAAGAGGTCTGTATTGAGTCAAACACATCCTGGGGGCCTGGCCGGTTTCCGAGTTTCTCCTGTACTGTGGAATCTGAGAGCCAGGGACCAGAATGGTGAGGGAACAAACTTGCTGCACCTGTGAGCTTCATCTCAACAACCAGGTCCTCGGGGACCCGCTCTTCTTTTGTGTGCTTGGGGGACCTGTTCTTTTCAAAATCCTGGTCTGGGAGAGGTGAACCAGCTCCCGATTCCATCATGTCACTGGAACGGGCACCCATTTGTGCGAACCTGCCCCTAGCTGCCTCCTCAGACACCTGTCTCCTTGTCCTCCTCCCCTGCCCACCTTCAGGGCTGTTGTGAGACAGGGAATCCCAGGGAAGAACTCCAGGTGTCTGGACCCTATCTAGATAATATTTTTAGATTCCTCTATCCCTAGGTGGCCTGCTTTGGGGCAAAAAAAAAAAAAAAAAAAAAAAATTGCAAGGACTTTTTTTAAGGGTCAGAGTTTTAAAAACAAAAGCATTGTCCCTTTTGTGAATTGTTTGCACTTGTGCCTGTTTTAAATTAAACTGAGTGTTCAAAACCTCTGGCCTTCCTGTGGTCCCTAGGAGTGGAGCCAGGCTGTCTTCAAACTGGACACGCTGTAGTGGGTGTCCAGGGTGGCCCTCCCTCCTCCCTGCTGTGAGCCCCCCGACGGTCATTCTGATCCGCAGAAAATCCTACTCCCTGGTGGCATGTGGGCCTGAAATGAGGGCAGAGAAGAAGAGAAACAGGAAGTGAAAGGCCCTTGGGACTGAAAGAGCTGAGAAATAGACAGGGCTCCTTCCCAGGGGAGAAGAACCCAACCCGGAAAGCCAGGGCCGTGGGCTGTGCTTGCTGGCTCCACAGGGGCTCTGGGGCAGCCACCAGGGCTGATGACCACTTTCTGCAGCAGCATCTCCCTTCCCCCGTTTGCTTCCCCCCTGCCACCGGGAAGTCAGAGGCTGCTCTCCTCAAACTGTCCATAGGAAGTGGCCTGGAACTGCTTCCAGTGAGAAAGCAGTCTCTGTTTCGGTTCTCAGAACAGAGGGCGACCGTGAGGAGCTGTGAAAGAGCGCAACTGGAAACCAAGAAACCTGGGTCTTTAATCTTCTAGCTCTGACACTGATTCCAGCACTTACTTCCTGAGGTCTCATTCTACCCCCTCTCTGTCAGGGTCACTGAAACCTTCTACCCAGGAGCAAGGAGTCCTGCAGACCTCCTCCCCACAGCTCCCCACCTAGACAGCTGCCCTGGTCTATGGGCCCCTGTCCCACCAGCTCAGCCAGAAGCAGCACCTGAGTCTTACCTCCAGGAAGCAGCCACAATGGGCTGGGCAGGGATGGAGGCTGAGGGAAGGCGGAACCTTCCACCTCCCAACCGAAGCCCACGGTCAGGAGTGGTTGGCAAGGCAAAAAGAGGCCAGTTCTTGCAACTGAATAATACTGGATTTATTAACTATTCTTTGAGCTCTAAGAGTCCTTCCACTGCACAGTGTCATTCCAAAAGCATGTGCGTATGTCATTTAGCCTCACACACAGACCGGTTCTGAGCTTGACCCGAGAGTACCAGCTCCAGTGGCACAGGTGACTTCACAGTGACGAAAGCAACAAGAATTGGAAAACCAAAATGTTTAGAAAAGTCTCTTCTAAATCAGATTGAGCTCGAGGGGACCCCAGCCTCAATGCCTTGGGGCTGACAATAAGAGGAAGTTCAGGATAGCGAAATGTGGTGAAACATCTAAGTTCTGCACAGAGCTGGGCCTGGTAAGAAATCTGCAAGAACAGCAAGGCAGTCAAACACACAATTCAGTTCAGACAGGAAAGATCTGCTGTGGTTTTTTAGAAACATCACTTTCAACCACCAAACCCTTGGCAATTCCAGAGAGGAGCCCTCATGGTTGTTTATCCAATAAAGAGGGCCCAAGGTGACGTTCAACCAGAAAGCCCCATGTCAGCAACACTTGAAACATGACAGCACCTTCAACACAACGTGCAACCCAGACCCACGTCTTCAATGTGGTATTTTGAAGAAGCCAAAATACTTGTATTCTTACACCATTAAAATGAAACTTCATAAAAATTAAACACAGTTGGAAAAGTGAGCAAGCAAGGATCAGAAAAAAGGAGTTTGCACTTGGGGCGTCCAATTACCACCCGTCCCACCCCAGATCCTCTCCTTCTGGCTTTTCAGGCGTTTTTCAGAACTTTTCAGTTCAGCCGCCACCCAGACAGTGGGACTGAGGAGAGGCAGATATTTGGGGAGAGAAAAATGGGGGAAGGGCAAAACACCCCAGAAATGAAAGCAAATCGCATCAGAAGAAAACAGTGCATAATCAGCAGGTCTCAAGGTTCAGAAATCGTAAGGGATGGGTTGGAAGCTCCAGTTTCTCAGAAGACAGCAGGAGCTCTCTATATGGAGCCTTAACCTGGAAGATCTTGGTGTCCTAAGTAAAGGGTCTGGGCTCCTGCTACTCCAAATGCGAGTTTTTTGTTCATTGTCCCTCACTTCACTGCTGTGAAATGACTTCAAGTATCCGGATTTAATACACAAGAGGAAGAGGATTCCATGGGTAAGTGCACAGGGAGGGAGAAGTACACAGCGGTGGCTCCAAATAAAACCACAAGGCTGAACTCCGAGCCTGGGCGCAGCGAGAACGCAACTTTGCCACCAGGGGGCACCAGAGATCACGTCCAGTGTCTGGGCCCTCGCGGCCTCGCGGACCCTGGAGCGGTGGAAGCACTGGGGAGGTGTCTGACACTTACACGAGGCCGGCCCCTGATCACCCATCCCTCACCCCAGGCCCAATTTCTCATCACAGGTCGTTGTCGCTCTGGGCAGTTCCCCTAGAGTTATTGGTGAGAAAACGTCCGTTCTGCAAAGATGAATAGATCGACGTCTTGAAAAGACCCCACGGCCGGCAGCTGAGGGGCTGCACGCTCAACCTTCGGGGTTCACAAAAAACTCCCCACGCGCCGCCACCCCACGGGCTGGGCACACAGGTTCGTGTGCTGGCGCTTCCGCAGGATCCTAGGGCACGCGATTCGCCAGACCCTCCAGACCCCTCTCGCTTGGCCGGCACAAAGATGAGGGCGGGGGCGGGGAGGGATGGGGACGAAGGGCCAGGCTAGGAAAGGGGCTGTAACCACCTCTCCGCAGCTGCCTCTGACTCACTAATCTGCCCAGTACTGAAGCTGAGCCGGGCCTGCGTCCCACGCTTTGGGGCAGAGGCAGGGGTCCTTGGTCTCGAGCTCTAGCATCCATCATCCACCCTGCCCTCCATTAACGGCCCAGCGAGAAGCAGGAACCGTTTAACAGCCCTCTTCCAGCTCTCAAAGGAGTTTGATATAATTTAAACCCGGACCTGCGGCTCGTGTGGGCTTCAGACTCCCGCGCGCCGCCGCCGTTTAACGTGGCAAACACTTCAGTCAATTATCCCCCTCGCGGAGCTTCTATTTAAAGAGACATTGTCAGGTTCTTAAGCCTCGGATCAGACCCGCTGCTTTCTGCTTCACATACAAAGACTCAAAACACGAGTTCTTTGAGGATTGGAAGAAATACAATTAATCAAAGCCTTCGCAACCGTTCCCCCCTGCGGGAGCACCCACGTGCAAGACCGGGAGCTGCGAGGCGGTGGGGCGGGGGAAGTGCTAAGTCCTTTCCATTTCAGGCCTCTGAGAGTGCGAGGAAATAGGCTCAAGAGCCCAGAGCTGGGCTGGGTAAGGGGGGCGAGGGGGGCACGTGAGCGGGGCGGGGGGGAAATGACCCCACATTGTCGATGAAGTTGAATCTTGGGTCAGCCTCCAGCTGAGGCAGGAGCTGGAATTACCCAGAAGCTGGTTCAAGGTACAAC
This sequence comes from Eubalaena glacialis, assembly GCF_028564815.1. Lineage (NCBI taxonomy): Eukaryota > Metazoa > Chordata > Mammalia > Artiodactyla > Balaenidae > Eubalaena > Eubalaena glacialis. Next base: position 110,639,800 of record NC_083717.1, on the reverse strand, counting down.
TGGCATTCCTGCCACCCCCAAACGATGCTTTCAATGTCTTGAGGCAGGAGTTTCTCCCCCCAAAAATTTAACCTCCAGACTCCTTCCCTCCCGTTCAGAAAAGCTCTGAGGCCCATCTCCAGGCTCCCCTTCTCCATCACTCCAACACAAGGGGAAGGGATACTTAGGTCATGTGGGGCATTACTGTCAGCATCACTGGGGTAGAGGGGCAGGGGTTGGGGGGTGGGGGAGTGGGAGTGGGGGGGGCTAGGGAGGCTAGGCCTTTGTTCTACAGGACAACTCTTCTGCCTGCCTGGCTGACTAGGGTGTGGGAAAACGCGGCAAGGGGTAGGAAACCCGGCAGGAGCCTGAAGGACACAGGAGTGCGCCTTAGCGCCCAGGGAAGGGGGTCCAGCTGGAAAGCTGTAGCCTATGGATCCAGTCTTCTACTCCTCGCTTCCATGACAGGAACGGCAGGCCTTTAGAAAAGGTGAGAGACTCGGGCAGGGAATACCAACAAGCACAAAAAAGAAATAAGATAGGGGTGTCTTTCAGAGAGAGGGCTGAGGGAGGTCTCACCTTGGCAGTGGGGACAGGTTCTAGGATCTGGGGGTGGGAAACTGCCAGGAAAGTGAGGGACCTGGGAAAAAGAAATCCCAGTGGAGCAGAGAGGGGAAGGTGGGGGGAGCAGGGCTCGGCCTCGAGGCTGTTTACCGCTGAGCGTGCAGCACCACGGCCTCCGTGCCCGCCTGCCAAGGCTGAGGCCCAGGCACCGAATGGGGCAGAGCGTTGGGCTCTAATTCTGGGCCGCTCTCGGGCCCAGGTGCCTCCCCGACCAGGCTGGGGATGTCTGGAGCTGTGGAGCGTCGGCGCAAACCCAAGCGGCCAGAGCCGGGGGCGCCCTCGGGGTGGGGGCTAAGGCCGACGGGGACTTGCACTAAGGTTGGGGGCGCTCCCTCCAGCACCTCCTGCGAACGCCACCGCCCAGCCCCTGAAGACTGGGGCGAGTGTGGTTGGGCCATCAGGGCTCCCGCCCGCAGTCGAGCCGCCTCCTCCTCGGTCACGGCACCCAACGCCAGGCTCATGCTCCGGCCCAGCTCCGGCCGCTCGCTGCCCTGCGCCCGGTGCCGACCGAAGCCCTTACCCCCTGAGCCAGCCTCGCCGCCGTGACCATGGCCGCCGGCCGCTCGAGCAAAACGCGCCAGGAGAGGCCGCGGTAGGCGGCGGGGGCTGGGTCTTCGGCGCTCCGGGCTGGGCGCGGGAGCCGGACGGCCAGGGGGGCTGTCGGAGTTGGAGCCCCGGGCCGCGGCGGCAGCGGCTGCGCGGCCCCAGGGCCCGGTGAGGGCCTGAACACAGGTCCCGTGGCCGCGGGCAGCGGCCAGTTGCAGCGCCGTGAGGCCCGCCCGGTTTGTGCGGTCGAGGCGCAGGCCGAGGCGGCGGAAAGAGCGCACCAGGAACTCGAGCACCGCCCCGTGGCCGCACGCTGCCGCCCACATCACCGGGCTATTGCCCGCCGAGTCGGCCGCCTCGGGGTCGCCGCTGAACTGCACCAGCAGTTGCACGGCGTCCAGGTGGCCGCGCTCGCACGCCAGGCTGAGCGCCGTGCGGCCGCGCTCGTCCCGCAGGTTCACTGCTGCACCCTGCTCCAGCAGTAGTCGCACAAAGCGCGCGCGCAGCGCGGGGTCTGGCAAGCCCACGGCCACCATGAGCGGCGTGCGGCCCTGCTCCGCGCGGCAGTCGATGATGCTGCGGTCCAGCGCATCCAGCACAAAGCGGGCCAGGTGCACTTTGCCCGCCTGCATGGCCTCCAGGAAGGTACGCGTACCCGCTCGGGGGCACAGGTCCTTGGGCTTGAGCATGGCCTCGGCCGCCGCGCCCAGGCGGCCCGGCAGCTCCGCACGGGGGCGCCCCTGTTCCTGAGCCCCGCCGGGCTCCGGCCCCCGCCGGCGCTCGGGTATGGCTCCCTCCGCGCGTGGGCGGCTGCGGCCGAGGGTCCTGAGGTTCCCACTCTGTCCTCCAGCTGCCCCGCCGCTCCTGGGCCGCACGCCCGGCGTCTCGCTGCTCCTTCCCTGGGCTTCCCGCCTGAAGGTGTAGGTTGCTCGCTACTCCGGGCTCCACGCCTGGCCCGCCACAAGACGACGGGAGCCGAAGCTCGGGCCCCTCCTGACTCTCCCGCTGCTTTCCCAGTGTCCGGCGCCCCTCAGTCCGTAGTGGCTGGGAGCCGCGCCACTCACCCGCACCCGGGGCAGCACCGCTCCCCTGCTGAGACGGTGGCGCCCGCCGTGCGCGCCTGCCTCTAGCCCTGGCGGGGCGCGCCGCTCCTCAATCTGCTGGCGCCGCTCCTCCGCCTCCTCCCCTCTCGCGGGGGCCGGGCCACGCCAGGGCGCTTGCTCCTTACTTGGGGGGCTTGGCGGCGCGGGAGTCGCCGCCCGCATAGATACCTGGTTTTACAGTCTCGGGGGTCTGCATGGCAATGGCTACTCAGGAAGCGGGCTGAGCCGTCAGGGCCGAAACTGACGGGGCGGCGGAGACCGCCCCTGACCTTCACCCACCTCTCGGTGGGCCACGACGTCGGGGAGCAGCTTCTCCTCCGCGCTTCCCTGGGGCTGCGGCAGCGGGGGCGGGGCGGGGGCTGCTCGCAGGGGGCCACATGCACCCGACCGGGCCAATCCCAAAGTCACAGTCTTCTCTCCCCACCCTCCGCCCCCGCCGGAGTCGGTGCCCGGGTCTCCCTAGAAACTGGCGGGACCCTGAGCCCGTCGGAGAAGACGACGGCTGCCCCCATCGGTGCGGGTGGAAGGAAATGGGACCCCATGAGGGCAGAACTGGACCATAAGCGAGCTGGGGGTGGTGGCGAAAGGCGGGCGGGGAGTAAATCACTCCCCAAATCGGGGGAGGGGGGGTACCTACGCTGTGCGGGGTTGGGGGCCCTCAGTCTGGCTGGGAACCGCCACTGGAAGTGTAGCGAATCACGCACGCACACACAATTGTTCCTCCCGCACACACTGATTCGGCGCGGGGGTGGCGGTGGGGGAGTGCGCTCTCGTATCTCGGACGTCTCCAACCGAGACAACGCGCCCGCCTGCCAGCTCCCGGCGGCTGAGAAGCTGGCGGTGCGGAGACGCGGCGACCGGAGCGGGCGCCTTAAGATCCGGGAGTACTGCAGCCGCGTTAGCAACTCCTCGGCGCCGCCTCCCCGCTGTTTCAGGACCCATCGCCACCTCGGAAAGAGCGAGGGCCATGCAAACGTCCCCCAGGGTCCCCGTCTCCCTCTTGAGCACAAAACCACCCCCAGACCACAGGGCTCTGACCTTGACCACTAGCTGAGCCCTTCCGAGATAAGAAGAGAGCGCGAGTCAACAGAGTGTGAGAAAACCACCGCATCCCCTCTCCCTCCGGCCCGCTGCTCCGCCCTGGGGGGGCGGGGGGAGCAGGCCTCGGAGGAGGGGAGTCAGAGCACCTAAGAGCTGCAGAGGGTGGGAGGGTGTGTAGGGTTGGAATGGATATTTGTGAAGAAAGAGTGAGTCAGGTATCGACTACAGAATTTACTGAGACTTTTTGTGAGCCAGGTATTGTGTGTTCCCAGCCGTGGGAAATACAGAGGCGGAAATTCGGTTCTGGATGGAAGAAACCTCCCCTCTCAAGCGGGAAAACAAGATCGGGACAGAAAAAGTCGAGTTTATCGCCTGGGGGTATGTTAAATACAAAACGGAGACAGTCCCTGGAGGAGAAAACGGAGTTGTGGGGAAAGGCGGACTCTAGGGTCTTCTGAGAATAGGGCTTCTGAGATGGTCTTCAAGGATGTGTGGGATCTGGCTGCTAAGAAGCAAGGGCATGTAAGGAAAAACACCTTTAGGGGACAGTGTTGAGGGCTGCTTTAAGGGGTCCCTTTATATGAAAGACAGGAAATTAAGGGAAGAATAAAAGTGTCCTCAGCCTGGGCAAAGCAGTGACCAGAAGCTTTGCAGCAGGCTCTGCCTGGGGAAAGGTATGGGCAAGGAGAGGATTTGCCTCTGGGAAAAGTCCTTGGGCCCAGACGGGGGAGTGGCAAAGTGGGCACGTGGCTCTGCACCCTGAGCTTCTCACCTCTCTCCAGCTCCCAGGCTTCAGGGATGCCCACATGGCATCGGGGCCAGCCGTGAAGCAGGGACTCCCACTTCCCTCTCTCCTGGGCAGAGCATGTGATGTATGCCTGTGCACACCGTGAAGCCCCCCCTTCTTACTTTTTGCATTTTTTAATCCCCCTACTCTGGGATCTGCCACTTTTCTCTCATGGTGTCACAGAAAGGGCACAGTATTTGACAGCAGAGTTAAGTCCCAGCTTGAAGGCATTTACTAGCAGTGTGGCTCCAGGCCTGCATACTCTCATCTGCAAAAGGAAGCCAAGAACACCAACCCTGCCTGCTGCAAGCAACAGCAAGCTAGAGAGTGTCAGGGAAAGAGCTGCACAGTTATTCAGAGTGCAGAAAGCCCAATCCCACCCCCAGACCTGCGGGCCCCACCTGGGGTATCACCTGGAGTAGGAATAGACGCGCCAACCCTAGTAAGGACGCAGGAATGCTCTCCCTGTTTACTCAGGTAGCAGAAGAAAGGTTTTCTTCTCTTCATGACTCCATTTCCCTTTTCTGCAGCATGAAAGAAATTGCTTTCTTCTCTTCTTTCTCTGATTCCAGAGTTAGGGGAGGGGGTATCCCAGGAATCTGTGTGGCAGGCCAGCCCAACAAGCCAGGCAGTGATAACCCCAGGTGGAGGAGAGAAGCAGCAGGAACACAGAAGGGGCACTGGTCCCAAAGAGCCCTGCCCCTCCTCCCTGAGCCAGCTCAGCCTCATTTTTGTCCTTTTTCTCTGTGGTGGATGGAGAGTTCCAGGGAAGAAGAGGAGCTGAATCAGGGCCTCACCCTGGCCCGTCAGGGTGTGCTGTGCTGGGTACTCTCTGGAAGGAGCGGCCGTTCCATTGCCCCAGCTGGTACTACCAACCCAGCCAGGCCTGTGGTGGGATGGGGGGGGGCAGTGCCATGTCTCATGCCCTAAAGCCTTTGCTCTGACTTCCCAGTGGGCTCAGCATGTTCTGAGCAGAAAAGAAATAGCAACGATGAAAAAAAGCTGAGACTCTGCTGCGGAGCACAGAGGCACCAACAGCCGGAATTAGAAGCTGTCGCTTAGGGAGCTGAAGGCTGACAGGCGATGGAGCTGAGGCAGGCAGGGGGCAGGCAGGCACGCCACACTCCCCTCCCCTCCCACCTGCTGAGCCTCCCCCTTGCAGGCCCCAGGCTGGCAAAAGGGCTTCCTCCCAGAGGCGGCTCAGGTCTGCAGTCTGTCACTCTGTCTGCAGCTGCCCCCCTTCCCAGGCCCCCTTCTTTCTTCCTCAAGTGTCACCAGCCCCCTCACCCTGTCACGTTGCACCAGCTCAGCAGGGTTGGGCCTGGTGGCACGTGGCTGGGAGATCCAGAGAGCTGGTGGGGGGGGGGGGTGAGTCAGCAGGGGACTCTGGCGTCTGAGTCAGCAGTGGGATTGGGAAGGGGGTAGGGACCCTTCTTTTTATGCAAAAGGTGAAACTGAGGCATGCCAAGTGGACAGGGAAGCTGGCCCCAGCCCCACAGATCTGCAGCAGGAATGGAGGCCAGGTGCTCTTCCCTTGCTCTAGAGCCCTGAGGGAGGGCATCAGTTCTTCCTCTGCACATCCCCTGAGGCCAGAGATTAATTCACATCCAGGGCCCAAGGACTATGGCATTTTCCCAGGGGCACCCTGCCCTTTTTCCAGAGGATGGAAAGCAGGGAGGTGGGTATTTGCCCTGTCCTCCTGGGAAGCCCCCAGCCTGCTGTGCAGAGGCCTCTCCAGGAGGGAGGATTGCATCCCCTTCCCCATTCCTGGGCTTTTCAGCCCCAGACTGGAGGCCTAGAGACTCTGCCCAGCCTGACTGAGGGGCAAAGAGAAGGCAGTCTTCTTCCCCTGAGCGGTCATTGGTCAAAGCTGGGGACTTCCCAGTGGGCCCTATTTGGCACTGGCTCTGGCTTATGCCCCATGCCCAGGTCAGTGAGTTCCTCTAGGCCTGGATCCTCATCCCTGTGAGGTTCTACCCCTGGGTTGGGGAGGAGATGGGGCAGCTGAGTGCTCAGCTGGAGTGCTGAAGACAGGGCACTGCCCTGGGGTGTACCCTGGGGTGTAGGTGTCCCGCCCTCCGCTGTCTCCAGTGTGTATGCAGGCTGACCAATGACAGGCCTTACTCCTGTGAATGAGCAGGCCCCCTAGTCTCACCCTGCAGCCAGGGACTGCTAGCATCCCAGAGATCAAGCCCCCAGAGGGATGGGGGGAGGGGCTAATGGCATTTGCTACAACTCTCTGATAAGAAAACAACCTCTTCCCAGAATCAACCCGGACCCTGCCTCTCCAAAGCCAGTGTCTGTCTTCATTTGGGATTTGGGCTATGTCAATAGGTGCAGTGAATAGCTGCCCAGAAGCCTCTCTACAGCCTGTGTTTGGGTCAACCATAACTGCCACAGGAGCCTGAGAATCCCACCGCTCTAAGTCTGCCTAAAGGGGCCCAGGTGGCCTGACAGCTTGTGACTCCCCAAGAGAGTGGGGGGCACCTCTGCAGGAGGCTCTTCTGCTCCAGCCCTGAGGGTGGAGACAAGGAAGGGCCACATCTGGTGAGGAGTGGTACAGAAGGGTGACATCATTTTCCAGTGGTTGTGGCATCAGGGCCGGCAGATGGGGAAGTGAATCCTCTTCAAGCCCAGAGGCAGGGCCATTCCACTGGGCTCTAGAAGGGACCTCATGCCCGGGTCAACACTCATGGACTTTTTCCCCAGCCCACTTCATTTGGGGAGCACTCTACTCCGCTGCCCCCCCCCCATTTCTTTTATTTATTTTTGGCTGTGTTGGGTCTTCGTTGCTGCGCGCGGGCTTTCTCTAGTTGCGGTGTGCGGGCTTCTCATTGCGGTGGCTTCTCTTTTTGCGGAGCACGGGCTGTAGGTGCTCGGGCTTCAGTAGTTGTGACTCGAGGGCTCTAGAGCGCAGGCTCAGTAGTTGTGGCGCATGGGCTTAGGTGTTCCGCGGCATGTGGGATCTTCCCGGACCAAGGCTCGAACCCGTGTCCCCTGCACTGGCAGGCGGATTCTTAACCACTGCGCCACCAGGGAAGCCCTGCCCCCCCCCTTTCTTAGCTGTAGAACAGAGGCCAGGCTTAGGCAGGAAATCTTGAGACAGGGTTCTTTAGTAGGAGTAAGAAAGAGAAAAATAAATAAACCTCATAAAGTCAGGAGAGAAAATGGTGCTGACCTTGTCAGACAGCCTGAGCGGGGGCACATGCTGGGAAGTACCCCCCAGGCCTAGGAAAAGGTGTGGCTGGGCTCTGGGTGGGAGAGTGCACAAAAGGCCGTCCTTCTCCCCTCACCCCCAGCCCCAGTTGTCTCAGTGGCCTGAGGGCCACACAGCTGAGGCCGCTTTTCCACATCAGCCTCCCATCCCCCAAGGGCAGGAGGCAGGGAAGGCACCTTAGCCTGGGATCCTGGGAGCAGCTGTCCCCAGGGAGCAGGAAGGAAGTGCTGGACTCTGTATCAGGGAGCTGACAATGAGGCCAACTCAGGGCAAGCCCGAGATGGGGCCTAGAAGCCAGGGTGAGCTGCCCGCCTTATGGCAGGAGAGTTTGGAGTTTGGACCTGCTTGAACTACAGGTGATGGAGTGGAGGTTCCAGGTGGCCAGGCCTAACCTTCCAGGTGAGGAAACTGAGTCCAGAGTGGCACACTAGGAAATGCAGAGTGGGGCCAGGACCCCATTTCCTGCCTCCAAGTTCATATTCTTTTGCCCTCAACAAACATGTGACAGACACTTATTCAGAGGGGAAGGGGAAGCAGGAGGAGCAGGATGTTGGCTTGGAGAGGACCTCCAGGCCCCAGATGGGCCCCAGATGGCCTGGTTCCTGCCTCCTACTTAGCCTGGCTGTTGAGAAAGGGGCTCCAGTGTCCAAGGGAGCTCCAGCTTCCCGCAGCTTCACAGTGCTGGGGCCCTTTCCTCCAGGGGGAATGGACCCACATCCCAGGGAAGGGTGAATGTCCTTGCAGAACGTCCCAAGGGCATGGGGGCATCAGAGGAGGCTCTCCTGGGCGTCTGTCTTCTCTGTGAGTGCATCCTGCTCACACAGCCCCCTGGAGACCCTGCAGGGCCTCTCAGGCTTGTCCTCCTCAGCAGAGGGCAAGCAGGCCCTGAGGCAGGTCCTCACCAACTCCTTTACTTCCACCTCCAGGCCCTTCATCTTGGCCTCGTACTCTGCCAGCGCCTCCTGCTGGAACTGTGGGGACAGCAAGGACCACCCCCTGGCTCAGGATGGGCCACCTGCCCACTCTTCCTCGCCTGAACAGTGGAACCAGGAGATGCCTGGTTTGTTCAGACCTTCCAGGAGATCAGGGTGGGAGGTGGGGGTAGTGGAGCCCATCAGGGGGTCTTTCAGGAGAGGGAATGCCAACCAAGCAAAGAGATCTGCAGAGCTGCCTCATGATCCCCTGGGAATCAGAGCCCTGACCCCTGGAGAGGGGCGAGTCCCCCACCACCACCCACCTCTTGACTGGCAGCTCCCCGGAGCTGGGTCCCTTTACACCCTGGAGCCAGGCCAGCTCTGCTGTGGGCCAGGGTAGTGGTCCCCCCGTCACCTGCTTTTCCATCTCCCGGATCTGTTCCAGGCAGGCTGCCTGCTTCTCTTCCAGCTTCTCCTGGTGCCTCTCCAGGTTGTCCGTCATCTGGGCAGGAGTGAGAGACAGAGAATCATGACAGCATAGGCAGGCAATCTGGGGTGAAATCCAGCTACAATCCCAGTTAACCAGCTGTGAACCTTTGGACAAATTCCTTAACCTTTGAAAAGTTGGGGTTTTTGTTTTGTTTTGTTTTGTTTTTTAATTTGTAAAATGAGGATAATAGTACCTGTCTTGCTGGATTGTGAAGGATTATATGAGACAGTTCCTGTGAAGCACCCGGCTTAGTGCCTGCACAAGGTCAGGACTCAGGAGCTGGTAGCTCTGTTACTGTTGTTAGTAATCCCCAGGGAGCTTTAGGGCCATTCTCCACAGGGCTTTCCTTCCTCTTCTGACTCCCTGGAAGCCTGACTCTGGAAGCCCCCTTGCTCCCTCTTACCCACCCACCCCAATCCCACCTCCCCTTGGCCAGCTGGCCCATATCATTTCCATCGAGGGCAGCTGGCCAAAGACAGACTCCTTTCAGCTGGTATCCCAACCTGTGCACAAAGGCCAGAACCCTGGATGGCCTAGGGGAAGCCCCTCCCCTCTACTGCCTCTCCCCCCCATCCCTAGCTGGGGGGCCACTCTAAACAGTGCATCTCCTAAGGGCAAAGTAAAGGCCTTGGGGCCACCCCTTCCCTCAGAGAGAGAGAGTGTGTTTGGGAAGGGCACAGCTCTTACACACCTGCTTGATGACCTGCACCACCTCCTGGATGTGGGAGTTGTTAATCTCTCTCTTCAACCTGTTGGGGTGATCAGAGTTTCAGAGAGGGCAGGAGGCCCCTGGGAAGAGCTGGATGAGACAAAGCCTCCACAGGGTGTAGGCAACATGAGAACATCCACCCTCTGTGGCTGGCATGCATCTATGTCTGGTCTGGGAACCAGCCAGAGGGGTAAGCATGGGGACCCAAGGAGGATCTAAAGAGATATTGGGAGCCCTGGGGGCCCTTTGAGGGAAGGGCTTCCTCACTAAAACACACTGTTCTTCAAGGCATGCATGGGAAAGTGCAGGTGGGAATCAGCTCTCCCAAAGTTTCACCTCCCTCTTTACACACTTGATTTTCCCTTAAATTCTCCTCTCTCCTCAAATAGTGGTGGCATCTGTGTTTTGCCTAAGGAGGACATTCTCTGATCAGAGGTGACGGAAGTAGAATTAACTTTCCAGAACCAGGAGACAGGCACATCTCTGGGAAGCAAGTCAGGACCCACTTGTAGGAAGGCCCCTTCCCACCCAGTGTGGTTCCCACTCAGCACTGGGCCTGGAGTTTGAGTCCTGCGCCTCCCCTCCAGGGCTCACCTCTCCTGAGCCATCTTGTCTGTGGTGACCTTCATCATGGCCTGGATCCGCTCCAGCCTCTTGGCCTCCAGCTTTTTCTTCATCTCTTTGGTGTCACTGCAGAGAAACAGGCATCAGGAAGATGCTTCCTGCGGCTTGGGCCCTCCTGGGAGGTAAGAGTCAGGCGAAGAAGGGAGGGAGGCATACGTCTCCAAAGTCTCCTTGAGGGTCTTCAGCTCTGCAGCCTGTTTCTCTCTGGCCAGCTCCATCATCTTGGTCATTTGCTGAGGGAGAGGAAGGACCGGCTAAGCTAAGACGGAAGAGATGCCCTTGGCTGTGCGGAGGGTGTGGGGTCGGTCGGGCCGTCGCTCCCTCCCCTCCCCCACGCTGGCACCTCGGCCACTTGCTGCTCCCTGCGCCTCAGGACACACTCGCACTGCTCCTCGCCCTGCTGCAGCAGCTCCAGCTCCAGCCTGTCCCTCAGCTCTCGCAGACGCGGGTCCGCGCCCTCGGGGCCTTCGGCCGGCGCCGCCCCGGCGGGGTCCTCGCCCGGCGGTGTCCTGCGGAGGCCATGTGGGGACAAGCCGTGAGCCCCGGGCCGCCCGGGCCCGAGCCGCGGGGGGCAGGATGCCTCCGCCGCCCTTACCTCTTTTTGCGGGAGCCTTTCCCCGGGCCGAGCTTGCGGCCCCGGCCCTCGCCGCCGCCCCCAGCGCCCGGCGGCCCGAACTCGGCCCGCTGCGCTGCCCCCCTCTGCAGCAGCTCCTCCCAGCGCCGCACGCCGCGCCGCTCCAGCTCCCGCAGCTCCTTCTCGTGCCGCCGCTGCAGCTTCACGACGCCCTTCAGCTCCCGCAGCTCCTCCAGGCTGGCGGTCCGCGGCTCTGCTGCGGCAGGGGTGAGGCGCGCGCCCCCCGGGAACCGTCCCCCACCCCGAGTCCCGGACCCTCCCCGGGCTCGACCCCAACGTCACTCGGTCTCGGCAGGCCTTACCCGCAGCTTCTTTCGTGGCCTCCTCCCTGGCCTTGGCCCCGGCTGCTGCAAGAGCCAAAGGAGAGGCTCTCCGGTGCCCTCGGCTCGGCCGCTCCCCCGCCTCCCGCGGGTGGCGATGTGGGCCCCATGCTGCGCACTGCCCAGCCCGAGGCTTCACATGCAGCCGTTCCCTCCCCAGGTGAAAGTTTTCGGGGTTGTTTTTGTTTTTATAAAGAACTGCCGCCCGTCTGGGATGTGCCTACCGGTGCAGCGGAGAAGTCGAGACCCTTCCGGTAGGTGGGGGGACCCCGCAGTGCGTACCTGCTGACCCGTTGCTCGTTGGAGCCGATGCCCCATTGACCTGGCGGGCAACTGGACTCCCGAGAGGGAAGGGATTCTGTGTAGGGAGAGCGTGTTAGGAAGGTGCCTCTCTCCCTGTGCCCTGGACTCTGCCCCCTCCCTCATCTTCCCACAGAGAGGGTGCAGCTCGTGGGGGCCCCTGGCAGTGGTCCTGACAACACAGACCTCAGGCAGGCCTCCCATGGCTTCCTTGAGCTTCACAGACTTCTTATCATGGGCACTGAAGAACTTGATGGGATTGGCGAGGGCCACCGTGAGATCTGGGTGCACAGGGACATGGTGGGCCTGGTAAGGAGATGTACCTGGGAGCCTCCCCTATCCTCACCTACCCCAGGATACCCTGTCCTGACCCCCCTCTGGAGGCTGGCTTGCGGAGAGAGGAGGGGGGATGGACACCCTGGGGCTTCCAACGTTCCACGGGCCTCCCACCTGCCCAGGTGTCAGGTACATAGTCCTTCATCTCCAGGAAGACAAAGAGCGCAGGCATGGTGAGCGGCGTGTTGCTCTCACTGTGCAGGCACAGATGGTGGTATCCTGTGGGATATGACCAGTGGCCAGTGAGCCAGAGCCCACTGCTGCCCAGCCCTGCTCACCAGCAGCCCAGTACTCGACACTTCCGGCTTTAGTCTGGTTCTACCTCACGTGGTTATTGTTAGGAATAAATGAGAAAGTGTTATAAGCCCGTAAAGCATTTTAAGTGCCCAATAAGTGTCAGCTACTTGGGAAACTGCCCCAGTAGTTCCAGAGAATTAGAGACATTCTGTTGGGTGGGCAGAGTCCCCACCTCTGTCAGTTTCCTGGAGAGGTACTATTCCTGCCCCACTTTCCCGGGCTGATAACATGACAAGGCCACCTCCCTGAAGCTGCCCCACCCTCTGGACGGGATCCTGATGCTGGTCTTGGTCTCAGACCCACTGGGAAGAGCAAAGAAGAACCCCTATCCTTACCAGAATTCAGGGCATTGATGGGGATGATGCGGTGTCCAAGAAACTTGTTGCCATCCTCCATCACAGCCACCCTGAGGGAGGCCAGCTCAGGCATCAAGATCTGGGGAGAGTTCAGGACAGGACAAGCTGGAGAGGGGAGAGAGTGGCCAAGCTGCCCCCCTTCCCTGATTCCAGAAATCTAGGGTCAGTGTGAGAACATGGCAGGCTTTACTGGATTTGGTGAGGACAGAGGGCCCACGCTAAGCCACACACATAGACATCCTAACGGCTCATGTCATGGCTGGTCCACACAGGGCAGAGAGCTGGATATGAAGCCCAGGGCTCCAGGGGGCCTGGTGCAGACAGCCCTTGGAAGCTTTGTCAACAAGTATCCAATGGGAGCAAAAGGCCCCCGTGATTCCTTGGGTCCCTGCACCCTGGTCTGGGAGTTCACATTTCTGCCTCTAAGCATAACATGGACAAGCATGCACGTACACACATGTACACACACATACACAACTTGCCCACAAAGTAAATTTCTGTAAACTTGGTGTTTGGACTCTTGATACTCAGGAGGGCACAGATGAGGGGTGGGGAGAAGAGGAGGATCAAGGAAATCCCTTTATGTATTTTCTCTTCTACAAGTAGAGACCAAGAACTAGGGACAGATCCCAGCCCCTGCCCTGATCTAGCCACCCCACCTTCTCAAAGACAAAGGGCTCCTCCTTCCAGACAGGATTGATGGAATTGGTACTGGGTGACAGCTTGGTGCGATAGCGCCTCTTGGGGTCCCCAGGAAGGCCAAACAGCTCCACTTCCACATAGGTGCGCACACTGCGTTCTGACAGGAACTGCCCAGAGATCACCTGGAGGTTGCGGCCCATGGGAGACCAGCATCAGTTCCCCCACCCAGGCCATTCCCCAGAACTTAGGGCCTCCAGCCCCCCTAGCTGAAACATCCATTCTTGGGTACTGTGAAGAGCCCCATTCAATTCTGGCCACAGAGTAGAGGCTGTGTGGCTTAAGGGTTACAGCTAAGCTCTGGCACCCAGGGTGCTTCCAGCATTTAGGGAAGAGGTGCAGGCCTCCCCACCTCCCTCCCCAGCGAGGAAGGAACAGGGCCCTCCCCCCGGGGCCGGGGGCTCCTGCTGCCCCACTCTTCTCCCCTCCCCCACCCCAGCCTCAGCCCTTCCCCTTGGTTTCCATGGGGACCAAGAGGCAGCCTCCAGTGCTGAGGAGGAGGCAGTTTCCAAGGCAACTTGCTACTGCACGAACTGGCTGGGGCTGAAGTTTTCGGGATATCGGGGGAGGGGGTTGGGAATGGACGAGTGGGGCTCCTGCGTCTTTCTCCTCAAGACCCCAGCCCTCCCGGCCACTTGTCCACCTCAGGGCCTTGCCGTAATGGAAAGGGTGGTGGCTACCACCACGTCGATGCGGTCCACCGAGAAGGGGTTGAACTGCTTGTCCAACCGACGCATGAACTCATGCTTGAGGAGGTAGCCACTCTGCCCGTTGAACTCAAAGAGCGCCATGTTCTGCTGCATGGGCAGGTCTGGGGGGACAAGGGCACTCAGGAAGGGCGGCCCGGCTCTGGGTCTGCACGCAGCCTCTCTTTCCACAGTTCCCAGCCTTTCCCGTCTCGCAAATGGGGAGGTTGGGTGGACCGTGAGGATGAGGGTTTCTCATGTCCCAGCCTGGTTCCTTAGGGTCTCATCTCTCAGGAAGGGCCCGCAACCTGGAGTCAGCAGGAGCAAAGCCACAACCGGACCTCAAGCTCACAGTGGGAGTTGAGGCCAGCGGAGCAGGTGTTCCCACAGACCCACTCAGGCCGAGCAGCCAGAACCCATGCCAGCACCCTGGCATCATCACAGACATACTCGTACACGTGCAGTCACATAGTCATGAGCTGATGCACTAAACGCTCACACACGTGCACATGCGCCCAGAGTCTAAATGAACATCAGCCCCCCTGCCCCCAGGTCTGTTCCAAAGACCCCCCATCCCCAGGGAAGGGGTAAAGGTGGGAGGGGCAGGGGAAGGTTCTTAAGGGCCTGAGCATGCCCTCACCCATCGTCTGGAAGTTGAGAGCAACCATCTGGCAACCAGCATTCCAGAACATCTGGGGCATGTAGTTGGAGGAGTCCATGCGGGTGCCCTTGGGGTAGATGCGGCTCATCTGGCGCTTGTTGTAGCTGCCGCAGGGTATAGGAGCCAGCAAAGCCACCTGCACCGGGAAGACCCACAGACCCCCTGCGAGCCCCGTCCCAGGCCTCCGCCTTCCCTCCACCCCACCAGGGACCCTGGCTACTGAGGTCTCAAGGATACTCCACAAACTGCACTGAGGACTTGGAGAGCAGGTCGTAAGCCTTGAGCTCCGTGAAGGAGGAAATGACATAACTTCGGTTCTTCTCTGTGTAGGGGAGAAAGAGGAAGGAGAGTCCGCGTTAGCCCGTCCCCTCCCACAGACTTGCCCTCCCCTGTGGCGCGGCTCCCTCCAGCACAGAGATGCCTCCAACCTAGCGTTTCCACCAAGGGCTGAGGGTTGAGGGGCCACCCCCGGGGTGGGGAATGTGCAGATCTGTGTGGGTAGCAGTGTGTGCTGGAGGTAAAGGGTACGCACAGTGGATACATACGCACAGGGATGGGGTGTGCGTGCCAGAGTCCTAAAGGGTGGGGTACATGCCCTGGGTGGATTCAGAGGGTGTGGGAAACATGCAGCGACGAGCCTGGGGGTCAGGGACATGCTGTGATGCACAGGGAGCAGGGTGCAGGGGTGAGAGGCGCACAGCAAGGGTGGTGCACAGGAGGGGGTGCAGGCTGGGGCTTCAGGGATGAGGAGCCAGTGCTGCAGAGTGCATACAGAAAAAGGTGTTCGTGTCGGGGCTGTGCACAGAGGATGAGAGGAACTCATTGCGCGCATGTCCGGAGAAGATAAAGGTAAACAGCATGGACGCGCTCAGAAAGGGAAGGGAACAAGGGGCAGATGTGCGCTGGCTGGTTTCTTTGCCTTCCTCCCCCTCCCAGGAGTTCTCATGCCCAGGCAGCCACAGAAGGAAGCTGCAGGAGCCCCAGGCCGCCCGGCCGAGGTGGCCCTTGGTAAATGCCTGTCACCAACACACTCCAGAGCATTCTGCTTGGTGCCAAGTTCTCAGTACAGTGATGGGACACTGGGAGCCACTGCCACTTAAACATGCCTTTGCCTGGCTCCTCTGCTGGGTATTTATAAGCAGGGCCCCCAGCCCAAGGAGAGGGAGGACCCGCCTCGCTCTCACCCCCACCCATCAGGTTGCTCTGGCGTCAGGACATGCTTCCTAAGGGCCTTCTCCTGAATCTAGCCTAACTTCCAGCTTACCACCACCGCATGCTAACTCACGGGCAGAGGACTCGAAGGAGATGAACTTGGTGGGCTGGACGTAATTGACTAGGCTGGACATCTCCTTGTAAGCCGTCACCTCCAGGCCCGCTGTGCCCTAGGGAGAAGGGGGGAGGATGGGGAAGAGGCCAGTTCAGAGCCCAGGGACCCGGTCCCACGCCCCCGCCTGGAGGGCTCTGCAGTAGAGCTGGCAGAAGGGCCTCGGGGCTCCCCACACACCTCATCTGACTGCATCTTCTTCATCTCTTCTTCATCCAGGCTTCCCGACTCCTCCTCTTCCTCTTCCACCTCCTCCTCCTCCAGCTCAGCCCCTTCCTCACCAGCCCACACTGCCACATACAGCTCCATCAGCACTGGGGGCGGGGGAGACCCCCGCACCAGGCTGGCTCTCCCCTCCAGGCCCAGCCCCTCTCTCCCATTCCAGATGCTCCTCCACGGCCACCCCCACTCCTCCCAGGCCGACTCACCTGTGTCCTCACCCACAGGGACATTGGGTGGGCCGCTCCCCTCAGCCTCCCCACCCAGCTCCTGGCTGGGGCCTGCGGGACCAGAAAACTGGTTCTTCTTGTTCTTGATGAGGATCTTGCCTCGGAGATCCTCAGGGCTGGGCAGGGGGATGCCTGGTTTCAGCTGTGGGAGAGGAGAGAGGGTCCTCAGCACTATCTCCTCACCTTCAGGATGTAGCCCAAGCTCCTGCATGGCAAGCTACGCTCCACCTGCCCCAGGCCTACCTCTCCAGCCTCTCCTCTCATCACTCCCACCTCGTGCGCTAAACCCCTGCCTGACCCAACTTATCCCAGCTCCTCAGTGATCTTTTCTCAACTACTCAGCCTGCCTAGAACACCCTTCCCCACTCTCACCAAGATAAATCCATTCTTTCCCTCAGGTTTCAGCTTAGCCATCACCTCCTCCAGGAAGCCTTCCCTGATCCTCAAGACCAGATCTGGAGCCCCAGGTACTCTCATAGCAGCCACTGGTTGTAATGGCCTGGTTACTTGTCTGCCTCCTGACTAGAGGGTAAGTGATCTGAAGGCTGGGACTGCCCCTCTGCCACTGACATACCCCCCCAAGCCCAGCACAGTGCCTAACACGTGGTAGATGATAGGACCCCAGCCCCGCGTCCTCCCAAATGAACCCCAGCATCCTCTGGGGAGATCTGCTTCCTTGACCTGGCACCCTGCCCTGGCTCCCCAGCCCTCAGACCCAGATGCCCCACAGTGAAGTCCACTCACTGGGAACTTTTCCAGTGGCTCTGTGAGCAGCATATCCCCAAATATCGTTCGGCAGTACTCGGCCATCTTAGCCTGTTGGCGGGGTCTGCAGGGAGCAGAAGTGGGTGTGGTTCAGCAGCTCCACTCCACCCTCTTGTCCATCTTTTTGTGCCCCCTGATGACCCAGATCAGGGGCTCAAGATGTTGGGGAGGCAGGGACGCAGGCAGGAGAGCCTGGGGTCCCAAGGAGATTGTGTTGAGACCGGGGAGAGAGCCAGAAGGCATGGCTAGAGGCTGGGGACAGTTGTGGGGAGGGCAGCTGCAGGCGGGAGATGGGGACAGGGTAGAGAATGAGGCTGGATGGCCTGGATACGCACGAGTCCACGTGGTTTTCAAACGACAGGATGACCGGATAAGGGGAGGTCTTAAAGGCACTTTCTGCAATAGCTTCAATTGCTTCCTGGAGGAGAAGGGGACTCCATGGGGAGGTCAGTGCTGTGCCTCCAGGCTTCCCCTCCCTCAACGGCACCCTTCCCCGCTCCCCAGTTTCAACACACACATAGAATTGGAGGGCCACTCTTGGCCCCGTGTCTCTTCTGGTCCTCTCTAGTACCCACACTGGTCCAAGGCCTCCCAGCCATCCCTCCTCTCTGGCCTCACTCCCCCCAATCCCAAAAAGCTCATGGCCCAGGGCCCTTCCCTAGTGCCGCTGCCACCAGCCCCCACACGACGAGTCTCACCTTGAAATAGATGTCTGTGGTCATGGTGAAGCCGTGGGTGATAATGGGCTCCTCATCAGGGGGCTTCCCCTTCCAGCAGTCCAGCTCCACGCAGCGGCAGCCCGCCAGCAGCACCTGGCGGTACATCTCCGCAGAGGAAAGGCCTGAGAACTGGCCGGCTGAGCCAGAGGAGGGGCGAGGGGCGGGGGTTTCACTCAAGGGCAGTCCAGCTCTGCCCCGCCCCACTCCATAGTGGGCAGCCGGGGGGCAACCCCTGCAGGGGATTCAGGTAGCAGGAACAGCCCCCGTAAAAGGGGAGGTTGGCAGTGAGGTCGCCAGGGCCCACCTGTCAGGTAGGTGTTGTGGGAGGAGTTGATGAAGTAATGGTTGAGCGGCTGCGTCATGTCGTGGTGCAGCAGCAGCTTGTCCTGGGCCAGCACGCTGTTCTCTGGCCCACAGAGAAACCATACCATGCCCTCGGGGGACAGCTGGCCTGGGGGACAGGGGTGGTTGTCAGGGCAGCAGCCCAGCTGCCAGGACCGGAGAGGACCGTGGAGGGTCAGAAGTTCCCTTGTCCTCACCCCTCTGCACGTTGATGCCTCTGGGCTCGTACTTGTCGATGAGGCCCTGCACCTGGTCAGGCCGCGCAGGCGGGAACAGCAGGGAGTTGAGCCTGGAGTCGCGCTGTTTCTGGTTGATGAATTTGGCCAGGTGCTCCTTAGTCATGTAGGGTTTGGCCTTGGCGTGGCTGCAGGCCAAAGAGAGGAGCACAGGTCCCCTCTATATCCCCTGGGCTGGGCGCGGGGGTGTGTGTGGTGGGAGCTGGGACAACCCTCTTCTCCAGCGACGGTACCTAATTGTCAGCATGGCAGGTGGGAATTTTAGCCACCACCCCTTCCCCAAGACCAGCCCAGCCCAAGAAGCTCACTAGGAAGTGAAGATCTCATCTATTTCTGGCCGAGGACAAAGGTTCATGAGGAAACTCTTGTAGACGGATTCTGGGAAGTCCTCGGGATTGATGGCATCATTCTGGGGGGATAGAGAGTCACCTGATGACTCCT
Source organism: Eubalaena glacialis (assembly GCF_028564815.1). Lineage (NCBI taxonomy): Eukaryota > Metazoa > Chordata > Mammalia > Artiodactyla > Balaenidae > Eubalaena > Eubalaena glacialis. Next base: position 110,621,201 of record NC_083717.1, on the reverse strand, counting down.
GCCCCCACCTTCCAGCACTAAGAACCACAGACTAGGCCCAGCCCTGCGCGAGGGGGCCTGGGGAGAGGGAGGGCTCAGGGCAGACAGAAGAGCATCAAGGGCACCCTGAGGCCCCACTTTTCAAGGCCCTGGTTGCTGAGCAGAGAGCATCTTAGCTGGTTTGCTTTGCTCCTGAATTGATACTGGCTAGTCTCTTGGCTGGGACAGGATTCAAACTAAGAGTGACCAGAAGTGGGAAGAAAAGAGGTCAGAAGCAAGCTACGCTGTTTGCCAGAGCTGTGGGCTATCTTTTTCTTTTTAAATGGAGGATAAATTTTCAAAAAGAAGCAATTTGCATACAAACAATGCACCTAACAACGGAACCCCAAGATACACGAAGCAAAACTGACAGAATTAAAGGGAGAAATAGACAATTCAACAACAATAGTTGGAGGCACCAAAAAGCACAAGGAACGATAACAAAAAATAGACAGATTGGACTTCATCCAAATTAAAAATTATGGTGTTCCAAAGGATACTGTCAGTAAAGTAAAAAGAATGGGAGAAAATATTTGCAAATCAGATATCCAGTAGTAGACGACTTCACACTAAAAGAAAACCCAGTTGAAAGACGGGCAATGAATTTGAATAGATATTTCTCCAAAGAAGATATGCAAATACCAATAAGCACATGAAGAGGTGCTCAGCATCATTAGTCGTTAGGGAAATGCAAATCAAAACCACAATGAGGGGAATTCCCTGGCGGTCCAGTGGTTAGGACTCAACTTCCACTGCAGGGGGCACGGGTTTGATCCCTTGCTGGGGGACTAAGATCCCGCAAGATAGGTGGCACGGCCAAAATAAATAAATAAATAACATAAAACCACAATGAGATACCACATCACACTCACAGGATGACTAAAGTAAAAAAAAGAAAAAAGAGACAACAAGTGTTGATGAAGGTGTGGAGAAATTGGAACCCTCATACAATGCTGGTGGGATTGTAAAATGGTATAGTCATTTTGGAAAACAGTGTGGCATTTCCTCAAAATGTTAAGTATAGAGTTACCATATGACCGAAGAATTCCACCCCTAGGTATGTCCTCAAGTGACTTGAAAACATACGTCCAGACAGAATCGTTCATAGCAGCATTATTCATAATAGCCCCAAAGTGGAAACAACCCAAATGTCCATCAACTGTTGAACAGTTAAACAAAATGTGGTATATCCACACAATGGAATAGTATTCCACAATAAAAAGGAATGAACTACTGATACATGCTACAACATGGATGAAGCTTGAAAACACTGTGCTAAATGAATGAAGCCTGACATCAAAGAACACATATTGTCTGATTCCATTTACATGAAATGTCCAGAATAGACAAATCCATAGAAACAGAAACAGAAAGTAGATTTGGTGGCATTCAGGGATTCTGTGCCTTTGCATTCCATTCCAGAAAAACCCATCAAATGTTTTCCAGGATCACTCTGGAAAGCCAACATCAGTCTTAGTTTGGAGCAGAGGCTCTGAGCAGGATAGCTAGACCGAATCTTGGACCCATCAGCTGCAAGCAAAGATGGCTCAATGGCTCCTACTGGGATGCAGGAGAGCTGATAAATAAGGAGGACTTAGCCAAGGTGGAAACTCAGGAGGCAGGAGAAAAGGAGGGTGGATGTGACAGCAGCAAGTGGTGCCCTCAGCAGGAGCCCATTCCCACCCTCTCCCCAACCCCAAGCTTGCATCCCCTGTGACTCATTGCACCAAGGGGTCACCAACTCCGTAGAGTTGAGTGTGGGGGAAGTATTCCTCCTGGGATTCAGGTGGACAAGTGATCTATGAGGCCTTAGTTTTATTTATTTATAACATTCCAAATTCTTACCAGGAGAAAAGACTCCATGGAATCCACAAAGGCACTGGCCAAGGGAGGACAGGGGCCTGAGATCTACCCCCGCCAGGCAGGAACCCTGGCTCAGGGCTGCATCTGAGCAGAGGGCTCCTTTTTGTAAGTCACATAAGGCACCTCGTGGGGTGACCCAGCATACGACTTGTAATTAAAAATTACTTAAGTAAAAAGAAAGGAAAAATGTTTTCCTATTGGAGCTGAAGGGGTATAGACCAACCTGCTCTGAACCCGGGCACCTCAACCCCCTGCCCCGGTTCTGTCACTGTGCCTTGTACCAGGAACCGGTGGCTCTAGAGTGAACTGACTTTTCGGGCTGTTGGCTGGGACTGAACTGTCATTCCTGCCCTCCCCATCCCCACCAGGCCTGCCCAGGGTGCCCTCCAGTCCAAGGCAACTCAGGTGAGAAGGAGAATGCTGGGGGTGGGCTGGGGAGGGAGGAACCACTCACCTTGCCTTTTGGGAGGTGGCAGGCGCTGAGGGCAGCTTCCACCCGCTTGCGGTCAGCAGGAAACATCTGGAAAAAACTGAAGAAGCAGAGAAAAGCACCAGGCCAAGAGAGGGGTCAGGCCTGGAGAGGGAAGGCCTTGGGGAGCTCAGAGGACATGTGGGGAGGGAGGAGGGGAGACTCACTTCTTCACAGGAATCTTCCCATCAGGGTTGAGCTGCATCTTGAGCTTCACCAGGCTGGTGGGCAGAAAGCAGCCCGTCAAGGCCCGGGCTGACACACTTAGCCCCACGCGCTCAAGCCAGGCAGGCAGGCACTTACCTCTTGTCCAGGAAGGTGCTGCGGGAGGCGTTGGCCGTCAGCGGGTGTTTGGCCAGAGCCAGGACATCTTCAGCCCAGTCCTGCAGAACCCCAGGGCACAGCAGTCAGGCCCCCGACCACAAAGGTGCCGCCCCACGCCGTGGCCCAGGCCTGTCTCTCAGGCTGTCCCAGGTGCCCAGCCCCAGGCCAGGCGCCCCCGGTGCACCTTGCCCACGTTCTCTTTGTAGGAGACGAAGTTATGGAAGGTGAGGTCCACCATGTCGGGGCCAGACACCACGGTGAGCGTCTTCAGCAGGAAGTTGTTGTCAGGAAAGTCCATGTTGAAGACATCCCGGAGCTTCTGGCTCTGCAGCAGGTCGCGACACGGTTAGGATCAGAGGTGTGTGCCCCCGTCCCTGCCCACTGTGGCTCTCCCTGTCTTTCCCTCTCAGCCACTTGAAATCTGGCCCACGGGGGTGGCATCCCATCCATGCCCATCTTAGGAGCCACGGGAGGGAGAGGCCCACAGGAAGAGATTAACCAAGACTTTGGGGCCTGGGAGTTCTGTGTATTTTGTTTGCCATTTTTCATTTGAAGACAGATTCTTAGTCCCCAGTCTCAGGGAATCCTGCTTCCCACCAATCCCTTCCTCCAATTTTCCTACCGGCATTAGGCAAATATAGGCAAAGCAGTCTGGGTGGAAGGGGAGAGGATGCAAGCAACACCTCCCAGACGGCCTGGGGTGCTCTAGGGGCAGTAGCTGGCCACGCAATATCTCCATCCACTGTGCCCTGATACCAAAGCCCCAGCAAGCCAGGGAGCAGTCATGCCCCTTCCTCAGCTCAGGGAGAGACCCTCTGCTCAGCCCATGGACCCTTCCCCTGGCTCCAGAGATCAGGCTCCCTGCCCCCACAGGGACTTCTGCCCCAGCCCTGTGGAGCTGGTGGCCATGCTGAGCCTGGGCTGCTACTGGGCCCACTTACCTTGGGCATCTTGGCAAACTTCCCAAAGCGGGTGTCCCGGATGCTGGTGATATCCAGAAACTCCATCTCCTGGTAGGAGCAAAGACAGGAAATGGACAAAGACATCAGGTCAAGAATGAAGGGCAGCGAGGAGGGAGCTTCACACGCCTTCACATCTTGGCCAGCTGCCTTCTCTAGGTGCCAAGACTGGGGGGATTCCCAGACCCCAGCCTTCCCTTCTCAGCAATCGGGCTCTCCTTCCTCATGGTGACCCTCCTCCCTTCCTCTCTGGCCACTCCTCCCCTGACCACTCGAGTTACTTGGGAGCTGTGACCTCCAGCCTCCCCTCCCCGATCCTGGACTCTCCCCAGGTTCCCCCTCCCTTCCTTCCGCCCAGGTGCCGAGGACCTTCTCTGATCTCTCTGAGCCCTCAAGTTTACCCAGAACCACAGGCAGGGAAGCAGCCTTCAGCAGTAGCTCTAATTCCTTTCTCTCTCTCTCTCCAAGGGATGCTAAAGCTGAAGCATCTGGGCCCAAGGCAGCCATGATTGGAGTGACTGCATCCTCCCTCCCAAAGCAAATAGCCCCTGCCCACAGGAGATCCCCCAGAGCCACCCTTCCCGGTCATTCTATACTGCTGGCATCCACACCTCCACCCCTGCGTCATCGAGAGGCTGCTTGGGCTCAATGGATCAGCAGGAGCCCAGGGCCATGGTAGGTAGGGGCCGCCTCACCTTACTCTGATATGTCCAGTACAAGTAGTAGCCCTTGGGATCCACACGGAGGATAACCGGGGAGGCTATGGTTGTTTCCTGCAGAGAGAAGGAGTCAGCTCCCTGCTCTGAGACTTCAGGCCGAGCTTTCCTGGCCCAGGCCAGGGGTTTCAGAGCTCACCATCTGCCTAGGAGGTGGCCGTCCCAGGGATCTGCAGGCATTTCTCTTTGTTCTCCAGAGCTAAGGGCTGGGTATAAGCCTTAAAAGCTCTGAACCAGGGGTGGGGAGGGGTAGAGGATTGGAGATGACATTTCTGGAAGAGAAGAGGGTTTCCCCTCTAAATCCCAAATAGAAGTTCTCCCTCTAGACCCCAAGCAGGGTCTTGGCCCCCACCTCACCCTGTTTTCAAGGCCCACAGCTCGGCCAAAGAGGTAGAATGTCCCTCACCAAGACTCCATGCTACCCCCAGGAGAGCTGAACACGGTGAGAGCCGGGAGCCCAACTCCCGCAAAGCTGCCTAGCTTCCTGCCTGCCCAGTCCTTCCATCCATGAACCCCACCGCCCCACCCCCCAGCTGTCCCAAGTGCCTTCCCACCTCCCAGCCTCAGCACACAACCCCTCTTGCCTAAAATACCATCAAAGACTAGCTTCTGCAAAGCCTTTCCTGAAGCATGCTGCAACAACAGGGCGGAGGCCGGTTCTCAGACCTAGAAGCCCCTCCAGGAAATCCCCAAGGGGCTCACGGACTCCCAGGAAACAAGCCTGTACTGGACCATGAGCTGCATGCACCATGTTTGCTGAAGGGGCAAGTGAATGAAAAATGAACTCGCTTCTGAGTTCCTGCTCCACTCACAGAGCACACAGCCTACCTTTTATTTTAATGGTCTTTGTATGCACAAATAACAAGATACTAAAATCTAAGTTTCCAACAAGGCATGATAGTTGCTGCACACCAAACCAGACCAAATGCAGAATTTACAAAGGAAATGGTCCAGAAAAAGGTTCTCAGATCAGGGGTGGTTAGGATATGGGGGGAAAGAGAATACTGTGTGAGGAACCTAATTTTGGAGAAAGCTGTGTTGTGAGCTCCCTTCCCTTCCCTCCCGAAGGGAGGGTTGGGGTACCTGACCCCTCACCTTAAGCTCGCACTTGGAGAGCTTTCGTCACCCCTGCAGTTGTGGTGCATGACAAACTGGGGTCTGACTCCTGCCCAGGAAACTGAGCGGGTGAGAGAGATGCTGGTGTGCTAGGTGAGCCCGAACCCCCAGAGTCTGTGGGGCAATGAACCCGTGAGTATTTTCTGGGTCCAGGGTGGGCCTGTGGGAGAAAGGGGCAAAGCCGAAGGTGCACGAAGCTGAGGGTGGTAACTGGATTCTGCGGGGCTAAAGAAGTAATTTCGAGTGACCTCCTGAAACAGAGATGGCAGGAGGACCCTAAATAAGAGATCCCCAGCTCAGGGGGAGGGTCTCCTAAGAATCCTCAAAAATGCGCATGAGAGAAAGAAGAAGCCTTACACTTCCACCAGGCCCACTTCATGATAGCAGCTGCTCGGTTAAGAACTTTGGTACCTCTTTCTCTCCTTCCTCACTGCACCCCACCCCCAGTGGGCATAGAGGAAGATCAGGGAGTCCTCCCACAGGCCTTTCCACAGGGCCTGCAGCCCACCTGAAACCATTCTTGGAGGTGGGGCAGAAGATGTCATTCTAAATTAAGACTGGAGTTTTGAGTTATAACTAGTTTCTGAAGTAAGACTGGGCTTTGTGAGGAAAAGTGTCCTAGGCTTGTCTATTCCCCAGGAGCAAATGGAACATCTCATGACTGGCTGAGTTTCCTTCCATGGGTCATAGGGGAGCTTCTCCCACAGAATACATTGTGAACGGGCTGTGGGACACAAAAGTAAGCTGGGAGTTGATTACATCCTGTGCATTGTGCTTATCCAGTACCCAGGTCATCTGCCTATTGGGCCAAAGGCGGTCTGAGAGCAGAGCCTCATCTGGCAGGTGCGTGTGCCCCATGACGGGGAAGATTCCTGCTCGTGGGAGGCAGGATCCAGGACCCTGCAGTGCCCTGCCTTGGGGAGGGCAGCGGGCCTGCCAGGTACACGGATGCTGGCTTGCAGAGAAGGCCACATAGCACGTCCCCATCCCTGATGACCCTCTGCCCAGTCAGGTTACACACACTTCCCAGAGGAATGGAGAGAGGCTGCTTCACTTTTCATTCTGAGCCACTTCCCTCATTCCACGGGCTCCTGGGACATGGCTCCACCATGCCGCAGTGACCACACCACTCGTGGGGAAGCAGAAAGCCTCTCACCACAGGCCCACTCCCCATAGTCAGGGCAACCAGATTACTCAGCCTAGCCCAGCCCCAAAGGCCTGAGAGCCTTAACTCACAGACCCAGAGCCCCCTCATCCCACCTGTAAGGAGGAGGAACCAGCCCTAAGGGCCCTTCCTCCCCCCACAGCCAGTCCAGAGACTTCAGGCTCCCTTCCTGGGAGCAGCCAGCGCTGACTGTCATGCTGGGCCAGCCCAGCAGTCTTACCTCCCTGAAGGAGGGGCCCCAAGTTGTTCCCCTCAGCCGCCCGGGAGAATCCCTGGCCTATGGCAACACACACATCTTCAGGCTCCGGGAGGACCGGAGGCTGGGAAGCAGGCCCAGTTTGGGAAGCAGCAGACACAGTGGAGACAGAGGTGCAGGGCAAAGTGTGGTTTCCCCTTCCCTGCAGACGGGCCGGCGTCAGGGAGCCAGGCTGAGAGCAGCTGGCGGAAGCAGAAGTCTATCCGTTCCCTCCCAGGCCCCTGGGAGGAGAGCCTCCGGTTCTCACTTGGGGTCCAGGAGCCTTTCGTGGCCACCCCACAGCAGCTGGGGGAGAGCAGGGCATCCCAGGGACAGGGCCGGGGCCAGGTGGGGAGGGGCGAGGCGTCTGGCTGGGGCTGGAACGGGCTGTCTGTGCTGGGAGCAGGGGCCTGGCTCACCGCTGCTGCTGGCCCTGCCTCAGCTCTGGGACACCTTTCCTCCCACTGCCGAGACCGGGAGCAACACACCCTTCTCATCCTGGGGGCTTTGGGGAAAGACAGACCCAGACCCAAAGCAATTTCCTCCTATGACCACCCAGGCAGCCATCGTCTTCCCACATCCAGACACAGAGCCTTAGCCCCAGCAGCCCAGGGACACAGGCTCGGGGCACACACCCTCCCGCCCAGGTTTGTTTATCTGGGTAGTTGTGTCAGCTGCCTGGCCAGGCCACACAGGCGCCTGAGTCCTGGCAGACATAAGCCAAGCCAGCAACCGCCCCCCCCCCCCGCCCCGCAAAGCCCCAGGCAGCGCGGGTGCCACCCCTGCAGCCCTCCGCCCAGCCCCACTCACATCATCCCATCTGATGAAGCGCTCCCCTTGGCTCAGATAGGCCTTCACCCCGGGGGGTTGCAGGACAGGGTTAAGCAGAGACATAGTGCCAAGCGTCCGTCTTAGGAGAGGCTGGGCAGGCACAGCGCGCAGGAGGAGGGGAGGAAGGAGGGCGGGCGGGGGGGGGGAGACTAGCTGGGCTCACACGGCACACGCCCCAGCTAGTCCGGAAGTCTGGGCGCTCTTACAGCCCGCGGGGGGCAGTAGCTGGGTGCAGAGCTGAGTGCTCCGGCCAGAGGCCCATCTGCCTTTTAAATCAGCCTCATCCCGCCCGCCCGCAGTGGGGAGCTGTGGTCCCTGCTCCTGCAGGGAGGCCAGGCTCCCCTCCGCAAAGCCCCCCGCCCTCACCCCGTGCCTCAGCACTTCCTGCTCAGGGCTTCCTTCTCTGTGCTGCTCAGCACTGAGAGGCAGGTCCCGAGGCCTGGCCGCCTCGGAGCAGGGCCCTCTCCGCCCCAGGGGTAATCCCTGGTCAGATGTGGGGAGGGGCCAGCTGGGGATACCGCTGCCCAGGTGGACACTGAGGGGGGCGAGCAAGGAGCTCACGAGGGGAAGGGACCCCCACAGAGGTGGGGCCCAGAGCACAGGGGTCACTCTCAGAGGCCGAGGAGCCTGGGACCACCCTGGAGGTGGGAGCTGAGGGAGGAGCAGGGTCCAGCTGGGACTGAGCGTTTTGAATAAGCAAAGTTTGCTGACCACCCAGCTCCTCCTTCTTGGTGCTTCCTCCCCGTGAAAATGAGGTGCAAGTGAGGCAATCGTGCCCCTCACCCGCATCACATGTGACTCCCTCCTCTTGGCCCTCCGGACCTGGACGAGGCCTGAAACCTCACTGACCAGCCGCCACTCCACACACGGCTGCTTCAAGCACCCCTCAGCCACCAGCCTCCACCTTGCTCTCCTGCCAGGCTCCCTCCTCTGCCCTGTGCCGGGGCCTGTGGAGGAGAACCTTGGGGCAGGAGGGCTGATTGCAGGGGCCTCAGCTCGGGGTGCTGCTCAGGGCTCATGGCCGTAACTCTGCTCCGGCCCAGGGCCCGGCCGGGGAGCTCAGTCACAGCCCAGTCCAGCCCAGCCCACTTCCTCTTGCCTAATCTGCTCTCATCACCCTTCTTAACCCAGCTGGGGGAGCCGGGAGCTCTGCCCCGGACTTCCTTCCCCTCTCAGGGCCCGGCTTTCTGTTCCAGGTCCCACCATGGACATTTGTGCCACCCCCTGACAACAACGGGACCCTCACCCAGGCCCTAGAACTGCCTCTGATGGCCAGTCCGGCCCAGGGCAGGAGGATGGGGGCCTCTAGGGGTTGGAGCTGAGGGGGTTCCTAGCACAAAAATAAGCCCTGGAAAAATAATTCTAAGACCACTGGGGTGGATCCTGGAGCAAGGCCTGACTGAACCTGTGGAAACAGCTTGGGAATCCTCCATGTTGCCATGCCCTGTGCCCTCAGGACTCAGCCTCCCTCCCCTCCCTCTAAGCCCTGCTCTCATCTCTCCTCCCTCATCCCTCCAGCCTTGGACCCCTCTGGGGGCCCCTCTGGTGTCTCCTGCTCTTCCGATTCCCTCCCTGGGATCAGGTTCCCTCTCTGTCTGTTTGAATGCATTTTGCAAGGGAAATCCCTGTCCCTTCCCAAAGCCCCTGCACCTGTCACCTGCAGCCACCCCTGCTCCTGTACCCAAGTCCCTCCCTCTGGTCCACCCTGCAGCCTTCTCTCTACTTTGGGCCTGGAAAGACAATCCCCTCTCTCTCCCTCGGCATGGGGATGGGGAAGGTGGAGGCTCTCTCATTTCACAGGATTGGGGGCGCCACAAGGAAGGCAAGGATTTCAGGGCTCTTTACTCTTTTACCCTTTCTATCTCCGGCTCTGAAGTTTGAGGCTCTGAATCCACAGACTAAAGCTTCACCCATCTTTACCCAGTGATGACACTGCCTGGACCCAGTTCTTGAGACCCCCAACTGTAGCATCGTCTGTCCTCGCCTGCCCACATCCTGCAAAGCAGCCCTCAGAATGCAAGAAATCCAAGCAGCAAAGGGAACTGGGAAAACCTTCATCCAAGAGGGATTTTTTTCCTTTAAAAATACATTTAGGTTTTTTTAAATGTGAATTGACAAAAATATTGTGTAAATAATGGTAGACTGGATATAGAGAAAATCAGAGAGGTCACACGAATACACAGTTTGGGAGACCGGCTCCTGGGCTGAGCTGAGAAGAGGGTGCCTCAGACAGTCTGCCAATCTCATCCCCCCCAGGGCAGAAGGTGGAAGGGCGAGGATGCCCCCTGCTGGGCGCACTGGAGAGCACGTGCCTCCCGGTCAAAGGCTGGGAACCCCGAAGGCAGACCCTTAGGGAAGTCGCTGCTGGGTCTGGATCAGTTGTGAAGATGCTGGAGAGTTTGGCATGTCCGAGCTTTGGGCCATAGAAGGCTGTGAGAATTTTGGGCCATAGAAGGTGGTGCTGTTTCCCAGGGAGATACTGGTAGCCTGGAGCCCCGGGGGCAGGTCCCGAAGTCACTTGCTCACTTGGCAGCTTTGTGTGGGGACCTCTTGCTTTTTGGTTTCTCAACCTGTTCATCAGAGAAGTTTAGCGGTGGAAGTTGAACTCAGATCTTCGGGTGGCCCAGTTACCAGACAAACAAGAGAGTCAGATTAGGTGGGTTTCTTACCTGATGCCATGACTTACCTGATGAAGCAGTGGGGTTCAGAAGCCCGGAGGCCTGTTGAGTGTCTTGGGCCAGTGGCTAGCTTACTTCTGGAATGAAGATTGGCTCAGATGTTGCATCCTCGAAGATCTGTTTCCTAGTCGGGCACAGGGAGCCAGGCTGGGCTCACTACTCTATGAACCCAGACACTTACTAGCTGGTTTATCTTGTAACAGTCCTATGCCTCAACTTTCTTACCTGTAAGATGGGGATAATTATGCCTCACAGGACTCTATAAGAATTAAATAATATAATGGATGTAAAGTACTTAATACCCTGCCTGCACATGAGCTCAATATTATTATTATTATTATTATTACTTGTTAGCAGACGCTGACAGGAGAAAAGCAGTTTCTTATTACTTCCTCCTCAGTGTATATTGCTATTCTTTCCACAACTATCTTCACTGACTTGCTCTTTGGGTTTTTTGTGGTTTTTTCTTCCAACAGTTTGTGTGGATCAGGGCCTGGACCCACCTTCCCAGAGCAGGCTGAGTTAGGGGTGCTCGTGAAGCAGGCTGTCCCCCAAGCAGCCTGAACCCATGAAGTCACATCACGGGCAAACGCCAACCTCCCACCACCTCCACACCATCACAGCTGATGAGGCAGGCGTGACAGTGAAGACCAGGAGGTGTCCATCAGTCCGGCTGTATGTCCAGCTGTGGCTCCAGATCCAGCCACCCTCTGCACGCTGAGAGCTGAGTGTGAATGCAGGCAAGGACAAGGCTGGGTAGCAGGTGCTGAGGCTCTAATCCCTTAGGGAAAAAGGACAGGTGATCAAGAGTTCTCTGCAGAAACCCAGGAGGAAGACGTTGCCTGTCCTCCCATGCCAACCCCTCCTAGAATCATAGAAGGAACCATCCTGGACTTAGAAGTGGAAAAGAATCAGTCCCATGTGTGTTTCCCTTTGAAGTATCATTTTTGTTTTGTTTTGTTTTGTTTTGTTTTTTTAAAGGAATTCCTTTATTTTTTTTTAATTAATTAATTATTTATTTATTTATTTATTTTTGGCTGTGTTGGGTCTTCGTTTCTGTGCAAGGGCTTTCTCTAGTTGCGGCAAGCGGGGGCCACTCTTCATCGCGGTGCGCGGGCCTCTCACTATCGTGGCCTCTCTTGTTGCGGAGCACAAGCTCCAGACGCGCAGGCTCAGTAGTGGTGGCTCACGGGCCTAGTTGCTCCGCGGCATGTGGGATCTTCCCAGACCAGGGCTCGAACCTGTGTCCCCTGCATTGGCAGGCAGATTCTCAACCACTGCGCCACCAGGGAAGCCCTGAAGTATCATTTTGGATCAAACTTACCTGGAGGTGTAACTAGGGGAACACTGGATCCATCCTCAAGAAACCTAGATTTTAATCTCAACCAGAGCAAAGGTTAGCTGTGAGATCTTGGCAAGTTACCTGAGCTCCCTGATCTGTTAAGTTTTTGATCATTTCCAAGATTCCTTCCAGCTCTAAAAATCTCTGTCCCATCAGAAGGGCCAACCTTGTCACTTTCCTCTGAGAGATGACAAACCTAGAGATGAGAGCTGAAGATGGCAGGAAAAGGATCGGCTCTTCCCCCCACCGGGTGTTCTTGGACACATTACTCGTCTTCTCTGCCTCTGTTTATCTGTCTGTGAAATGGACCCATTTTCATAAGTGTGATGGAAATAAGTTAGACAACATCCTTCTCCAGGTGGGCATGGTGCATTGCACATAAGGAGTGCCCTCAGAATTGATTGCTTCCCTCCTTACTCCTGTCCTGGTCCATCTGTTTATCAGGACCTGGGCAAAGCCACAGTGAACCAGCCCCTCAACTTTGTGAATAGCAGGAAGCCAGTGAGGATAGGGGAGGTGTTGAGAGACAGACTCAGGATCCCAAAACATCCTAACCTGCTGGAGCAACAGCCTGAACCTCACAAGGTAAAATGAACAGGGCTTAACTGAGAGATCCGGGCTTGGCTCCAAGGCACCGACTGTACAAGGACAGGCTGGGGAAGTAGCGGCTTAGCAGAAGCATGTGTGAATAAAACTGAGGGTTTTCACCGACAGCCAGCTTCATATGAGTCAAACGAGAAGGCTGCCAAAAAAACGGACAGACTCTTAGGCTGCTGAATTAAAGTGGAGTACTGAGCCCAGTGACTGCCATCTTGATATCAATCAGAATCGCCTGGGAAGCTCTGGTAACACTGGATGCTCCTTACTGTTCCCAGACCCTCTGATTCAGGACCTGGGATGGGTGAGTGGGGAGAGGGGAAGGAAGTGAGGCGTTTGGATTTCCAAAGAGCTTCAGTCTTGGTTCCAATGTGCAGCCAGGGCTCTGGAACCAAGGAAGAGTCGGTCGCATTCTCATTCTTGGCATGTCAGACCACATCTGATGCACTCAGGGACTTCAGTCTCGGTGGCTTTATCATGGGGAAACGCACAAGCTGGAGGGCATTTGGTGGAAGGTGGTCAGGATGTAGGATGCACCTGACATTCTGTGAGGGCTGGTGGAGGGAACCACAGCATGGACATAAAGGTGGTCAGGTGGTCCACCTTCAAATGGATGAGACTTGTTCACCTGGGTCCTAAAGGTTGGAATCTTAGGTGACTGAGGTGACTGTCTTAGGTCAGGTTTCTCATGAAACATTATGAAACAGAGATTTGCTTCTTGTAGGAAGTTTATTGGGAAGTGCTCTCAGAAACAACACATCTGAGGGAGTGAAGGAATCAAGACTGAGCAGAGGAAGAAATTGATCGAGGATGCAGTCACAACAAAGGACGCCTCCACAGGGAGCTCGGGGGTTGGGATGACACTTCAGAGCTGCCCCAACTGAGGTTGAACGCCCCACCCCCACCCGGCAACATTGACTAGGCAGATTATCCCTCATGAAGTCAGGCAAGGCAGCTCCCTTTGGCAGCTGACGGAAATGCCCAGGGAGAGACTCAGCTGTGAGCATTCAGCAGCCAACACTCCTAGCAACTTGGGGATAAGCTTCTTGGTCCCAGAGGCAGGATCTGGGTGGTGCACCATAGCAACCATAACAGCACCCCCTTTGCACAGCCTGGAACTCTTTGCATCATATGGTAAGCACCCTCTGCCTGGGAATAGCCCCTCCAGAATTCTAGTGATTGTTTCCTCTGAGAAACTTGTAGGAAGGTAAGTAGGTTGAACTTAGCCCTCACTACTGAAGCTTGTCTTGGTGTCACACTGATATTCAGCATCCCTCCATTACCCATTCTAGATTCTCTTTACCTTCAGCTTGTACCTCTCCTGGTCTAAGTGGCTTACCTGGTGGGGTGACTCAGATCCTCATTCCCCAAGGAGTCCGAGCTCCTAACTACCATGCCCTTTTCAAACCATGCTGCTGAATTTGTCTACTTACTACCAAAATTGGGCAAGGGAGTACCAAGAGACACCCTAGAGGATTGCCTGGGTGCCAAACATCTTCTTCCCTGACCCCATTATATAGCAGCAGCCCTATCTCTTCCCAAGGATCAGGGTCAAGTACCCCTGGCAGGAAGCGACTCTTTTTTTTTTTTTTTTTTTGCTGCTGGTGTCTTGGTACAAGGAATCTAAAAGGCAGGAAGCAGCCACACTTAAAGTTGATGGGATTCTTTTTCTGTGCCCTCATGGAAGTGTTCTACCTCTGGGAACTAGATTCTCTAAACCCAGAGATCCTAGAACTGTAGGAATAGGAACCACGAATTCCCCCCAAAGGATCACTGGGAGTGATGGTGAGTGGGGTTATTCCTACTTCAACCCCTTGTTTATTAGGCTTTTATATCCTACTTGTTGGTCCATAGCACCATATTATAGTTATTGAATAGGGTACATACTTCATCCTGGAGCATGGTGTCCCATCATCTCGAAAACAGTGCTTCAGCTGCACCTTTGAAAGGCTTTTCTTTCACTCTATCATCTCTATTCACCAGTGGGTAGCGATGAATGTGATAGGCCCAGAAGATTCTACGACCGTGTGCCCATTCTTTTGATGTAAAGTGGGACTTTTGGTCTGATGTAATGTTATATGAGATCCCATATCTGTGAATCAAACACTCTTTAAGCTCTCAGAGAGTGGTGCTGGTTGAGGCCTTTAGCAGGAAAGAAAAAGCCATCCAGAATACATGCTGATTCAAGTCAAGATGAATCATCAAGCCTTCCCGATTAGAACAGGTGCAATGTAGTCACCTTGTTACCAAGTAACATCAGATGTTGGTAGGTTGGAGATTTGGCAGCAACAATAAAAAGGCCAGCCTTGGTGAGTGGGAGCCCATTCTGCTGGGTGCACCCCTGCCGCCATACACTATATGCCTATGTGTAGCCTCCATCTATGGCAACATGACCACTTTTCCATGTGCCTATTGGGCCAGCACAAGAGGTAGATGACAGAGGCTGGCTAATGTCAACTAGCCAAGTCATTCTATCTAATTGGCTATTTATCCTCTCCTCCATGGTGGATGCTCTCGGGTGGACATTAACATGCAATGTATAGATCTTCACACTTTGTGTCCACTCCCATAGATACATCCACGTGCCTCTTCTTCTTCCCAATTTTCCATTGTTTCCCTTTCTAGGCCTCTAACCAACTCATCAAGCTGTTTTCTACAGCCCATGAGCCTGTACATATTTTTATGTAGGGCCACTCTACCAGGCAGCCATGATGATGATTCAGGTCTCCAGATATCAGTGTCAACTCAGACACGGCATGACCTTAAAATGTTTGGCTATTCCACTTTCCCCACTGTACAGTTACCCAAGTAAATGGCCATAGGTCCCTTTGGAGAAGGAGTAGAAAATCATTACTGTATTGCCATAGTATTACGGAAGCCTTCCTCCTGGAGACCCAACCTCTCCTTCAGTCAAAGGGTTCTGGAGCTGCCACCTGCCAATGCAGGGGACACGGGTTTGAGCCCTGGTCCGGGAAGATCCCACATGCTGTGGAGCAACTAAGCCCGTGCACCACAACTACTGAGCCTATGCTCTAGAGCCCGTGAGCCACAACTACTGAGCCTGCGTGCCACAACTACTGAAGCCCACGTGCCTAGAGCCCGTGCTCCACAGCAAGAGAAGCCAGTGCACCGCAATGAAGAGGAGCCCCCGCTCGCTGCAACTAGAGAAAGCCCGTGCACAGCAATAAAGACCCAACGCAGCCAAAAATAAATAAAAATAATGTAAGTAAATTAAAAAAAAAAAAAGGGTTCTGGGTCTGAAAATTGAGTCAGGTCTGGAAACCAGACAAGGTATCATGACTTTTTATTGGAGCAACTGTCACCAACCTCCTGATCTTTCATTCCTGATTTCTTTTCATTGTACAGCTCAGCAATTCTGTGTGTGGTCTGCAGATCGCTGGGGGTCCCTGAGACCATTTCAGGTATTTCACAAGGTCAAAATATTTGCATAATAATACTAAGACATTATATACCTTTTTAACTGTGTTGACATTTGCACTGATGGTGCAAACACAATGTTGGATAAAATTTCTGGCAACTTATCAAACCAAGGCAGTGGCACTAAACTGTTCTGGTAGTTCATTGTAAAAAAAAGAAGGAAAGAAAAAGAAAAAAAGAAAGGACAGAGGGAGGGAGGAAAGGGGAAGGAAGGCAGGAAGGTAGGAAGGAAGGAAGGAAGAAAGGGAGGGAGGGAGGGAGGAAGGAAGGGAAGAAAAGAGTCAGTTTCACTTAAGAATGTCCTTAATGAAGCAATAAAATTTGTTAAATTTTATTAAATCATAACCCTTAAAAACATGTTTTTTTAATATTCTCTGTAATTAAATAGAAAGTACCATACTGCACCCAGAAATATAATGGTTCTCTCAAGAAAAAGCAATTGTGCAATTAAGTATGAGCTAAACTAGCCATTTTTTTCATAGAACACCATTTTCACTCGACAAAATAACTGACAGGTAAACTATGGTCATTCAGACTTGGTTATTTGGCAGATATTTTCTCAGATTCAAACCAAGTAGGCCTGTGACTTTGAGGAAAGCAACTGATAGTATTTTTTGCCAGTGATACAATTTGAGCTTTCAAATGAAAATTAGAATTTTAGGAAACTTGTATGCACTATCATGAACTTGACAGATTCCCAATACTTAAAACTTTTTCTGATGATACTAACAAATATGATTTTTAGTATTGTATAATGAATTGTATCAATATTTGAAAGATCTGTATAATTCAATGAACCAATATTTTCCAAATGACCAAAGGATGTTACAAAATCATGCATAGGTAGAAGAGCCATTCAGAATGCAAGGTAGATCAATAGACTTTAATATGATTGAGTACAAAAAGTTCACTGACATAGTTTCATATTCTACATTACAACTACCATTTAAGAAAATACTACTTGTTGAGTTTTGGTGTAGTATCAAAGGAAAATGCCCACAATTAGCTGAAAAGTCTATTAAAATGCTCCTCTCTTTTCCAACTGTTAATACATATATTCGTGAGGCTGGATTTTCTTCACATATTTTAACCAAAACAACATATTGCCAACCAAAGCAGATATGAGAATCCAGCTGTTGTCTATAAAGCCACATTTAAGTGACTTGCAAAAATGTGAAAAAAAAGGCACTCTTCCCACTAATTTGCCCCAGAGATGCTACGACCTTTTAACCACCTGCATAGCTCTATTTTCAGGACCCCCCCACTGCCACTGCGACTTGCTGCTTATTACAATAGTGTGCCAATCTCTGGTTTCTATCATTTCACAGTCCTAACATCCCCATTGCTATTAGGGAGCCAGTTCTGTTTTGGCCTCTTGCTGTCAGCCCGGGCCTGCGTAGGACAGCCAAAACTCAGCTTCTCACCAGTGCACTCCTCTTTGCTTTGATAACCAGAGTATCCTCTGGGCCCTCCTGCAGAACTTAAGTGGGTTTCTGATCTTACATAGAATACCCACTAGAGCATGCCCACTTCTCTGAGCTTTTTGAACCCTTCTTCCATCTTCCGCCATGGTACTTCTGGCATTTCCATTTCACTTGGTGAGCCTGTCTCCCAGGATCCTTGTCAGGATGTTAAATCCTGTTTCATGGGAGAGTGTTCCCATATCAATAAACTCCCCCTCATTCAACTTAGTATTCACCTCCCCCTCGATCCAGCCAATACATCCTCTCCTGGCTCCTGCCAGTACATACTGGCTACTTCTGCAGCTCCTTGGGGATAGAGCCCTCCTCTTCCCTAACAGGAACACTGCACATCTCTGGCTGGGTTTTGTTGCAACTTGGCCCTATTTATTGGTCTTGTAGGCCAAGAGAGAGATACAGCTTCCTTTGGTGCCTGAGGGCAATTCCCAGGGACAGTGGCAGCTGTGAGCCATCAGTAGCCAACATTCCTAGCAGCTGGAGGAATGAGAGCCTCCATCCTGAGGGTGATGTGCGTGGTACTCCCAATATCCACTACAGAGACAAAGTTCAGCTCTGCAAGTGAGGCAGAGTAGAACAGGGATCAGTATCTAATGCTCTAGAGTCAGAAAGACTCAGGTTTGAATTCTAGCTAGCTATGTGACCTTGGGCAAGTTACTGAACTTTTTTGAGGCAATTTCTTCATCTCTAAAATGAAGATAAATAGTAACTACCTGATAGATTGTTGTGAGACAAGGAATGTAAGTGCTTAGCATGGTGCCTAGCACATAATAAAGGTGTGGATGCTGTTACAATTGGTCAGAACTGCTGCTGTTAACAATTGGTCAGAACTTTCCGAAGCCTGAAAGGGCTGCCTTAGGGAGCAGACAATAACGTACACCAACATGGAGGGTCTTTTAGCTAACGCTGGAGAGCGCTCCATAGGGATGCTGTGGGGAAGGTTCTAGGGTCCATGAGGGTATTTACAAAAGAGGACCTTTTGGGCCCATTCTATCCCCAAGCTGCCTTGATTCTCTGTTCTGACTCTGCCTACCCTTAGTCCAGGAGAGGCACTTAGAGAAGCATATTCACTTTCAGGCCACCAGGGGGCCGTTTAGTTGCCTGCAACAGGAATACACTAATGGTTTCTTAATGGCTCAGGCACCAGGGAGATGAGCCTCAATTATACCTGAAAGCATTTTGAGTTCCTAGGGTAAAAGACACTATGTAAATCCAGATAATAAATACAGCTTATTGATGACAGGTTAAAGAATCTGGCACTGTTTAGTTTGGAGAAGAATAGGGTGAGAGGAATTGAATAGGGGCTTCAAGCATATCTATTCTTCAGTGTGGAAAAAAGTGACAGGCTGTTTTGCTACTCCGCTGGGAGCCAAGCAAGAAGAAAGAAGTTTAATTTGCAACAGAAGAAATTCAGAGTGCATTCAAGGAAGCATATGGAAGGAGGCTTTGGGTTGGCCTCACCTGGAATCTTTTAAGAATAATTCACCTTGGTACAGCTGGTATGATCGGTCCTGCCAGGAAGGCCAGAGAGTAAGGTAGAGAGAGAGTTCAACATCCAGAGGCAATTCAGGGATTTTGACTTAACAGGTCGCCCTGTTAGACGGGCTCTGGCCACCCTGGCAGCAGGATGGGGAAGGAGTGGTTGTCTTTTCCCCATCAGCCTGCAGAAGGCAATAAGCACTCCAAACTTTCAATGTCCTTAAAATCTCTCAGAAAGTAAAAACGCAGCCTGTTCTTGGAAATAAGCATCCAGTTGGCCATTGCTAGTGGCAGACTCCCACCCGAGCTTCAGGAGTCAGGGGCTGGGCTATGGGCCTGGAGTTCCAGCCCTGATCAGCACACTGAGCTCTGGTAGCCACTTGACTTCTGTACAGTGGGGGAGGCAGGGCAGCAGTGGTGGGGTGGGGCTTCTTCATCAGGGGGCACAGTGTCTGGAAGCTAAGGGTTCCTGTAGAGAAGGAGGGGAAATGGAAAAGGCAGAGACGGTCCAGCCCCACAGAGTCTGAAGCCAGGAGTCAGGAGGGGTGGTTCGCCCACAGAACCCAATTAGGACCGACCGCAGTCCTCTCCCCACCCCGCGCCCCCCCAAGGCCGTCTCCCACACCCACTGAGATACCCAGGCGGTCCACACACCCAGCTGTGGGAACACAGGAAGTAGAACTCAAGGAGGAGAGAACCAGAAATTCTAGAAAACCTCATAGACAGGGAATGGGGAGGAGAGAAGCCAAAAGAGAGGAGGGCTGAAGGAGGGGGAAGGCACAGGGTAAGCGGCTACTGAGAGTCCGAGCTTGGAGGGGTTCGTCAGCACCTAAACGAGGAATGACAAGCCTCACTTAGGAAGGATGGCAGGGGAACAGCCGTCCGGGCTCTGAGACCCGGAGAGGATCAGAGAAGGGAAAAGCCCTGTAAGCCGCTCCACCGGTTCAGGGCAGCCTCTTGAGTCCATGAATCAAGCCCAAACCCGGGAGTCGGAATCCCCCCAAAGCGGGACCTGGGACCTGTTGCAAACTTCAGGACTAAGGTGGGAGGAGAAACAGCTCCGCACTTGTACTGTCCCGAAAGCTCTGGAAGGTCTGGGCAGCCGACTCGGGGATCTCCGAGGACAGAGAATCGGGAGAGCCCTGAAGCCCAGGCGGGATCCGGCGGCGGGTCGGGGGTGAGGGCTGGGAAAGGGCGCGACCAGCTGTAACCACAGTGCACGCTCCAGCTTCCTTGGCTGCCTACGCCAGACGACATGGTCCAGGCTCGCTAGGTGTAAAGGGGTCTGAAAGCCCCGCCCGGCGGGTACGTGGAACGGGGCGCGAATCGAGAGCACCAACGTGAAATCACCCCCACTTCTGGGGGTAAACTGAGGCCTGGGGCCTGGGAGCGGAAGCCGTTGCTGCTATACCACCTGTCACTTCGGACAGTCTGGACACAGAGGGGAGGCGCCAGAGTTGACAGCTCTGGGCTCCGACCGCCCCTCCCCGCCCCTCCCCGCCCCCATTCCAGTTCACCACTCCGCCCCAAAGGACGCCGTTCCCCTTTTAAAGAAGCGCCCCGGGCTCCCACCCTCGCCGCGCCAGCCCGTAAGGGGCTGCGGCGACGTTGCCCTTTTAAGAGCCAGCCTCCGTTAACTCTCTCTTAACGGGGCGTCCCGGTGGGGCTTGCGGCGCCCGCCTGCAGCCCGCCTCCCCGCGCGGCACTTCCGGACCCCGCCGTCGCCCTTTTAAGAGGCAGCCCCCAGCAGCGCCCTCTCCCGCCCCTTGTTGCCGGCGCGAGAGGCGGGGGAGCCGGGCAGGAGAGGAGAGCGCTGTCCGCGCGGCCACTGGAGACCGGGCGGCCGGCGGCCGGGCAGGCGGCGGCGGCGGCGGATGGGGACTCGGAGCCGGGCGACTGTGGCGGCTGTGGCTGTGGCGGCGGCGGGGAAGCAGCTGACGGGCCGGCGGCGGCGGCGGCGCTGGCGGCGGTGACTGGTCCAGGCCCCGGCGGCGGCTGCAGCGACGCGGTGGCGGGCTGCGGGCTGGCGGCGTGAGGAGCGGCGGCGGAGAGCCGAGTGGCCGGGAACCGAGGGCACCGGGCCGCCCCTTGCCCAGTCCTTGCAGGCCGCCAGGCCCCCTCCAGCCGGGGCCGTGGAGCACCGGGGCAAAGGCCGGGGCCCTCCCATGAAGGAGCGCGACGCGGCCCCGGCCGAGCGGGGCAAGCCGGCCACCTACACCGGGGACAAGAAGGCGAAGATGGCGGCCAAGACCAACAAGAAGTGGGTCCGACTCGCCACCGTGTTCGCTTACGTGCTCTCCGTGTCGCTGGCCGCCATCGTGCTCGCCGTCTACTACAGCCTCATCTGGCAGCCGGTGGGCGCCGGGACCTCGGGAGGAGCCGCCGGCCCGCCCCCCGGCGGCTCCAACGCCACCGGCCCGTCCGGGACTTCAGGGGCGGCGGCTGCGGTGGGGCCCAACACCACGGGGTCGTCCCGCCGCGAGGCGCCGCGCGCCGCGCCCCCGCTGCAGGCGGTGCGGCCCGTGTCTCCTGAGCCTACTGCCGACAGCCCCCTGGCCGGGCCGCTGGAGCAGCCGCAGGGGGCCGAGGAGGACGAGAAGGAAGCGGCGGCGGCGCCCGGGAGTCGTTGAACCCCTCCGTGCCAGGGGTGGCCGGAAACCATCCTCCCCAAGCCCGGAGGCAGGACTTTGCAGCAGGACCGGGCGGGGAGCCCGCGGTAGTGACCCCCACGGGAGCGAACGCCTCCCTTCCCCCGACGATCGCGCGCTCGCCGCAGGGGCGAGGGGCCTGAAGTCGGATCTTCAGCCAAGGGACCACGATTCTCCGGGGGTTCGGGGTTTTGTCTTCCTAGGACCGTGCTGCGCCAGGGCCCTGAGCCATAAGGGGGATGGGGGGAGGGGTGGGGAGATCCCAGCACCGAACCCTTCTGCGCCGCTAGCTCTTCGGTATCTTACGGGGAGGGGTGACTCGGGCTTTCCCCCAAGACTCAGGGGAAGGAGGGAGCTGTAGGGGCTCTTCTTTAATAAGCCGAAACTCTCGCAAGGAGGAGGGCACCAAAAGTAGTGGAGCTCAGGTACGTCAACCTAGTTGCAGTGGCCACAGATGCATTTAATTTATAGATCCCTGTATATAGTTGTTGACATATGCACTAGAAGCTATAATGACATAGAACTACATGTATTCTCCCACACCCTGGGTAGCTACTGACTGATGGATGGGGCTAAGCAAGGGCTATTTGCTGGCCCCCAAAGTGCAGCTAGCCAGAAGGGCACAAACACTTTTTTCATTACCCACTCTTTCCCCTTTTCCCCCTCCTATTTCAGAGAGATAGATTTATGACACGTTAGGGTTAGACAAGACAAAAGTATAATCATTCTTAAACTTGTTGAAAGGACAATGGAAAACCTTTGGAGAAGTAGAAGCAGTTCAGGGAGGGTGGGGAATGTACTGATCCCCTGCTCTCCTCTTCCCACCTTAGTGCCGCCACCTAAGAGGCTTTCTGTTGCAGCCCTAAGTAGCTGGATATGGGCCAGGGAAGAAGGAGGGGAAAAAGCAATGCCTCTGTGCTTCACCCCTTGGCCTTCTCACAGAGTTCTTTTAGGAAGAGCAAGCTTTTGTAAGTAGAGTGGCTCACAAGTGTTTTATCTTTTTTTTTTCCTGCTCTTCAAGATCTGGTCTTGTTCCAGTAATCACCTTCACCTTCCCTCTTCCCTGAGCCTGTAGTGACAGTGTAGCCCTGTGATTAGGACGAAATCTGTTGTGAAACCAGAGCTTTGAGCACACCCTCTGGTTATGAGTTGTACTGTGGAACGCAAAAGGCCGAAAGGTGGGCTTCAACCTCAGGATTGTGTTTGGATAGCCAGATAATAGACCAGCCGTAGGAAGGTTAAATTGGCTTGTCTTTACCTCTCCTGATAAGCTCTACTTATATGCAGCCTATACTTTTATTGAGATGAGAAACATCAAGTGAAATGACATATGTAGAGCTAGCTCTGGGGCAGCAAGAATTATACATCCTCAATTTGAATTCCGTTTCCTTCCGCCACTTGCTTTTAGGCAGTTGAGTGTGGGTAGTGATAAGATATCAAACCCCTTCGTGTTTCCTTTTTGGGAAATGAGGCACTTTAAAACAATGACAACAACAACAACTTATCCACCTGAGTCCTGAAACAATTTGTCTCTCCAGTTTTCTGGCTTACACTCCAGTTAGCTCTGATCCAAGTTTACAGGACAACAGCCTTGCTGTAAGCCATGTCCTGGTGTGGGCAAGATAATAGCAGCTGAGCTATCATAGCCTAGGGGCAGGCTGGTAGCACCCCCAAGGTGTCTTGGTTGAAGGAGATTTCTGAGCACTTCGGTCATTAGGAAGCCCTGAGGCCTTTTTAAATTTTTTGTGAGGGCCTGGGGGAAGAAACATAAAATGCCACTTTATAACTTAAATAATAGTCTGTAATTTATATTTACTGTGTGAATTTTTAGTCTTATATTTTAATAATTTGTAAATCAATCTCTTATTCCAAGAATCCTTTGAATTTGCAAGAGAACATCTGGGAGTCTAATCCCCTGTCCCCATCCTGACCCCTGCATTCTGGACCGTTTAATCCACTTTGGGATGGATCAGAGTCTATAGAAACCACTCGTGGGTCCAGCTGCTGGTCTCCTGACTCTCTAACGCCTTCACTGGAATTGGGACATTAGCTCCAGCTCTAGCTGTGAGCGTGACCAGAGACATTATTTATAATTCAGCCATTTAAGATATACCTGTACTCAAAAAGTCCTGTATATTTTTTAAAAGTTTTATTTTTCAGGTGAACAAAAATACATTCTAAGAACTCTACGTCAGCCTGTGTAAGTTGATCATTTCTCTTTTCATGCTTCTTGGGGAAGGAGTAGAGGTTGGAAGAGGCAATGGTCTAAGGTGTGGTGGACGGGTGGTAATGAATAGGTGTAGGAGGAAAAAGCAATTGCTCTAATGTTCTCTGTGCCTGATGGTTTGACCAAATTGAAGGGTGGCAGGAATCCATCTTAGTCGGGAAGCAGTCACGGGGTTGGAAGAACAGTGATATCTAGCTCAGCTACCTTTTGCCAACCCTAAAATGGTTGGAAAAAAGTTCTGCTTTTAAAGGACTCTGAGCAGCTGCCCAGCTTAGGAAGCTAAGGGACCAGTAAGCACGCAGATTAAGAATTATTATAAACATTGAGCTGGCTGAGAGCTGAGCTGAGGTGAGGATCAGCCGCCTGATAGCATCACTGTTCTCACCTTTAAACCACTGGCTCCTAGAAAGCTCAAGAAGTGCTAATACTGGGGGAGACAAATGGATGTGTCTGCAGTGGTTGGACAGAGCTTTGTCTACAGTGGAGGAGGTGAGAGAGCCACAGGGCAGAGAGAAGGTGTAGGTTGCTTCAAAGGTGAGGCTTTTTCTTCCCTAGAGCAAACAATAAAAGACATGTGGGTGGAAAGCACAAATATAAGGGATTAGTTGTGCTGCAAAATACACAGCAAGCAATTGAGCTCAGCTCATTATTAGACAATGTTGCCCAGTGCGAAACCGAGTGAGATGCCAGTGTGGGTGGGGCCCCCTGAGGCCTGTACTTCTCCGGAGCTGTTGGGGGGTGGCTGCTGTGCTTTTATATCACCTTGTGGTCTGCCGGGGAGCATGGAAAAAGTCCACCCTTCTTTTATTTCCCTCTTGAGCCCACACAATGGCTTTCTGTGAGAGGGCTTGGTAAGGCAGAGCAGAAGGGGAGTGAGTTTCCAAAGTTCTTCAAGCCAGCCCCTCCTTTCTGTAGACGGGGACATGTGGCTTCTGCAGTTGCACACGGCTTCACACGTTGGGCACATACAGCAGTGTGTGCAGCAGGAGGCTGCTGGCCAATGCGAAGGTCACTGTTCCACCAGAACAGGGCCTGGTGGCAGGGAGCAGCGGTTGGAATAGCTTTATTGTCAAGGGTTAGAAATTAGCTGCAAAATTGTCCGTCAGGTTTTGAGCCGGGAAGGAGAGGTCTGGGCAAAGGGGGATTATTTTCCTTTAACTGCTTTGCACTGGGACTACCTGGATCATTTCTAGGTGTTCGCTTATGTTAGAAGTGACCGTGTGCGTTTATTTCTCGACAGCCTGCATTTGATGAAATAATCCTCTTTCGAAAGTGTAGTTCTGGAGGGTGAGGGGTGAGGAGTTTGCTAAGCCATTTAGACTGGGCTTGTGTGGGTATCATTTCTTTCCCCCACTGTGCTGAGGAAATGTTTCTCTGAAGTTTCCGGCATAAGAAACATTTTTCTTCCTAACAGCTCGAGATTCCTACACATATGAGACCACAGCTTTGGAATTTTTTCTGTCTACCTTGTTTTTTGGTTTTCACTAGGGAATCCTAAGATAGTGTGTTCTTTCGTTGAGTATTTATATCCTGTTTTGAAATGCTGAGTGGAGAGCATCTACTTGTTTCTACATGTTTCTTTAAGGGGAACTGAAAGGTCAGGTCCCGAGCTTTAGGACTACCACAGCTATTTAAAAGGGATAATAATTGCCCTCCCCTTCCTGTCTGCAGAGAATGGTGGTATTTCTGGAATTGCAATGCAGTAACAAAAGGGCCACAGCTGTACATTTTGTTGTCTCCCTCGGTGGAGGGAGGGAGCACAGTGGCCTTGCTCGTTTCAGAGGACCAGCACTAAGCTCAGTGCCTGGCACTGTTGACCACCTGGTTGATCACCGCGTTGGATAACATTGGCCCTGGAGTCATCGTGGTGTCACTGTCGTGATCCACTCGCGTATCCACAGCCGAGAATCTTGGTTCAGGGGAGTGAATTGCTAGCTCACAGCTGCACTGGCCGTTCTGGCCGCGGTTTCTTCACTGCCAGGTTGAGGGGCTTGGGCTTGGCCTGCCTGTTCTTGCCAGGCGCCAGGAGCCCACAGCTGTATTCCATGTGGTGCTTCAAGGAGGCAACAGAGAATATGTAACCCATTCATTGTCTCCTTTGTCCTGGCCCTGTGACCAATCTTGAGCTATAAAAATATCTGCTCTATCAACAGTTTTTTGGTTGCATCTGTTTTACTTGCTGACATGACATGTAGGTTTCTGCTGCCAGAAAACCTGTGTTATGCTCTTTGTTCCCTCCAGTAGCTAATTTAAAAATACAAAGACGAAATCTTTCTTTTAACCACACTCCCAGACTCTACAAGGCCGTCTGTCCTAAGTGCAGAAACAGCCGTGGCTCCCAGTGGCACACAGTGTACTTGAGCCACCTGGTCAGTAAGGAGCGCCAGAGCCACACCAGCTTCCCTGTGCCCCAGTGCAGCTGTGAGCTAGCAATTCACTCCCCTGAACCCAGATTCTCAGCTGTGGATACACAAGTAGATCATGACAGTGACACCACGACGACTCCAGGGCCAACGCTAAAAACATTTCTTATGCCGGAAACTTCAGAGAAACACTTCCTCGGCACAGTGGGGGAAAGAAATGATACCCACACAAGCCCAGTCTAAATGGCTTACCAACAAGAATCTACCCTTGTTACTTCCCTGTTTCCTTAACTTCAGTAATCTGTTTTTACAATAGCTCATCAGTTAATCAGCAGTAAGATTCTAACTTTCGTTAGAACATTTTCCATAAACCACTACCATTATTTCAAGAACTATTTATTTATCGCCTACAGTGTGCGAAGTGAGCCTCAAAAGTCCCCAAACCAACTTGTCCAAAAAAGCAGTTGCTGGTTACCAAGGATTTCCTTTTACCTCTACCTCTGTCTGCTACCTCCATGCTCAGAGGATGAGTTGAGGTCTCCCCCGGCCTGTGCTGGAGGCCACCTGTCCCTTCAGCTCCCTGCTAGTGGGCAGTGCTGAGTCACAGCAGCCAGTCTCTGAGCTGCAGGCAGCTCACATGTCACGAGGATCTGGGTTGGGCAGGCAGTGTGCTCTTGGGAGGGACCCCTGAACTGGAAGACAGGCAGCCTACAGACTCAGCGATGGCATTGGTTATCGCCCTTGACCTCTCTCTTTCCTCCTAACCAACTGAGAATTCATGAGAGCAAATGGAGCTAACAGGTGTGACAGGGCTTCGAGATCTTGGGAATAAAAGTACAGTATATTCACATGAGGTAATTAATATATTTTCAAGGGAGGGACTGTCCCTTTGGGCAAAAATGATGCATGGAAAGAAATGTGAAGGGGCAGGGAGTAAACATTACACCAGTGCCCAGACCATCAGCATCAGCATCACCTGGGAACTTGTTAGCAATGCCATGTCTTAGGCCCCATCCCATACCGACTGAATGAGAAATTCAGGAGGAGGAGCTCCGCGCTGTGTTAACTAGCCTTCCGGGTGTTTCGGACGCACGCTAAAATGTGAGAAGCACTGGCCCAGCCTTTCCCTCTGATTCAGTAACTTGGGGTTAGGGTATTACTGTTTGAACAGATGGTTATCCAAAGGTAACTTTTGACCCTCTTTCTTGGTTGAAGCCAGCTGCCCTGCTGAGGGAAGAGGAAACACTGTGTCCCTAGAGTTTTAAAAGGGAAAAAGCCTTCATTGTTGGTTATTCTTGAAGGTTGCAGGAGAGCTTGCCCTGGAGAGCTTGTTAAGAAGGAGGCAGGCCTGAAAGAGTCCTCCCTCCCCCTCCCACAAAGGTACTGATGTGTTTGCCTCACCTCCTGCCTTGGGGCCTGCAGCTCCTCCAGCCGGTCCTTAAAAGGAGCAGTGGGTGCCACATTTGTCCTTTCTGGTGCCAGGTCTGTGCTATTTCACTTCCCCGGCGTCAAGTGGATGCTTAATGAGAGGCCGTGACGTAGGCCGGCAGACTTGCTGAGAGAAAGCAGCCTTGGTCTGTGCCTTACGCGGCTTCTCTCATTGCCTTCCCCAGCCTCGCCTTCTCCCCCTCGGTGGGGCTGTGGTCACCCTGTGTCAGCTCTTCCTCCTAAGCCCTGATATCCCTCACTCAGGAAGAGACG
The DNA here is from genome assembly GCF_028564815.1 of Eubalaena glacialis. NCBI lineage: Eukaryota > Metazoa > Chordata > Mammalia > Artiodactyla > Balaenidae > Eubalaena > Eubalaena glacialis. The sequence continues at coordinate 110,593,554 of NC_083717.1, read as the reverse complement.
CTTGTGGGATCTGTGGACACTGACAAATGACTTAAGAGGCAGAAGTGAAGCGGTGCCTTTAGTTTCTCCTATTCCCTTGACCCCCCCGATTTAGTCCCCCAAATAAGAAGATATGGCCAAAGTGGGATTTTTGCCATTTCCTTTTTTCTTTTCAGGGGCCAGTGCCATCTTTTCCTGTTATTCCTATCCCTGAGGCTAGGGTTTGGGGCTGGAGCTGACTGGTGGTCAAACCTTCCAAACTTGGGACTTGTTAGATAGCTGGGGATCCCCTGCTTCCAGGGATCCCCAATTACCCATCTCTTGATTATAAGAAAATACCAGCATGCTGCTCCTTTGGGTGATAAAACTTTGGGAGGCATGGAGCAAACTCCACAAAGGAGTTTGTTTCTGGGGAGTGAGTTCCTGCGATTGCTATGATGTAAACAGAAGAAAAGAGGAAACACTCTGAGCTGCAAGAGGCAGTGTGCAAAGTCAGGGGGAAATGCTTAGGATATCCTTGTGATCCAGTGGGTGGATGAGGGCAAAGAACATTCCCTGTAAGAGCAGAGTCACTTCATGATGCTTTTAACTCAGCCAGACTACCCCGGGGGATTAAAAGCAGCTCACTGTCCTAGAAGGCAGGGTAACATTTACAAACCATCCCTGTTTCCCTGAGAGTGTATTGACTCCAGTGACCATGAGACTAAAAGAGAAGACAGTGGAAAAGATAGAAAACCAAGTAGACAGAGATCACAACAAATAGCTACTTTATTTATTCGACAAATATTTACTGAGTGCCTTCTGTGTGCTACTGTGAATAGAGTGCCTACACTGTGCCAGGTATATTTTGCATATTCTCATCTTTAATTTTCTTAACAACCCTTCATCATAGGTATTACTAGCTCCATTTTGCAGGCAAGAAAACTGAGGCTTTTAGACGTTAAAATTGACCAGAGTCATCCAGCTAGCAGGTGGCAGACCTAGGATTCAGATTCAGTCTCTCAGATTCCAAGGCCCATGTTTGTTCCACTCAACCGTGCTGCCTATCATCCCCAAAATACCTCCCTTACAATATGGTCTGCTGCTCCCCTCTGTAAAGTGATATGGGCCAGGACAGAGATGCTTTCCACCTCTTCTGCCCTCCTTGTTTTGAGGCCTTAGGTAAAGCTGTCATCTCCCTGCTGGCTCCCTACTACCCACTGCACTCTCCCTTGTCAGTTCCTCCAGCTCTGTGCCTGGGCTCCTGAAGCCGTGTCCCATGAAGAACTTCCCACCTTTGAGGAGCAGTCTTGTCTGTTGGTTGGAGAGGAGAAGGGAATCCAAGAAGAAGGCTCCCAGCCAGGCCTTTAACCACAGGAGCCAGAAGGAAACAGAGCAGCCTTCCATGGCCCTGAGCTTTGTGGAGGGATGTCTAACCTTCCCTCCTGCTCCTTAGCTGGTTCCATCCTAGAGCAGGAGGGGTGGCCACAAGAGCTGCTGGTTCATTGCTCCTGAAGAAGGGCTCCCCTTTTTTGAGAAAAGTTCGGTGATACTTGCCTTGCACTACAGTCCTCCTGCAACGAAGACGTCCTGTGCCAGACTCCATTCTCTCCAAGCCCTAGTGACTCATTCCCGTGACATCCCTTTCTCCTAACATCCAGAAGGGAGAGAAGCCCTATTTCTCCATAGCCCTTTTGTCCAGCTTCCTCTCCTGCTTAGGTCTTGCTGTGAGGCCTCAACCAGAGCTCTGCCCAAGTTCTACATCCCCATCCCATAGTCAAACATGCCTTGGCACAGACCCTTTAATGAAGGCACATCTGTACAGTTGTGGGCACTGGGGGCTGGGGGAAGTTTGTGAATCTTAGAATTCAAATTCTGGATCCCAATTATTTGGGAGACATCTGAATTCGAGGCTGCCCGAACCTGCTCTACCCCAGCTCCATCCTTTGGGAGTCGTGAGTTCCAGAGCCAGTGCCATATTCCAAAGCCACGCACGTGTGACTGGAAGGCAAAAGGAAAACTTGAGCTTGGAATCTTTCACACTTGCCTTTTCATATCTCACAGGGGTCTTCTTCCCATATGCACAGAATGTTCCCAAGCCTTTCCAAAATTCCTCTGATCAGTCCTCACCTCTTCCAACCCCCTTCACCTCATCCCGTTCCCAACCAGCTTTCTCACTGCCCACTACAGGAAGTTGACACAACCCACTCTCAAGCATCTACCCAGTGCATCAGCGTCCCACCCAACTCTGAGGCCAGGAAGCTCCCACCGGGCAGGGGCAGCCGGCCCCCATCCCCTACAGAGCCAGCAGCCAGCCCTTGGAGTCTAGAGTCTGTCTTTGCCCCTAGCCCTCCATACACTCTAGTCCAAACCCTTACTGTCACAGTGTGGTCCAGGAAGCAGCAGCAGAGGCGGCACTTGGAGCCTAGTAGAAATGCAAGTTCCCAGGCCCAACCCAGACCTCCCGAGTTAGAATCTGCATTACTCTGCACCTTAATGTGTGAGAGGCACTGGTCTAAACAATCTGATCTGCCAAAAAGACACCCCTTCCTCATGCTTCCTCAATAGAGGGGGTGGAGAGCGGAGCAAGAGCCAGTGAGGAAGCCCAGCCCTCACACAGTTGAGCCACAGTTTAGGCCTCACTGACAGTGGAGAGATGCTGGGGATGATCTGGACACTCCCTGGAGAACCCAGAGAGGCTGGTGAGGCCCAGGACCCTCAGCAGAGAGGAACAACCGTGGCAGAGCCACGTGGGGAGATCCAAGCAGGGGCTTGGGGGCAAAGGGTACACACGATGAGAAGGGGAGACGCGCCTGCCTTTGCGAGCAGCGGTGGGGTGGTTCCCTCTGGGCTCCTACTACCATCCCCAGCCCCTGTCGGGCACCTGCAGCCAAGAACAGCTCCTGCTGCGCAGCCTGGGTCTGCCGGATGCAGGGATTTCTTCCCTCCCTCTTGCTGGCAAAGTCACCATCGCCCACCGGCTGCATTGCTGGTAGTAGGTGCTCAGGAAATGTTTGTTGAATTGAGAGGAAGCCACAGCTTGTGCGGAGACGTGGGCCTCAGGGGAGGGACGGGAACGGAGACTAAGTAGGAAAGACAAGTCCTGGTGTCGTACTTAGCTGCAGTCGCTGTTTCTCTGCCTCTTGGGTCACTGCCTGAGACCTTGCTCTGGCATGACACAGTGCAGGGAGGCGGTGGGAAGAGGAAGCTGGAGATGGCAGGAAACGACCCTGGGTGGCAGGCTCCCTCTGCCCCCGCTCAGGGCGCACTCCATGTCTGACCTGGGGGTGGGGGAGGAGGTCCCTGACGGTGGGCTCCCGCGCCTGCTGTGGGGAGAGGAAGCTGGCCCCTCCTTACTACCCCTCCCCGCCCCATTTCAGAGACTTTCCAGAGACCCTTCCTTTCACAGAGGAGACCTGAGCTCTGCTCTTCTGTCCCCAGCTCTGTCCCTGCTGGCTGTGGCCTCCCTTTCTCTGGGCCTCAGCCTCCTCTTCCAGGAGGCTGAGGCCCAGGGAAAGGCAGGAGGCTGCCAGCTGCTTGTGAGATCCCCAGGTTGGCCATCCTGTGAGTCTTGGACTGTGATTCACCTGCGTGCAAGACAGGGGTGTAGGAAAGGGCCCGAGCCTGGGCTGGCCGTGCCAGCTGCTGAGGCTGCCTGTACCTGAGGAGCCAGGAGCCGGCAGCCGGAGAGGGAGGCCAGGCCCTGGGGGTGATGGAAGCCAGGAGAGCCAGGTGCTGAGTGCTTCCAAGCCTTGTCCTCTCGCCATGGTCAGGGAGCTTGTGGCCTGGGCAGCAGTAGGCTTGGGACAGGGCTTGCCAGCCTCACAGACCAGGTGTGGCGTGGGGATACACCAGGGGCCCTACCTGCAGGTGAGAGCACACACGTGCACAGGGGGGTGCCCGTGAGGTGCAGGGCTTGGCTCCTTGCCTTCACAGTGTCACTCCACCGGAGAGTCTGCCAAACTGCTCAGCCAGGCTGCCACAGCCGCCAGCCACCACACGCCCAGAGCTCAAAGACTCTTGACGGTGTCTTCCCTCCTCCCCTCCCCAGCCCGGCCCCCTGCTCCCGAGAGCTTTGCTCAGCATCTTCTTGCAGGGGCAGGACCCCCTGTCCTGCTCCTCATACCTCCTGTGCCCCTCGCTCTTTGGCTGCCTCCTCTGGGGGGTCTGCTTCGAGGTGCCAGGACCTGCTGGGCCCCAGCCTTGCCAGGCCTGTCTTCTCTGGGTTCCAGGGGCTCTGCCTCTTTTGGGGGCCCAGAACAAGTCTGGGCTTCTGGCTCAGCCTGGGGCTCGGTCCACCCCAGGGGCTGCTCGTGACCCTCCAGCCAGGACACAGGGCTCTCCTGGGTCCCAGGCCTTGGACTGAGGCCTTGGACTGGGTCCCCGGGCCCAGGGCTACTGGCACATCCTAGAGAGAGGTCGAGGGGAAGCAAGTCCGTGTTTTGTGGAGAGCCAGGCTCAGGACTGGCTGTCGAAGCTCCTGACTCCTCTTTTGGCTCCTCTGGCGATGCTGATGCTGGAGCTGGGCTGGTTGCTGGGACACTCATGGGTCCGCCCGGCTCCATCCTGCTCGAAGTCTGCGCATGTCCCTTCTCATTTGGAGTCCTTCTGGTGCTTGAGCTTCCCTGACAACAAGAGGTCGGCTCTGCTGGTTGGTGAATTCAGGGCTCATGTCCCTAGCCCGCCCCATCCTATGCCCAAGTACCCACCTCCTGGCTCTCCAGCTCCTCCTTGCCTCCCTTCATTTCCCACCTGCAGAAACACAGAACATGGCAGGCCCCACTACTACCCATCCCACTTCACGTCACCTGCTCCGTAGCCCGCAGCCCATGTCCTCCAGGGAGAAGCGAGAGCCCAAGGGTCTCAGAGGAACCTCAGAGCCAGGACGAGGCTCCAGGATGCTTCCCTTCCAGCCCAACCTTCCTCCCCAAACCCAGACACTTCCTCTGAACACCGCCCACCGTGGCCCCGTTGCAGGTCCCCAGCTGCTGTTTATGGCCAAGCCTGCAGCACCTTGAGTTCTGTGGGGACTCCATGTGCATCCCGGCCTGCGCTGCCTGGGAAAGGCGCGCCTGACTTCCCAGGGGAAGGTAACTGCTGTAATTACCACCAGCCTCCCTGGACACCAGGCTCTTGCTGCTGCTGCCTTTGCTGATGGCCTCTCCCCGCATCTCATTAACCTGCCACAAGGCAGCAGTCAGCCAAGAGGCAGAGGCCCCGGGGGCTGGAGCAGGCACCTGGGCCAGTGCTGGGCCTGACCTCCCAGGGGCAGGGGAGGGCCAGGAAATTAGGGAGCCCAGATGCCTCCCTCGATTTTGCTCCCTGCCACATGTTACCTGCGGGCCCTGCCAGTCAGCCTCTCTGTCCCCCGAGCTTTGCTGCGTGTGGCCAGCGCCACCAAAGGTCTGCTGGGTTGTCCACCCCAAGTAGTACCGCCTGCAAGAGATGGTCCACAAATCAGGAGAGAAGAGGCCCATAGCAGCCCAGCTCCTTCACCAGCACGTGGGACCTGCTCCTCGTCCTGTCCCAACTCACCTTTGCCATCAGGGGACAACGGTGGGGGCTGTAGCTTTCGGTGGCTCCTGGGACCTAAGTGGAAAAAGGAAATGGCGAAAGGGTGGGCGTCACAAAAGACCCAAAGTAGGAACATCAGTTCTTTCGGGACCGGGAAGCTGCCAGCTGTGAGTGTTCTGGCTCCCAAAAAAGAGCCCTGGCCTGGGGGTCAGGGGAGCTGTGTCCCTGTGCTCGCTGTGTCACTCCTGACTAGGTGACCGGCAGAGCCTCTCCAGCCTCAAGCTCCCTTGTGTGTAAAATGAGGGACCAGCGACGCAAAGTTCTGTTCCTGTAACAGGCGAGGGGCAGCTGCCGCCCACGAGGGACCAACACCTCAAAAGGACCCCAGCGCTGACTTCCTGGTGAGCCCTTCTCCCCAGACCTTCTGGGGTCAGAATCCAGGACAGGGGCTGTGGGTTCGGAGGATGGGAAGGGAGGTCATGGTGCCCTCCTCTGATAGGGAGGGAGAGGAAGGAAGATGTCCTTCCATGCTTCCTTCCAGCTCTGAAAATAAGTGGTAAACCAAGAGACAGGGAACAGAGAGGAAGCAGGGGCAAGGGGTGAAAAAATGCAGGAGGGGTGGGTGTTGGCTCACCCCTCGTGCTGCCCACCCTGGCCGGGCCCTCTTCCCGAGGCTTGCTGGAGTCCTGTGGCCTGCGTTGCAGAGAGAGGGAGTCAGGCTGGCTGCTGGCAGGGAGCACAGAGGCTGCAAGGCTGCTGGTGGGCCGACACCTCCTGCCCCAGTCCCAGCCCCAAGCCCAGCCACGGAACCAAGGACATCATGGAGAGGGTGGGCCCGAGAAAGATGGGAAACACAGTGCTCACACACAGCCCTGAGCCCAGGGTCCGAACAGAGGGTCAGGCAGAGCCTCACCACCCTGGGGAGGGTCCCAGCAGCCCTCCAAGAGACACCCACAGTTAGCCCGACTCAGCCCCACAAGCATGTCGACCCAGCAGGGTGCCCAGCCCTGCCACCCACGTGGGCTTGGCCTTGTCCAGGTCCCACGGGCGGCGCCAGTCACCCTGTGCGTCTCTGTGCCGCGCCAGGCGGGCCAGGTCGATCTGCTCTCGCTCCTGCTTCCACTGGGCGTAGTCCCAGCCCACCTCCGGGGGGCCCCCCACTGGCCGGCGGGGAGCTGGGCCTGGGACCAGGCCTGGACTCTGGGGCTCCCGGACACCCTGCAGGGAGAAGACACAAAGCACCATGGGGTCGAAGCAGAAAGAGCCCTGAGCTTGGAATGGGGATCCAGAGTCTACTAACCCCTTCCTCTCTCAAGGTCTTGAGGTCCCCGCACCAAAAAAATTAGATCCATTCCATCTCTAACATGCTGTTTGCTATAGACACGGTTTCCGTCCACGCGTTAGTGGTGTCTTTTGGTCAAGTTACTTAACCTCTCTGTGTGTCATTTCCTCATCTGTAAAATGGGGGTAATAACAGCATCTATCCACAGAGTTGTTGCTGGCGTGTGTGGTCAGGTGCAGGCAGGGTGGAGAGGCACCCAGCGGCTGTGAGCGAGAGCCAAGACTAGGGGCTGCTGCCACCTAGAGGTCACACCTGGCACATGGCCAGTCTCTTACACCCTCCTGACGGACCTCCAGACACCCCCCACTCCCCCCGAGCTTGCTACCAGAGGTCCAGGCAGGGTAAGGGGCTAGGTCACACCCCTGGCTTACCCTGTCTCTCACTGCAAGACCCACCCAACGTGGAGACTGGCCAGAGAAAGGAAGAAGGAGTGGGAAATTCTTGCAGGTCCTGCCTGGGCCACGTCCCCGCGAATGGGGACATATGTGACTCCCCCAAAAGGGGACCACCACATTCATGTCCCCAGCCCCTCTTGAAGAGCTACCTTCTGGGCAGAATCTGAGCTGATGGCCATCTGCATGGAGGGGCTCCGGCCCAAGCCCCCTCCAGGTGACCCTTCTGCCCCCTGGCTCCTTGCTCTGGCGGGCTTCTCACTTACGATCCGCTTGGCCTGGGGAAGGCAAGGATGGGCAGTGTGGCAGAGCCAGAGAAGAAGAGGCTGCCTTCCTGGTGCCCGGGCTTCCCCCACCAGCACTGCTCACCTCGGCTTTGTTTTCCATGGTCACAGCCAGCTCCACCCACTCCCCCAAGCAGAAGGCACCAGTGTGGGCCTCTGCCTCCTCATCCTCAAGCATCTCATTGGCTGCTCCAGGTCCAAGGGCGCTCCTTGCCCAGTTCCGGCTGACCACCCGCTTCCCCTGCAGAATGAGGGGCCGTGCCGTCAGGCCACGTAGACAGCACTGGACAGAAGCTGGGGGTTGGGTCCTCTGGGTGGTTCCCCAGGCTGGGTTCCAGCCCTGGCCCTCCCTGGAATGCCCACAGAGGAGCTGACGCTGCGAGGCGTTCACATACCAGTGGCATTAGGTTATCCGGGCCTGGGGCCACCCAGGGGCCCAAGACTGCACAGTGGCCCATCATCTCTGAGCTGGGAAATCCAAAGCGCTCAGACAATGAGGCTCTGTCCCTCAGACGCTGTTCCTGGCATTCAGCCCCAACGTCTCTGTGCCCCTGGGGTTTGGGGTTTACGAGCGGCCTGTGCTTGGGGGTACGGGTGCAGAGCTCTGGGGCTGGAAAAGGGCACGAAGAGGCTTCTATCTGGTCACCTTTCAGCTGTGGCTCTTTGGGGATGAGGGCCAGCAGTGGCCTGGGCTGCATGAGGTTGGGAGCTGGTAGGTATGCCCCAGAATGTAAGCGGGAGAAGCAGAGGAGCGGGGGCAGCTGTGCTCCCCTGGCACGGGCTGGGCCTCCACCTCCTTGCCACCCCACCCTGTCTGCCGGGTGGGTCTTACTCCAGGAACCTGGCTGATGGTGACAGTGAGGCCGTCAGGACGGAGGAGCTCCGGCGTGGTCCCAGCCATGCCCCCCTGCTCTGCCTGCCGACGGTCTTCCTGGATCTCCTGTGGGAGGGCCCGGGGTCAGCACAGGCCATGGCCCCCCAGGTGCACAGAGACACAGATGTCAACAGGCCTACACAGAGAGACACCAGTGGGACACCAGGGGGCAGAGGCACTACATCACAGAGTCCCCAGGACCCTCACAGAGCCCCTGAGATGGAACACACCCAACCTAACCCTGGCCCCAGGCCCAGAGCCTGCAGGGAGAGACAACCATTCAGGGTCTGCAGATCGGGCAGGGAGTGCCAACCCGGTCAGTCCTCCCGGCCCATCACAGCCCACTCACCTGGTACCTGCGCAGTAAGGCCTGGTTCTTCTTGCGAAGGGCAACGATCCTCCTGTCCAGCTCTGCATCCTTCTCCTCCTGCCTGCTCATTGGGGACTCGGCCCCATGAGGCCCCTGCAGAGGCCAGGGGGCCCAAGCTCCTGACTGCTGGGCCCATCCCTTACCAGTTCCTCGACTTTCACATTCGCCCACTCTACCATGTTCTTACCACCCAAGGAGCAGACTCCAGACCCAGAGTGAGGGTCACGTGGGGAGATGGCCCATGGAAGGGCCCCAGCCCCACCCTGCTGGCCTCTCTGCCCATCTTCCTGCCACCTCCGCGGCCCAGGCCAGGGCCTCATACCCAGGCCTGCAGCTCCCAGCAGTGGCTGCCCCTCCCCCCAGCTCTCCAGGGAGCTCCAATGCCGAGCAGAGCCTGGAATGGGAGTTATAAATGGCTCTGGCAGCGGAACCTGCCGTGACTGGGAAGTTGCCAGGGTATTCAGGAGGTCGAGGGGGGGTTGTTTGGCTCCCAGGCCAAGAACCACGGTGAAAAGAGAGGCCCCTGCTCTGTCCTCGGCTCTCAGGCCCTGGACCCCACTCCCCAAACCTGTGCCCAGCCTGTGGGAAACAGCCACTCCCACAGGCCCAGCCTCTCCAGGCCCTGAGCTGCCGGCAGTCAGTCGGGGCAGGAAAGAGCCAGTTCTGAGGGCAGGCCCAGCCGGGGAGCCACCCGGGGCACACTGTGCCTCAGCACCGAGAGATCCCCGAGTCCCTCCTTCTCTGGCTGCAGGGACCCCGTTGTGGCCGATGCCCTTACCCAGCCCCCCACCGGCATAGGCACAGCCCTCTTCCTCCCAGGCCCAGCTGCCCCCAGCTGGAGTGTGGCCGCCTGGTGTCCCAGCCCCAAGAAGCCCCCCGCCAAAGGCAAGGTGCCACTCACAGCCGAGTGCATGGCAACAGCAGGCACCGAGAGATTTCCAGAGCAGCCCTGGGGGAGCCAGAGCAGGAGGGAAGCTGGAGCCACCGGAGCCGGGCCTCTGCCGGCCTCTCCCTGCCGGCTTCACCGCCCAGCACACGAGATCATGTTGTGATTACAAAAGACTCCTCTGGGCTCCCAGCCAGGAACGCCGTGGCCACCGCCCTCACCATCCACCCTCAGAGGGCGAGGATCAGGGCCCCGGCAGCCAGCTGGCCCTGCCCAGCACCTCTCCCTGCCCTGCCCCGGCATCCCCAGACGGACTGGCAGGGACTTCTCCCTGGAGGGTTGAGTCCACACAGGGGGCCCTATGCTCCAGTGGGACCCCAGCCTGGCCTGCCTGCAGACAGATGGGCAGCCAAGTAGCCCTCTGGCCCTCCCATTAGTAGAGAAAGACCTATAGCCCAGCCCATTGTGCTCCCTGGTCCAAGGGGCCCAACTCAAATGAGCGTCCCCTGTCCCCTCACTCTCCTCATCAGTTCTGGTTTAGGTAATTCGAAGGGATTAAGAAGCTCCCCTCCCCTAGGCCACCAAGTACTACCACATACCTAAAATAACACCATTTGTCATTCATTCCTTTAGGTTCAACATTGTCTTCCCTGTATTTTCTTTATACATATATATATATATATTTTTTTTTTTTTTTAATATTTATTTCACCTATTTTTTATTTTTGGCTGCGTTGGGTCTTCGTTGCTGGGCGCTGGCTTTCTCTAGTTGCGGCGAGCGGGGGCTACTCTTCGTTGCGGTGCGCGGACTTCTCATTGCAGTGGCTTCTCTTGTTGCGGAGCACAGGCTCTAGGTACACGGGCTTCAGTAGTTGTGGCTCAGGCTCTAGAGCGCAGGCTCAGTAGTTGTGGCACACGGGCTTAGTTGCTCTGTGGCATGTGGGAGCTTCCCGAACCAAGGCTTGAACCCGTGTCCCCTGCATTAGCAGGCAGATTCTTAACCACTGCACCACCAGGGAAGCCCTTCCCTGTATTTTCAAGTACAGTCACTCCTGGGACGCTCAGCTGTCCAGGTCAACCCCTTGGTGTGGGGAGCATCCCTCAGGGTCTGCGCCGCCACAGCTCAGGGCTGGCCAACAGCCTGCCCCCTTGGCTCCTAACTCTGGGCCTTTCCTGGCCTTGCTCTCCAGGGCTGGCCCTTTTAGCCTCTCTGATCCCGAGAAAGGAAGCAACGTTTCCTGGGAAGTCTCTCCCTAAATCTTCCCGGAGCACCTGAGGCTGCTGTCTCTGCCCAGGGGAGCAGCTTGCCTGGCAAGCCCACCCTTAGTTCCTCTGGGAGGAGGGGTGGACTCTCCGTATCAGGAGCACCTGGGGTCTGGTTCAGTAGTAACAGGTGCCCGACCTCCAGGCCCTGAAGGTCAGGTCGGAAGTCCCTGCATTTCCCCTCATCCCTGATTGACCAGGCCTGTTTCTCTAATTCCATGCATGACTTGTCCCCTTCTGTCTCCAGAGCAGAAAGCCCTGCTGCCCTCTCTCCTACCCAGACCAGCCCAGGCAGTCAGAGGTCCAACCTCTGCTCCCCTTGAACTACCCCTTCCTGTCTCCCCTCCCCTCCCCCTCCCCACCACGCTTAGCCTCTTTCTAGGCCAGGCCTTGGAGCAGCACCTCTGACCCCACGGCCAGTCTCCACCACCCAGAGTTCCCATCCTGCTTGGAAATGCCACTGTGCTCTCTCTTCCTTTCATGCCGGATGTTCCCACTGAGTCAGACTCGTCTACATTCCCAGTGACAGTGACGCACCCAGGCTACACACACACACACACACACACACACTTGCTTCTTCTCCCACCCTCTCCACATGCTGCCTACTGAGTTCCAGCCTAGTCTCTGAAGGTCAGGGCAGGGCCCTGGTGGGGTGGCAGTTGGGCCCCCTGTAGCCTGCCCCACGCCGTGTGGTTGGAGCTGGAAGGCCCGCAGAGCACCAGCCTGGGAGGGGGAGATGCAGCTGAGACCTAATGTTCTCTGTCGTCTTTGGAACCCAGGTCCCCAGACCAGGTTTGGGGAGGGCAGGTGTAGATAGAGGAGGCTATAGGAGCGAGGCAAGGTCTGCCGTCCCCCTTGCGCCTGTTCCCAGCCAGGGTGGGGGCAGGACAGCAGCGGGGAGCAGCAGGCACAGGTAGAAATCCAGCTCTCCTGCAGGGAGGGCGACCCAGATCCCTGGAAGGCCCTGCAGGAAAAGACTCCCCTAAACCAGTAGCAAAGGCCTCTGGACCCAGCAGGCTGGAGGCCCATGTGCCCAGGAGAAACCAATAGTCAGACAGCCCCACGGTGGCCGGCCATGTGCTTCCCAAGTGTTACTCACACAATAGTCACGCCTCAGAGCAGTCTCCTATTTTCTCCAGAGTCTCTGGTGTGCCTGTCTGCTCCTCCGTGGACAGAGGCTCTCTGAGGGCAGGAATGGTGTGCCAAGGGGCTCTAAATCCCCAGGGCCTGGCCCAGTGCCCCTGCACACTACAGAGCCTCCCTCGGCGCTTGCAGAATGAATACATGAGTGAGGAAGTCACGCTATCCTGTGCGTGGCTGTGGGTACTTGTGCATTGGCTGCGGCTGCCTTTCCCTCCACCCAGAACACACGCAGCCTTGAGGGAGGCGGTGTCCGCTAAAGTCCCTAACCGTGAATTTCCTTTCCCTGTCTAGGGAAGGCGGGGTGTGACCAGCATTGTGTTCCCCAGGGGTGACCATGTCTCTGTTACTCTGTGTCACCACTAGGGGGCAGCAGGGTTATAAAAGCCTGGTTGGGGGGCCCTCTTCCCCTCCCTTCTGCTCCCAGCGCCCCTCCCACAAGTCTCCATAACCCCCACCTCCCAACTCCATCAGACCAGAGAAGCCACATGCGTTGTAGGAGCCTCATTTTATTGGTGATGAGACCAGAGAGGTAGCACCCCTCTGCCTAGGCTGCTCAGCCTGTTTGTGGCTCAGATGAACCTAGCAGCCAGGCACCTGCCTCCTGACCAGCTCTTTTCCTGGCTGTCCCAACCACGCTGTTTCTCCTGATACTTCACTGTGTGCCCTCCCTCTCTCTACGCAGGGATGGGCCTGTCGTCCCGGGCCGCAGGTCTGGGTCGTGTCTCTTCCCTGGCTGGTCCCCCACCCTCTCAGGCAGCCTGCCGGCTGGGCCCATAGCACTACCACCCCACCCTCAGCGCCTCCCTGGATCAAGAAACTGCTGTCATGACTCCTACTGACCAGAGGTTTAGTGCAGGCCTCTCAGGTCAGGCCAGGCCTGGCCCTGGGTGGGGAGGACTCAGAGTGCATGAGGTAGGGCCAGAGGGACAAGCTCTTGGCAGGCTCTAGATGCCAGGGACGGTCTGGGCCCTACCACTCCCAAGAGCACACATGCCAGAGCAGGGTGGGGCCGAAGTCCTTTGAAGCATCAGGTGGCAGAAGGATGGTTCGGGGAACCCCTCCTCCATTCTGCTCTCCAGGGCACGCCCTGGGCTGGGGCATCCTGAGCTTTCCAGCTCCAGGCCAGCAGTGGGAGGAAAACCCTGACGTGGACCCGAACCCCTGAGCTACTTCACCAGGTCCAGTCAATGAGGGAACAAAAAGTGAAGACGCAGGCTCTACCTCAGAGGCACCTGACGATACCAGGCCACGTAAGCCTGAGGCCAGGGTGACATAAGACTCATCAGTTGAGGAGTTTTGCTTGCCGCAGGACAGGCCAATAAATCGGAGACAAGGTGTAGCCAGCAGACAGAGAAGATGGCAGACTAAAGTCTCAAAATAACCATCTTATCGGGGTTTGGATGCCAGTTTCTTTTATAGCACAGAGAAGGGGAGGAGAGAGGCAGTAAAGTAAAAAGGCCAGACGTTTTGCAAATATCCCCTGGAATGGCCAGCCTCACGGAAGGGATGTGTTAAGTGTTAATTTCTTCTTTCTCTTAGCCATCCACAGGTGGACAGGGTCTGGATGTTTGCCTGAACAAAAGGCACTTGGTTTAACATTCTGGCAGAGAGGCAGGGTTCCCTGAGGCAGGCCATTATGTATACACAATATCCTTTTAGTGAACAAAAGCAGCAGAAAGCAAAGGTTAAAGTAAAAGAAACAGATCCTACATGTAGTCAGATTTGGCTCTTCCCTGTTACAATTTTCCAGGAGATAACCTTCCAGGGGATGAGCAAGACTCAGCAAGGGGACGGCAGTGAGAGTGCTGCATGAAGCGGTAGTGGCTTCTTACCAGTAAGAAAACGTTAGGGGACTTCCCTGGTGGTCCAGTGGGTAAGACTCCGTGCTCCCAATGCAGGGGGCCTGGGTTCGATCCCTGGTCGGGGAACTAGATCTTGCATGCTGCAACTAAGAGTCCGCATGCCACAACAAAGATCCCGCGTGCCATACAACCAAGACCCAGCGCAGCCAAATAAATTAAAAAAAAAAAAGAGAGAGAGAGAGAGACCCTTAAGTCAGGAAAGTGCAGACCAGACCAGCTAGGTCACTGAAGGGCAGACTGAGGAGACAAAGCTGTCCAGAGGGACTCACTGAAGGTTTGACAGCAGGGGCTGAGTAGGCCATGCAGTGGTTTAGGAAGCCAGGGAGGAGGCTGAGTCCAGATCGTGGAGGGAGGGGTCTGTACCAGAGAGGGCAGAGGAGTTTCCAGGGAAGGGTGAGCAGGAGAGCCTCAGGAGGCCTCAGAGCATCAGCATGGGGGGGGGAGGGGGGGGCGACAGTGGGGGATGGGGAGAAGGAGCAGGGCAGCCAAGACAGCATCTAGGACTCAGGCCTGGGGTCCTCATGGATGTGGGGAGCAGGCCGGGCTTGCCTGCATGTGCCCAGGGTGCTCCTTCCTCTAGGCAGGCAGAGAGGCTGGAAGGCTGGCTTGGGACAGACAGGCTCTCCCCATCTTGAAGCTCATCACAGGGGCCTCTCATGGGGATGAGGTGTGGGTGGGGTCACACCCTCCAGGGATAGGGAAAAGGTCTGGCACAGTTTTCAGGGGCGGAGAGAAGGACAGAAGCCCAACAGAAGGCCGAGGGATTGCTGAGAGCTGGCCTTTGGAATGGCAGGGGGTGGATGCCCCCTCTCTTGAGGTGATATCACCCAGCCTAGAGGCTTCAAGGCAGAAGAGGGCAACCAGGGTGAGAGAGAGCACGCTGAAATGCCTGGGACACCACAGTCATCACAGGGAAGAGGAAGCAGCCTGGGGGTGGAAGGGAAGTAGGGTGACCAATTGTCCAGGTTTGCCTGAACCTGAGCCCATCTTAGCACTGAAAGTCCTGTGTCCAGAAGTCCCCCCATTCCTAGGCACACCTGAATGTCTGGTCACTTTATGGGGAAGGAGGCTGGGGCAGGGAGGGAAACTTCACCTGTGAGTGAAATACTCTGAGTGATGCCAGAGGCCAAAGATGCAGATGTGTCCCTCAGGAAGATCCCACTGTGAGCAAGGGGATGAACGATGAGGCCAGGAAGACAAATAGGTCATCAGTGCTAATACTGATAATCATAATAACACCTTGCACTTACATCTAACACTGCCAAAGCCCTCACACATGTGATGTCATTTGATCTCATCAAGCTTTGAAATCTGTGGATTAGCCAGGGCTAGTGTTATTCGATTCTCTTTAGCGATCAGGGTCAGTGACCTGCCCCGGAGTCTCGTGGTCGGGTGGGGGCCTCCCGCTGCACCGGCCGCATCCCTGCAGCACCCTGTCCAGCCCAGGTCAAGGCCGGCCACCTCTGCCCTCCTGTCAGGAGAAACCTGTCCCCTCAAACCCTGCAAAGGTGCCTGGCTGTCCCGCCTCCCTCCCCACCCCACCCCCCAGGACAGCCCAGGAGCAAGGGCCTTGCTGGCTCTGCTGACAGGGATTGGGGGTCACAGAGAGGGCCGACATCCTGCCTTTTGGCCTTCACCATCAGTCCACACGCTCCCTGAGGCCCCCCCACCCAGGGCCTCTACCGCTTCTGGAGATGCCCTCAGCCTCTCCTCTCCCTGAGCCCAGAAATGTCTCTCCTTCCTCCTAGAGTGCCTGTCTTCTCCACTTGATTGCCTTTCTGGTAGGGAAGGGCCACCTCTCTCTGCCAGGCAATAAACCCAAGCACTTGGTAAGCACTTACTATCTGTAAGGCACAGTGCCAGAGGGTAGAGGGGACCCACACGAGGTCGAGGTTCTGCTCACCCCCAACATCTTAGGATTGGGTAGAGGGATCCCACGGAACATCGTGCTCTGCTATAAATTGATTCCAGGACTTCCCTGGTGGCGCAGTGGTTACGAATCCTCCTGCCAACGCAGGGGACACGGGTTCGAGCCCTGGTCAGGGAGGATCCCACATGCCGCGGAGTAACTAAGCCAGTGCGCCACAACTACCGAGCCTGCGCTCTAGAGTCCATGTTCCGCAACAAGAGAAGCCACCGCAGTGAGAAGCCCGCGCGCCCAACAAAGAGTAGCCCCTGCTCGCCGCAATTAGAGAAAGCCAGCGCACAGCAACTAAGACCCAACGCAGCCAATAAATAAATAAATAAATAAGACATTATTAAGCAAGACTAATCCATTAAAAAAAAAAGAAAATTGACTCCAATGTGCCCACCCACTGCTGTGGACATCCTCCTCACCTCCCGAAGGCCTGCACCCCACCCAGACCACTCAGACTCTCCTCGCTTCTCTGTCCACCCCATCAAGATGGGTCTACCTCTAAATTGGGAGATTGGGATTGACATATACACACTACTATATATAAAATAGATAACTAATAAGGACCTACTGTATAGCACAGGGAACTCTACTCAATACTCTATAATGACCTATATGGGAAAAGAATCTTATAAAGAGTGGATATATGTATACGTATAACTGATTCACTTTGCTGTACACCTGAAACTAACACAACATTGTAGATCAACTTACTCCAATAAAAATTAAAAAAAAAAAATGATGGGTCTACCTCCTCGGCCCAAGGCCTCTGTACCTCCTACTGCCTGCCTGCAGTGATGCAGACCCGGAGCCCAGACCCTAACTCCAGAGATGCAGAGAACCAGGGTACTGAACCTTGAGCCCAGAGCATGAGGCCCCACTACCCTCCTCAGCCCTGCAGTCCCCTCTCCCCCTGGGGGGTCCATGAAGCCATAGGCCTCTCCTTTTAGCTTTCTGCCAAAGGCTGGGGCTGGGGGTGAACAGGTCATGACATCAGGGTCCCGGAAGGGGAAAAGGAGGATTCTTGGAAGAGGGGGGCTGGGAGGGCTGGGGAGGGCAGGGCGTGGTGGCCACAGGTAGTACCATTCAGGCAGCGTGGGCTGGAAGGTGTGAGCTCTGCAGACACCACGCCTTTGTAAACCTCCACCCGTCCTCCGTGCACTAGCTCCCCTAAGGCTCACAGCAAATATGTACATGACGGATTAATAACTCCCCATCTAGTCATAAACCAAAGTCCTTTGCCCACAGGGTTACCAAAGCAGGCTGTAATTTTTCAGAAATGCATTCCTGAAAAGAGAGACAACGTAATGTGGAGAAGGGGCCCAGGCTCTAGACTCAGATGGTCCTCGATTGGGACTAACTACACGCTGGCTGGGTGACCTCAGGCGAGTGTCTTAACTTCTCTGAATCCTGGCTTTTCCTAATCTATAAAAGAGAGGAAGATAATAACACCTATCCCCAAGAGCTGATGTGAGATAATTGGTATTTTAAAAGAAACTGACACACAACTACTTTCCTTTCCTGCCCACCATGGAAATAAAGGAGAGTCACTATTTTCCTCCTCTCCATTTTCCAGACTGTTTTCTGATGTGGTTATGTTGCTTCTGTTTTTACAGCTCTGATTGAGGCCAAAATGATATACCAGAAATGGCACAAAATGTACAATTTGATAAGTTTTGCCATGTGTTTACCCCATGAAATCATCCTCACGATCAAGGTAATGAACATATCCATGATACCCAAAACTTTCCTCATGTCCCTTTCTAATGTCTCCCTCCAGCCCCTCCCCCTCCCACCACGCTTTCCCCGGGCAACCACTGATCTGCTGTCGTTATCAACTGGTTCACATTTTCTAGAATTTTACACCATTCTAGAATTTTATAGACACTTATGTAGTATGGATTCTTTATGTCTTGCTTCCTTCACCAGCAGTTATTTTGAGGTTCACTTATGTTTTTGTGCGTATCAATAGTTCATTCCTTTTTACTGTCGTATCCCATGGAGTGCATGCACCATGATCCGTTTATTCATTCACATATTGATGGACATTTGAGAAGTTCCCCAGTTTTTAGCTATCCAAACAAAGTTACTACATTCAAGTATAAACCTTAGTGAGGCCCAGGTTTTCCCTTCTCTCCAGCAGGTCACTGTTTAAAAATGAATTTAAAGCAGTTCAGGTGCATCCAGTTCAACCAGGCTTTTTATAGGAGAACTTAGAGAGAGCAGCTGCTTTAACTTCTCTGCCTCCTCCTGCATGTTCTCGATTTCACATGGTCCTTATTCTCCTTGATCGAAACAGGGCCCCTCTGAGCCCCTTCGCCTAGTTGAGGGTGGGAGTGTCAGCTGGCCTCGGTTTCACCCATCACGGTGAGCCCAGGGGTGGGCAGCATGAGCTCAGGTCAGCCAGGGGACTGCCATCATGGGAGAGATCCTCCTCCTTCTCCTTTTTCCAGAAAATAAAAATTTTTTTTAATATGTAAAAAAGAGAGAAAAATAAACAAAATATAAACCACAGAAATGGAGACCAGTTACTACCCAACAGTAACTACACTCCAACCTTGCATTCATTCACCAGATTTTTATTGGGCACCTGCTGAGGGTCAGGAGAGCTGCTAAGGGCCAGTCCCTGGGGATACAAAGGTGAGCAGATAGTCCCACGGAGCAGGATACAGGAGAAGAAAGATGCAGGGAGAGAGGGGGTGCCTTGTAACAGGGGCATCTGGTCTGTCTGCAGGGGCCTAAGGGAAGCCAAGGGGTGTGGCACAAGCAAGAGGCCAGACGATTCAGCTAGGCCGGGCCACAGGGGCTTGCAGAGCATAGAGCAAGCTGGTGGTCTGGACTGCAAAACCCTAGGCTTGCTTCCCGCTTGTCGACATTCCAACCCCAAAGTCCCCTCTTCTTCTTTTCTTTTTTCTCTTTTTTCAGTGTCCTGGAAATTTATTAATCTTATCCCCAGTTCTATTTAAAAAACTTTTTTTTATTGAAGTATAGTTGATTTACAATATTGTGTTAGTTTCAGGTGTACAGCATAGTGCTTCAGTATTTTTGCAGATTATATTCCATTATAGGTTATTACAAGATAGAGTATAATTCCCGTGCTATACAGTATAGCCTTTTTCCTTATCTATTTTATATATAGTCGTTTTTAATCTGTTAATCCCATACCCCTAATTTGTCCCTCCCCACTTTAGTAACCACAAGTTTGTTTTTTTTCTGACTCACTCAATTTCCACTCCCAGGTGAGCCCCCTGAGCTGGGGCAGCACATGTAAGAACTCAGGCCTGGGGCTTGGTTCCCAGGGCACAGATTCCAGAGGCCCCTCCACTAGGCTCACTGTTTCCTCCTCCCCCCATGGAAGCAGGTGATAATCTCACTGTTTTGTATGGGTCAGTGGGTTAACCAAGTGTGTGAAGCACCTCGGGGCCTGGCATTTACTAGGAGCTCCATAAGTGTTTAGAGACGGCCATCTGAGTGCTAAACAGCCTCACCAGGGTATGGGCCCCCTGCCTTGGTTCTGTGGCATCTTGTTACCAGGCTGATGGGGTAACGGGTTCTTCCCTGCTCCTTCCCACCCACTCCACCCTTACACACACACCCCCCCCACACACACACCCTGTTTCCAGCTGCTCTTTGCCCAGTTAAAGATTAGCCCAGCCCCCCTCATTCCTCCACACCTTCAGCCCAGGAACCTCCCAGCACACCTGGCCCACCCCAGCCCCTCCCTATCCTTTACAAATATACCTGAGGACAAACAGAGCCTCAGACTGCCTCCTGCCCTCTGCTCTGCACTCCCAGGTAAGGGTCTGGCTCCGCTGGCTATGGGCTCTGTGAGTGCTGTGGGCCTGTGTGGTCATGGTCTCCCTGGGTATGTGTGTGTGTGTACTGAATTGGTACCTGTGCCTCTGTGTCTCTTTGTGTGGGTGTCATTCATGCACACGCACGCGCGCGCGTGTGTGTCTCTCATAAACGCAATGTGGGTCTGTGAGCTATGTGTCTAGGTGCCTGACCCCACTCCTGGGTCTGCGCTCTCTTCTTGAGTTAGAATTGCATTTACAGCCTCTGATGCGCCAGGCACAGGGGTTTAGCTGAGGGTCCAGGAGATTGTGTTAGTTCCCTTCCAGAGCCACCAACTCCTACCCCTCAAGCACCTTGGCCTGAACTGGAGAGAGACAGTCCAAGGCCTGTCTTTTTTTTTTTAATTGAGGTATAATTAACAATAAGGTTAGATTAGTGTCAGGTGTACAGCAGCTTGTACCTTTCGACCCCCTCCACCCATTTCACCCAGGCCCCACCCCCTGCCTCTGGCAACCACCCATCTGTTCTCAGTATCTGTGAGCTTGAGGGGTTTTTTTGTTTGTTTGGGGAATTTTTTTAGGTTCCACATGTAAGTGAGATTATATGATACTTGTCTTTCTCTGTCTGACTTATTTCACTCAACATAATGCCCTCAAGGTCCACCCATGTTGTCACAAACAGCAAGATTTCATTCTTTCTTATGGCTGAATAATATTCATTGTTTATAATATACATTTTATTTATCCATTCATCTGTTGATGGACACTTAAGCTGTTTTCATGTCTTGACTATTGTAAATAATGCTGCAATGAACATGGGGGTGCATATATCTTTTCAAATTAGTGTTTTCGTTTTCTTTGGATAAATATCCAGAAGTGGAATTACTGGATCATATGGCAGTCCTATTTTTAATTTTTTGAGGAACCAACATACTGTTTTTCATAGTGACTGCACCAATTTACATTCCCTTTTCTCCACATCCTCGCCAACACTTATTTTTTGTCTTTTGGATGATAGCCATTCTAACAGGTGTGAGGTGATATCTCGTTGTGGTTTTGGTTTTCATTTCCATGATGATTACTGATGTTGAGCACCTTTTCATGTACCTGCTGGCCATCTGTATGTCTTCTTTGGTAAAATGTCAGGTTCTCTGCCCATTTTTTTAAAATTAATTAATTTATTTCTTTATTTTTGGCTGCGTTGGGTCTTCATTGCTGCGCGCAGGCTTTCTCTACTTGTGGCGAGCAGGGGGTACTGTTCGTTGCCGTGCTTGGACTTCTCATTGCAGCGTCTTCTCTTGTCGTGGAGCACGGGCTCTAGGTGCGTGGGCTTCAGTAGTTGTGGTGCGTGGGCTCAGTAGTTGTGGCTCGCAGGCTCTAGAGCGCAGGCTCAGTAGTTGTGGTGAACGGGCTTAGTTGCTCCGCGGCATGTGGGATCTTCCCGGACCACGGCTCAAATCCGTGTCCCCTGCATTGGCAGGGAGATTCTTAACCACTGTGCCACCAGGGAAGCCCCTCTGCCCATTTTTTAATGGGATTGTTTTTTTTCCAAGGCCTGTCTTTTCTCTTTCTTCCAAGCCAGATCCTGGCTGGCCCTAAGGTTTTCTTTACCACTCCCTCCCCAAGCCTAGTCCCATGGATCTCTTCCATACTTATTACTCACTAAGGGGAAGAAGGAGGCGACAGGAAGGACAATGGCATAGCTCAGAGGCTGACCTCAGCTGAACATTTCTTGCATAAGTAAAAGCCAGCAAAAATGGGTGGCTCAAATCTTGAGAACGAAAAATGGAGCTGGAGGAATCAGGCTCCCTGACTTCGGACTATATTACAAAGCTACAGTAATCAAGACAGTTTGGTACTGGCACAAAAACAGAAATATAGATCAATGGAACAGGATAGAAAGCCCAGAGATAAGCCCACGCACATATGGTCACCTTATCTTTGATAAAGCATATACAGTGGAGAAAAGACAGCCTCTTCAGTAAGTGGTGCTGGGAAAATTGGACAGGTACATGTAAAAGTATGAAATTAGAACACTCCCTGACACCATACACAAAAATAAACTCAAAATGGATTAAAGACCTAAGTGTAAGGCCAGACACTATCAAACTCTTAGAGGAAAACATAGGCAGAACACTCTATGACATAAATCACAGCAAGATCCTTTTTGACCCAGGTCCTAGAGAAATGGAAATAAAAACACAAATAAACAAATGGGACCTAATGAAACTTAAAAGCTTTTGCACAGCAAAGGAAACCATAAACAAGACCAAAAGACAACCCTCAGAATGGGAGAAAATATTTGCAAATGAAGCAACTGACAAAGGATTAATCTCCAAGATTTACAAGCAGCTCATGCAGCTCAATAACAAAAAAACAAACAACCCAATCCAAAAATGGGCAGAAGACCTAAATAGACATTTCTCCAAAGAAGATATACAGATTGCCAACAGACACATGAAAGAATGCTCAACATCATTAATCATTACAGAAATGCAAATCAAAACTACAATGAGGTATCATCTCACACCGGTCAGAATGGCCATCATCAAAAAATCTAGAAACAATAAATGCTGGAGAGGGTGTGGAGAAAAGGGAACACTCTTGCACTGTTGGTGGGAATGTAAATTGATACAGCCACTATGGAGAACAGTATGGAGGTTCCTTAAAAAAAACTAAAAATAGAACTACCATACGACCCAGCAATCCCACTACTGGGCATATACCCTGAGAAAACCATAATTCAGAAAGAGTCATGTACCAAAATATTCATTGCAGCTCTGTTTACAATAGCCAGGACATGGAAGCAACCTAGGTGTCCATCATCGGATGAATGGATAAAGAAGATGTGGCACATATATACAATGGAATATTACTCAGCCATAAAAAGAAATGAAATGGAGGTGTTTGTAATGAGGTGGATGGAGTTAGAGTCTGTCATACAGAGTGAAGTAAGTCAGAAAGAGAAAAAGAAATACAGTATGCTAACACATATATATGGAATCTAAGGAAAAAAAAAAAAAGGTCATGAAGAACCTAGTGGCAAGATGGGAATAAAGACACAGACCTACTAGAGAATGGACTTGAGGATATGGGGAGGGGGAGGGGTGAGATGTGACAGGGTGAGAGAGTGTCATGGACATATATACACTACCAAATGTAAAACAGATAGCTAGTGGGAAGCAGCCGCATAGCACAGGGAGATCAGCTCGGTGCTTTGTGACCACCTAGAGGGGTGGGATAGGGAGGGTGGGAGGGAGGGAGATGCAAGAGGGAAGAGATATGGGAACATATGTATATGTATAACTGATTCACTTTGTTATAAAGCAGAAGCTAACACACCATTGTAAAGCAATTATACTTCAATAAAGATGTTTAAAAAAAAAAAAAAAATGGGTGGCTCAAAAGGTGCCAGGGGGACTTCCCTGGTGGTCCAGTGGTTAAGGCTCCGTGCTCCCAATGCAGGGGGCCTGGGTTCTATCCCTGGTCAGGGAACTAGATCCCACATGCTGCAACGAAGATCCAAATAAATAAATTAAAAAAAAAAAAAAAAGGTGCCAGGGGCCTGTCTTGCAAGGGGCTGGGGCTGTTGTAGTACAGAAGTGTGTGCGTGTCTGTGTGTGTGAACATTTGTGCCTCTATGTTCGGCAACCATATGATTACCAGAGTGCCCTCATGTCAAGTAGTTGGTCTGTATGTCACATATTATAATCTGATTTGTGGGTCAGAAAAAAAAATTAATTAATATACCACATTTGCACTGGGTCCATTCTGGAGTTGTCCATCATGACCTATGCGCCAGCCCCAAGCAAGACAAGACCAGCCTTGGCACCAGGGCACCTCAGAAGCTCCATCCTATGAGAGCACACTTATTGGCAAATGACAGATTGGCTCAGTCCCCAAGTCCCCTTCCAGTCCTGGTGGGAGGAGACAGGAACAAGCAGCTTGGATCAAGGAAGGTTTTCCATTCACTTGTGCCACGGGGGTAAAGGTCTTAGGATCCCCTGGATCCCCCAGAGGCCCCTACCCACCAACCCCATCCTCCCTGCTCTGAGTGCACTGATCTCTCCAAGCCTCCCTCCCCACCTTTATGCCAGGCGTCTACACAGGGACAAGAGTCCCTAGGGACTGAGTACTGTGACCTGACACATGGTAGGCATGCTACATGAATAAGTAACATGATTGAAATTGACCCAAGTAGAAATGAATTAATAGGGGACTTCCCTGGTGGCACAGTGGTTAAGAATCCGTCTGCCAATGCAGGGGACATGGGTTCGAGCCCTGGTCCGGGAAGTTCCCACATGACGCGGAGCAACTAAGCCCACGCGCCACAACTACTGAGCCCGCATACCACAACTACTGAAGCCCGCGCTCCTAGAGCCCGTGTTCTGCAACAAGAGAAGCCACCGCAATGAGAAGCCCACGCACTGCAACGAAGAGTAGCCCCTGCTCACCGCAACTAGAGAAAGCCCGCGCACAGCAACGAAGGCCCAATGCTGCCAAAAATAAATTTATTTTTTAAAAAATGAATTAATACAGGATTGTGAGTCTCGGGGTGGATCTGGTGGGTCACGTGTGAGGGTGTAGGGTTCAGGGGTGCATAATGCTTTCATGTCTCCGTCTACCTACCATATGAATGAACCCAGTGCATCCGCTCAACACCCTTGCCTGGCGCCTACTCAGTGTCCAGCTCCATAGTGAGTCCCAAGCTAAGCCACAGGGAGCAGTTTTATCCCTTTCATCCCTTGAAGGGTCTACGTGTGTACATCCCTGGGAGGAAGATGGAGAGACAGATTTAGATTACAGTAAACTAAACTTTACCTGTTGACTCACAGGTGTTCTTTTTGTCACTCCCTGTGCTTGCCCCATAAAGATGGAGCCAGGTAAGTACTGCAGCGGGAGGCTGTAGGGTGGAAGAAGGAAGAGAGAAGGAAGGGGAGGGTGGCGAAGGCAGGGGCAGTCAGTCAGTCACATCTACCACAAGCCAAGAGTGTGTATGTGTGTATGTATGTGTGTGTGTGGGGGTGGTGGGGGTGGTGGTAGGGTTCCAAAATGAAAACAAGCCCTTAAATTTTGTAGTACACTCTACAGTTTAAGAAGCATGCCCACACATCCTTCATTTCACTAGATCTTCAACCTCAGGAGTAAAACAGGCAGGGGCTCCCCCTGCGTACACATGAGCTCTGGGGAAGTTAGGGGTCACGCTCAGGGTGAGGCCCTGGAGGTGTGGCTGGGTCTGGAGCCCTGAACACAGCTCTTGGCAACTGTGACATTGGCTCCCCTCACAAGGAACAAAAGACCATGCTGGCCCTCAAGAAATATAAATCTCAGACTTCCCTGGTGGTCCGGTGGTTAAGATTTCGCACTACCCCTGCAGGCGGTGCGGGTTTCATCCCTGGTCAGGGAAGTTCCACATGCTGTGTGATGCGGCCAAAAGAAAAAGAAAAATGAAATATACATCTCATCAAGGAGGCGATTCTCACCAATGGAGCACTTCAGAACACCCAGGACCACACAAATTAGTTACTGCAAGAATGAGCCCTCTGGGCCAGCAGCTGGGCAGTGAGGGCAGGCAGGACGGCCCAATCTAAGTAGACTTCCTGCAGGAATGCAACACAGAGTCAAGCAAGAGAGAGTTCCAAGTGGCAGGAGACATGAGCAAAGGCTAAGAGCTGGGACCAGAAGGTCATAAGCAGGAGCCAAGAAACAGCTGAGGATCTGAGTAGAGATTGGGCTGAGAAAAGTGGGATCGGGGGGAGGAGGCAGAGGGGGAGACTGGGTGGGGCCCACCTGAAGGTGGAAGTAGAAGAAACAGGGTTTTCACTGCAGACGCCTCCCTTAGTGTTAGGGAGTTTGGCCGAGGTTGGGAGGGCAGACAGCTGACAGAGTGAGGACAAGAACCCACACTTCCTAACTAGCCCCATCCCACCCTGGAGAACTCACCTGGCTCTTGAGGCTTGTTGGAGGAGGTGGGTGGGAGGTGGGCACAAAATCAGCACCAGGAGGAAGACAGGATTCTCACTGCAGAACCAAATAACCAAAGCTATTTCTTTTTTTCCCTTCCTTTCCCACAGGTCCAAAGGATAGAAAATTCCCCAGCCGTCTCCCCTTTTTCCTCCCCGCTGCCACGTCCCCCAGACCTCCAGCCCCTTCCTAGACCCTCAGGGAGCAGCCACAATGTCCCCCAAATGCAGAATAGGGAGGCCTCAGCCCCAGCAGGGCATCACAGCGCAAGTTCACCCACTCCGGCGGCAGCCTTCTCCTCTGCTCCTCTCCTGTTTTCCCATCTGTCTCTCTCCTTTTCTCACGTCCCCTCCCTGCCCCAGCAGCCCATCCTCTCTCCTGCTGCTTCCCCTCCTGTTCCATGCTTCTCTGCATTCCTGGCTACTCACAGCCTCCCTGGATAGCTGGCTTGCTCCCAAATCCCAACCACACTGCAGGGCCCCAGTGACCTGCCTCTGCCAGAGAAGGGAGGCTGCCTGCCCTCCTCCCTGCTTCCCCCTCCCCCAGCCCCCACTGACTACCACCAGCAGACCCAGCTCCTAGGCCCGGAACTGGCCCCACCACAAAAACAGTCATAGAAGAGGCAAGCAGGGTGGCAAGTGGCAGTTTCCAGGCATCACTGAGCCTGGATGGGGCAGCGGCAGCCCTAACTTGGTCACAGGAAAGTCCCCTAACCATGGAGCCTGCCTCTTCCCCACTGGTTATAAGCCCTTTTCAGGCCCTAGGCGGCAGGAGCAGACTGGGGAGTTATCCACCCCCCAGAGTAGGGCCATAGCCCCAGCCCTGCTCCCCCAGGGCCCCAGGTCCCCTGTGCCCAGCACGAGAAGCAAGGTAGCGTCTCTACTCTTCCCTAGGCCTGTGGCAAGAGGCAAAGAGACTTCTCTGGCCTTGGGGCCTCAGGAGTGGTTCCAGCCAAGACAGAAGGTTAAACCACTTTTCCCAGGACTCTTCTGGCTCAGGCAATAAAGCCTTGATTTTACTTTCTATTCTTCCTGGTTTCTTGAGTCTGGCACCTTCTCAGGGACAGGCATGGGCTCACATGTACTCCCACAGTCACATACACACGACCAGGCACATGCACCCATACACATGTATCTGTGCACACAGCAGGCATGTATAGGCGCCCACCCATGCACATGTATACAGACATAGCTATCTGTATGTAAATGCAGCACATAGCCTTGTACCTGCATACACTACCTGCATAGAGAACAAACACATCCTTACCTTGTCACCTCCTACCTTTGTCTCCTCCCACCCTCCAGCTGCCTCTCCTTCTCCTTGGCTCCCGCAACTCCCCTCACCCTGCCTCCTGTCTTCTCCTTGCCCCTGGCCCTCACTGTGCTCCTCTGTAGCCTCCCCCAGCCCCACGTTCACTTCTAAGTAGTCAGCATAGCAAAACCTCTAATCACTCTGCATGGGTTCCTGGGTGAGGGAAGAGAGAAGATGAGATAATTCTGCTTCTTAGTTGCAGATAAAATGAACTGAGGTCCAGAGAGTGGGAGTCATATCTCAGCTCAAGGAATGGAACCCAATGAATCTAGATTCCTCCCCTTGTGTCTGCTCTGTGCTCTGGCTTCATCAAGGCAAAAGGCCCAGGGCTAGGAGCAGTCACTTGCTATCCCTGTCTCCCGACCTCCACAACGAGCCCCTGCTAGTGCCCAGGAATCCTGAGTTCCCTAGAGTAGGGGCTGGAGAGGGGGAAGGGGAAGGGAGAGGGAGAGTTGACTGCAGGTAAGATTGGCACTGACCTCTGACTCTAATATTGTTCATCCGGCTTTCCACAGGGGCCCTGCCATGGTGGCGGGCATGGTCACGGCCCTGGCTCTGGGCACTGCCATGGTGGTGGGCACCCCCCTGGCACGGCAACCATCCTCCAGGTTCCCACCCTGAACCAGGGCACTGTCCTATGGGGGGCCACCCCCCAGGGCCCTGTGGGCAACCCCCTGGTCCACATCACTGAGGAAGCAGAAGAAACAGGACATAAGAATGGAGAGCATGCCCTGGCATGGGGCCTGAACCAGAATCTTCTGTATCTAATAAACAGCCTCCTGGAGGCCATGTTCTACTCTTAAAAGAGCCTATCTTCCTTCACATCCAAACTGGCACTCAGGGGGCCCAGTGGTCTCTGAGTTCCCTAGTTGTGAAAATCGGCACCCAGTCAGGCATTCTCAGTAGTGTCCATAGCATATGGTTGAATAAGGTCACCCCTCCTTTTGTTTTCACTTCTGCCCCACCCCCCATCAAAGGGTCTCAAGTATGGTCTCATCACATCTATCCCATCATATATACCCAGACCTGGTGGGCCTTCCAAGGTTCCATCTTACATGCCTCACCCTACAGATCAGAAGCCTTCAATGGATCCCTAACTCTCCAGATGTTATTTCTCACTATCCCCTGAAAACACATAGAAATTTCCAGCCTCTTAAACTTTGCACAGTTTCCCCACCACCACCACCTCCACCTCACCCCCAGGTCAGGAATGCCTTCCTTCCAAGCCAGCTGAAGCTCCACCATCAACGTGAAGTCTTCCCTAAAGCCCATTAGGATGAGTGAGGTCCTCTCTGTCTTTGCACACTGCCCCCTCCTCTGCAGCTCCTATCGACCATCACATGGGCTCAACCACACCCTACCCAGTTGGCATCAATTAATCGGCTGGCTTTTTATCTCTCTAACCAAACTAAGCTACTCAGGGCAGGGCCACCACTTCTACAACTCTAGACTCTCCCACCCTCATGCCTACTGGTCTATGCCTCGCACACGGTTTGCACACAGTTTAGGGATACCCATAGTCCAAACACTCCTGGGTTCTGACTCTCTCCCCAGCCCCATGCTTCAGCCAAGGCACCTACCACACACACAGAGAGCCTGCTTACTGTAAAACCCCTTCTGCCCATCCAAATTCCACTTCTGGGATCCTCTCCGCTCCCCAACTCCCAGGCTTCTCACAGGGCCCATATCTGTTCTAGACCTGTGGTAACAGCCCTCTAGCCAGGCCTCTCCACTGCCCATCACACCTCCCCTCTCTCACAGCCATTCCCTGACAGGGGAAGCAGCAAGCGCCCTGGAATGAGTGACTATTGGGTACCTTCCAGGCTGAAGTGGGGTGGTTATAAGAGAGTTGGGGCTTCTCTGAGTGTCTCTCTTGTCCCTCTCCCCAGCCATACTCTGCACTTGAATAACAGAATCCAGGCTCCACAAATGAGGGGCGCAGACCCAGGTCCAGACCAACGTGAAGACCCAACTTGAGCAGGTGCCTAGCCTTACTGGGAAGGAAAGAGGGGACGCTGAGCGGAGCCGAGAGAAATGTGAGTCTAAAAGTAGCCCAACCTCTCAACCCCTCAGCGTCCGGAGCAGTGAAGTGCCGGCTTGGAGCTGCTCCCTCTTTGGGGCTGGAAGAGTCTGCGTTACAAGTTATGAGGCTCTTTACACGGTGCCTGGGGTCGCGTTTCCTGGTCCCTCACGGGAAGACGGATGCCCCCCAGGAAAGGCCGGTGTGCGAACTACTGCACAAACTCCTAACAGCAGCTCTCAGACCTGGCCTTAGTAGAAGGGCCCACAACTCCCGCCCGGGGGTCTTAAAGACAGCGAGCCTTCCGGCAGCGGCGCGGCGGGAAGCCTCTGTCCCCGCCCCCCGGTGCCGCGCCCATTGGCTGGGCTCCTCGTCGGCCCCGCCCAGCGATCGACCCGCTTGGCGTCGACGCGTGCGCAGAAGCCCGCCGCCGCCGCCGCCGCCGCCGCCGCCGCCGCCGCCGCCGCCGCCGCCGCCGCCGCCGCCGCCGCCGCCGCCGCTTCAGCACCAGCGCCCGGACAGCGGCGCCGCCCACGGGCATGGACGGCGGTAGCGGCAGCTGCAGCAACGATCCGGCTCCCGGCCCGGGTCCGGAAGGGGAGCAGCGGCCTGAGGGGGAGCCTTTGGCTCCAGACGGCAGCTCCCCGGACAGGTAGGGGCGGACTGCTCCGCAGACCCAGCTCGCAGACCTTCCCAGAATCCCCGCCCCAGGTATCCCCAGTAGCCGCCATATGTCGTCCCATGCAGTCTCCAGCCCCTTCCAGAGCCCCTTCTGGGGCCTCCAGACTCCCTGCCCCCTGGCCACGCCCTCATCCTGCCGGGTCAATTTTCTCTCTCCCGATACCCCCTACTGTCAGCCCCCTTAGCCCTCACCGCCCCCAGGACCTGCCCCACCCACTGTTCCTACCTTTCCTCTAAGGCCCCGGTATCCCCAGCCCCTCCGGCCTCCAGAGCCCCTCCCTCTAGGCCCTGCCCCTGCGTCTTCTCTGTAAGCCCCAAGCCTGCAGCAACCTCAGTCCGGGTTCCAGCGAGTCAATGTGGTCGAGGGTGCGCGTGTACTGTAGACGGGAGACTCGCTAAGGTGTGTCCTGGGGGGAGGGCAGACACTCGGCCTCCAAGCTAGGGTCTGTCTTTGTCCATCACCGTCTGTCTCCAGTCTGCCCCACATGGCCAGCTGCGCACGTGTAGGCTCGAGTCCCCACGTGTGGCAGCCACCTGCACTCTTTGGAGGCGCTGCGTGGGCAGGCTCTGAGGCTCAGGCTGCGGTCAGTACCGTCCCTGAAGGAGCACCAGGCTGGCGGGACAGAAGGAACATCTTCCCGCTGAGGGCCCAGATCTTGGTGCCTCTCCTCTCCCTTCCACCACCATATGTGTGAGGGAACAGCCCAGCCAGGTAGCAATATGGCGCAATTTCTGTGCCCTGCCTGGTCTGCCGCCCCCAGAATCCCTCACCTGACATGACACCGCCTCTCTCTCCTGCCTGGACTGAAATAGGAAGCGTTCTTTGGGGGCAAAAGCAGAGGTGGACACATTGTCTCCAGACTGCCCCAGTTAAAATGTGCATTCTGTACCTGAGTGAAGAGGAGACCCCACCGTGGAGGGAAATGTTTTCTTCCCTCTATGTTGACACATCAGCCTAGGTAGATTTAGCCACCTTTCAGTCTGAAAGCCACAGAACTTTCTTCAACGGGATGGTACACAGGATTAATGTGTTCCCCGGACCAGGGGGCTGCCTGGGACTATGGCTTGGCCAAAAAGCCAAGTATGGACAAGGCAGAGACAGTGACAGGACAGGCCAGGGGCCAGGAGCATCCCTAGAAGGGGCTGGAGAGTCATTTGCTGCCTTGCATATTTTGCCAAGGATCAGCCCTGTCTGGTCTGCTCACTTCCCTTGCATGTGGGGGTCATACTTGGGCACAGGAATCACTTGCTGTCTTCTAGCAACTCCCTGAGACCTCTGGTCCCTCTCTGCACTTCCCCAGAGACCCTGGACAAATCAGGCAAAGGGATTCATTTCAATCCAAGAAACAAAAATACATTCCTGCTGAACTAAGTAGCACTCTGGGGAGTGAATAAGATAGCGCGCGCGTGCACGCACACACACACACACACACATTTACTAATGCATTGACAACAGGGCAATTTGAAATAGTTCATTCTTTGTGTTTTTAAAATTTCCTTTTTATTTTCCTAGTGGCGTGAACTGCTCCCTTATCTGTCCTGGCCACTCCGCAGGATCACATGGATGTCCATATGGCTACGTGTCTGTGGACTTGGGGGCATGGTTAATACACATGTACATTTTCTGCTCACGGGGCTCCCAAGAGAGGTGTCTGGGGCACTATTAGCCAGGTCCTGACTGCTGTGACTTTGGCCATGAGTGAGGCCTGTGTCATCACTTTCCATTAACCTACCTGCCTGCCCCAATCACTTAGCTTACAGACCAGTGGGCCCAGGCAGGTGGCCCAGGAAATTGCTCATCCCAGTCAGAGCCATGGAACTGAGAGGGTGAGAATGAAAGCCCCCTGGGGAGGCAAGGCATGGGGTGCTTAACTCATACTATCACTAGGTCTCCTGAAAATAGAGGGCAGCAGGGGCTGGCAGGAGAAAGCTTTTATTCTGAGAACAGTTTGGCTCTTCTCCTTGGGAGGGTCAAGACAAACTCCCGGTTCTACAGCAGTCAGAATGTGGAAAGTTTCAAATTGTGCCACATTCACAATGATGGGCACAGTCATGAAGGGTGAGATTTGGGAGCAGCTGATTCTAGGTCCCTGGAGAGGAATAGAAGGGATTGAGAGGAAGGGGCTGGGGCCAGGGAAACCCCAGTAGAAGCAAACCAATGGTGGATGCTGGAATCCCCCTTGAACAGGAGCCTGCTAAGGAAGGGGGTGGCTTATGAGATTTGGTAGACTGGTTAAGGACAACTGGAGTTCCTGTTCTCTGCCAGCACGCCCTGGAGTGCTGGCTTCCCTTAATGAAAAAGAAACTGACACTCCAAGTGGGGGCCTGGCTCCTAGGATAAGCCCAAAGCTCAGTGAGTGCTCTAAGACCATGCGCAGCTGAAATAGGCACCCTGGCTGCCCCACCCTCCTGACTGCGGAAAGCAGGCCCTGCTCTAAAGAGGGAGACCAAGACTGATGGGTCACCTTCATGCCTTCAGGATCCAACCCAGACCAAGCACAGTGCCCAGCATGTGGCAGGTGCTCAAAAAAGACCTGCAGAATAAAAATCTTAAAGAAGTAGATGTCCATACTTATACACATGAACCCGGGTCATTTTTCCAGCTTCCCTTTGGCCCATGGTGATGGGCCCATAAGCTATTTTATCTGCAAGGACACTGGTTGCTGTGTCATTAACTTTATGGGGTCATCTGAGGTCTTGCTTGAGAACAAGTTTAGTCAAATTCCTATTTTTCTAAGTGTTGAGTTAGTAAGAAAAAAAAAATCAATGGTTTAAATCATGAAACAAATTCTGATGCTGCTTCTGAATAACAAAAAGAAAAGTACTTATAATTATATATGTAGTGAGATTCTCAAGGTGTGAGAAGTTCTCAAATGGAGATATATTATCTGAGGTGCCTAAAGAGGTCAAATTGTAAATATAAATATACTTCTTAAACTACACACTCCCTGCAGCACTGAGTGTGGGAAGAGGCAGGAAAGTAAATGTCTTCCACATGCCAGGCTCCACGCCAGGCACCTCACATGTGTTACCTCAGTTAATTCCCATACTAAACCTGAGAGGGAGGCGTTATCATCGTACCCTCACTCAGCAGACAAGGATGCCAATGCTCCAAGAATTGTGTGTCTTTCCCAAGACCCCAGAGTTAAAGGATGATGGAGCCAGGATCCCACCTCCACTGCTCCCCTATTTTAGTCCAAGCATGAGAATTATACCCCACCCCCCGACTGTCTGCCATCCAGCCTTCTGGGAGAAAGAGGAGGAGCTTGCCTATTCTTTCCAGTTCCTCTACTTGGTCTCTGGGCAGAACCCAGCCTCTGTGGGCAATGTCCACTTGCCACCACAGCCAGGACTCTGGCCCACAGCCCCTTCAGCAGTGCAGCAGGCAAGACTGGAAGCCAGGGTTTGCTCGGCGTAGACCTGGCTCTCCCATGGGAGAGCAGGTTGTAGCAGGCGGATGGAAGAAAGGAGACTCGCTGGAGGGCCCAGAACCCCTTGGGAACCCGCCATGGCCCTCAGGCAGTCTGTTCTGTGGCCATCTTCTCCTGTCCCAGGCCTGGCAATCCTGCCCCTGGGGTGGGACTCCACCTCTGCCTGCACCCAAGGAGTGGGGCTGGGTCCATGCACAGAGTGCTGCCCTCATGCGTAATTTGGAAAGAGGAATCTATTGCTGACTCCTCCCTGGCAAGTTCCTTGGGGGTCCCAACTCCCTCTCCCAACTGTGCACACCGTTGCAGAGCAAACCTCCTGCCCCAAGGCCCAGGGTTGGTGAAAAGGCAGTGGTTGCCTCTGCAAAGCTTTCCCTGACCACCCCCCCCCCACCCCTGTCAAAGTTGGGTCCTCCTCTGGGAGCCTTCAGCCCTGTGTGACTTCCCCTCTCACAGCACTCAACACGGTGGCCCCTGCATATCGCCCACCTACCATGAGTGCCTGGAGGACAAGGACCGGGCTTTATTCATCCTGGCACCACTATTAGCAGCCCGTCCAGCACTCAGCCTTCACTCAGCAAACATCCCTGGGGCACCTTCGGTGTGCAAGGTGCTGCTCAAGGCACTGGGGACACACAGATGAACAAATGCACCAGGCCCTGCTCTCCCGGAGCTCACGTTCCATAGGAGAGACAGGCAGTAAACATGGCAATATATAATACAATGTCCAGTTGTGGAAAATGCTAGGAAGAAATATAGAGTAGGTAGGGGGATAGGAGTTGGTGGATGATTATTTAGAGAGGGTAGTCAGGGAGGGCTTCTCTAAGAAGGTAATGGTGTGAGCCGTGCAATTATCTGGGGAGGAACATCCCAAGCAGAGGGCAAAGAAAGCTCAAAGGCTCTAAGGTGGGAACAAAAGTGCAGCAGGTGCTCAATAAACGTCTGACAAGAGGATGAAGAGACAACTACAGCAGAAAGAGCACACGGCTGCAAGTCAGAACTGCGTTCAAGGCCCAGCTCTTCAGGGCTCACTGAACCTCAGTTTTCAAATCTATAAAAGAAGGAAAGTACTTCCCCTGTATGGTTTTTAAAGGAGTAGATAAGATCATATGTGTTTTGAGGTGCATGGGCAGATGAGTGAATGAGACAGTGGACCCCAAGAAGTAGGCTGGGGGTGTAGACCCAGAGCCTCCACCCTCCTTGCCTCTCCCCAGGCCTAGGAATAGAACAGCCTGAGCCCCGTCGGTCTCAGCTCACTGAGCAAGGCTGCTGCACGGTGTGGACCACCGCTGTCTCCCACCCCCTTTTTCCCTGCCTCCTCTCTCCCCAGGTCCCAGAGCAAGGCTGTGGCCCCTGAGGCAAGCCCAGAGAGAAGCTGCGCCCTCCACAGCTGCCCCCTTGAGGACCCTTCCAGTTCTTCGGGACCCCCACCAGCAACTTCCATCCTCCATCCTGTGGGCCCATCCAGCCCCTTGGCCCCTGCCCACTTTACCTATCCCCGGGCACCACAGGAATACCGGGGGGGCAGCTCCCTTCCAGGGCTTGGGGACCGGGCAGCGCTGTGCTCCCATGGCTCCAGCCTCAGCCCTTCCCCAGCCCCCTCACAGCATGATGGGGCCTGGAAGCCAGCATCTGTGCAGCACCACGTGGTCA
The DNA here is from genome assembly GCF_028564815.1 of Eubalaena glacialis. NCBI lineage: Eukaryota > Metazoa > Chordata > Mammalia > Artiodactyla > Balaenidae > Eubalaena > Eubalaena glacialis. The sequence continues at coordinate 110,558,901 of NC_083717.1, read as the reverse complement.
GCGTCAGGTAAGGAGGGGTCCAGCAGCCTGCCAGCTGCCCTGGAAGGTGGGGCAGGGCTTAAAAGTGGGGTCGACCGCCCCCGGGCTCTGGACTCCTTCACTAGGAGGCAGCCCAGGATGTCCCCTGCGTCTGATGGAGGAGGCAGCCTGGATGGAAGAGGAAGGAAGCGTTGGAGCTTGGGAGTGGGAAAGCCTAAAAGGGTTGATGCCATCTTCCTCTATCCTCCACCCCCACCCCAACCTCCCACCCTACAAGAGGACTCTAGCAAGCGTCTTTTCTTCTCTTCCACAGGCAGGTACGGGCCTTCCAGATGCCAAAGAGGTAGGCCTGGGCCTTCTCTGGAGCCCTAGGGGTGACCAGGCCAGTGCCCAGTTTAGCCCCACCATCCCTTGTTGGTGGCTTCTAAGCTCACGCACTCCCTGCCATCACACCCAACGCTAATTCATGTGGGATCTCTTCCTCTTTCCCAGCTATTCCCAGCTGATTGCTGAGTGGCCAGTGGCCGTGCTGCTGCTGTGTCTGGCTGTCATCCTCCTCTGCACCCTGGCTGGACTGCTGGGGGGCCAGCTACCCGATTTCTCCAAGCCCTTACTGGTGAGGGACCAAGGGGAGGGATGGGCCCCCAGGCCTGGCCACCTCAGCTCAGTCTGGGGCAGAAAATTGGAGTGGCCCAGCTGGGAGTGGGGTGGCAGCAGTGGGCTCTACAGAGAGAGCTGGGAGATGGTATAGAGGTGATCCTCGTGTCCAACAATCCAGGCAGGCAGGCCAGCCTTCCCTGCTCCAGGGACCCAAAGGGGCAGAGCCGAGAAGGGAGAAGGAGAACTCCCCCTCCTGCCGGCCTGATCTTCTCCGCCCTCCTCCCTGCAGGGCTTTGAGCCTCGGGACACGGATATTGGGCGCAAGCTAGTGGTCTGGAGAGCACTGCAGTCCGTCACAGGCCCCAAGAAGCTGCTTTCCCTTTCTCCAGACCTTGAGCTGAACAGGTAATGGGTTCCCATCTTTCCATTGTTGGGGGGAACCGGGGAAAGAACGAGGTCTCCAGAGAGCAGCCGAAGGCAGGTCAGAGGGCCTGGCACAGATTTTCTCTCTACCTCAGCTCAAACCCCCATACCACTCCGAGCCCCACACCCTGGAGCAGTGCCCAGGATGGCATGGTCCGGCCTCGGAGGATGGTGGAGCCCCTGGAGGCCAGAGGGCAGGAGAGCTTCTTCTGTGGCCCCCCTGGTAAGCTGCAGCCTGGCCAGTTCCTGGCTTTAATGGTGGTTACCCCCCTCCCCACCTACTAGAACAGGAGGGCCCAGGAGAACAAATTTGGGCAGACAGAAGGGGAAGGAGCCTGGCCAGTCACATTCAAGCCAAGGAAGTTGAGTTACAGCTGGGAGGATGAGGCAGGTCTCAGGTGCTCCAGACAGGTAGGGGCAAGCTGGATGGGGGTGTGCCACAGGGGAGGGATGCAGGCCCAGGATCAGGCAGCCAGGCACAGGTTTCAGGCTCCTGAGAATCTAAACCTCATATGGCCCTGGGTAAGCGTCTTCCCTTTGGTAGGCCCAGGACCTGGGGCCAAAGGGGTCAGCTCTGGGTGGTGTGTTGCAGAGAAGAGCTATGCACAGCTGGTGTTCATGTCCACCTCAGCGGGCAGCCTGTGGAACCTGCACGCCATCCATTCCATGTGTCGCATGGAACAGGATCAGGTGAGCTGGCTAGGGAGGTGCCAGGGGCTGGGGGGGAACCAGGGACACCAGGGACCTGAGCATAAGGAAATACAGCTGAGCCAGGACTCCCAGCCTGGACTAGGAGAGAGCATTCCCTGCTTAGAAAATTACTGCAACCCTGCTGAGAGGTTCTGGGTTGGCGGGGAGAGAAGAGTCAGCTGTTTCCAGAAGAGCCAAGACACAGGTGCTGGAAGACAGACTCTGCAAGAGCCTGGGGATTTTCGAAAGGTCCTGAAAAGGAGCCTCAAGAGCTGTTGAGGAGGCCCCAGCCCAAGGCCCCCAGCCCCCACCAACCCAAGCACTGCAGATCCAGTCATGCTAACTGGAGAACCATGTGCTATAACATCTGAAGAAAGTTTCACTACTAAAAACAGTGTGAACACCACTAGGCTTAAAGAACGTGTGCTCTGGAGTCAGATGCCTGAATTCAAGGCCAGCTCTAATACTCCTTGGCTGTGTGACCTCAGACATTTCTCAACCTCTCGGTGCCTCGGTCTTTGTATATATAAAATGGGAATAATGGTAGTTTCCTCATAGGGGTGTTGTGACAATGAAACAAGGTAGAATTTGTAAAAATTATAGCATAATGACTGACAATAGTGATCTCTCAATAAATGTTACTATTGTCACCATGATCTCAGGCCCAACGCCATACATCCAGTTGACGGCAGTACAGGGCCTCTGATTCCCAGGCTGGCATTCTCTGTAACTACACCAGCTATTGTAATGTCAGCATCAGGGTGGGAGAGAAAAACAGGCATGAGGTCAGAAAAAGAAACAGCCCTGTCCCTCACAAGGTTTAAGCAGACCAGTGGACAGAGATGGGGGGCTAGGGTTTGGCAGTGACCCTGATCCTGGAATGTTTTGGCCTCCACTTTTCCCACCTGTCCAGTTCCCTGGACACTTGGCCCCGTTCCATCTGCGGCTGCCACTTCCACTCCTACTCCTGTCTCAGGCAGTGCAGAGTTGGGGTGTGTGACCTACTGGGGACCTTAGGGCAAGACCTCTCAGGCTGAGGCCTGGGGCAGCATTCCTGAGGCTCCTCTTTGACGGAGTCAAGATGTAGCTGCTGGAACCTGGGCCTGACCAGTCAGGTTTTGCTGGGCAGTCAAGATACCTCTCTGCCTCTGCCCTGCAGCCTGAAAGGAAGTGAGAGGGCCTCGGACAGCGCTGGGGAAACCTGGGCCCCTGCACTGCCCCTGAGCTCTCTCCTGCTGTGTGTGTCCTATAGGTCCGCTCCCATACCAGCTTTGGGGCTCTGTGCCAGCGTACAGCAGCCAACGAGTGCTGCCCCAGTTGGTCCCTGGGCAACTATGTGGCCGTGCTCTCCAATCGCTCCTCCTGCCTGGACACTACTCAAGCCGACACAGCCCGCACGCTGGCCCTGCTGCGGGCCTGTGCCCTCTACTATCACCATGGTGCCCTGGTGCCCTCTTGTCTGGGACCCGGGAAGGACAAGCCCCCGCGCTGTGCCCAGGTTCCCACCAAGTGCTCCCGGAGCAGTGCTGTCTACCAACTCCTGCACTTCCTGCTGGACAGGGACTTTCTGAGTCCCCAGACGGCTGACTACCAGGTGCCCTCCCTCAAGTACAGCCTGCTCTTCCTGCCCACCCCGAAGGGTGCCTCCATGATGGGCATCTACCTGGACCGCCTAGCCGTGCCCTGGGGGCTCTCCGACAACTACACGTCCATCACTGGCATGGACCTGGGCCTCAAGCAGGAGCTGCTGAGGCACTACCTGGCCCAGGATACGGTGTACCCCTTGCTGGCCCTGGCCGCCATCTTCCTCAGCATCGCCCTCTACCTGCGCTCCCTCTTCCTCACACTCATGGTGCTACTGGGGGTGCTGGGCTCCCTGCTGCTTGCCTTTTTTCTTTACCGAGTGGCCTTCCGGATGGCCTACTTCCCCTTCGTCAATCTGGCGGCCCTTGTCCTGCTGAGCAGCGTCTGCGCCAACCACACCCTCATCTTCTTCGACCTCTGGCGCCTCAGCAAGAGCCAGCTGCCCTCCGGGGGGCTGGCGCAGCGCGTGGGCCGCACCATGCACCACTTCGGCTACCTGCTGCTCGTCTCGGGCCTCACCACGGGCGCGGCTTTCTACGCCAGCTACCTGAGCCGCCTCCCCGCCGTCCGCTGCTTCGCGCTCTACATGGGCACGGCTGTGCTGGCGCACCTGGCGCTCACGCTGGCCTGGCTGCCCTCCTCCGCGGTGCTCCACGAGCGCTACCTAGCGCGCGGCTGTGCGGCCCGGGCGCGCGGCCCGTGGGGCGGCAGCGCGCCCCGGCGACTGGCGCTGGCGCTGCACCGGCGGCTCCGCGGGCTTCGGAGGGCGGCCGCCAGCACCTCGCGCTTGCTCTTCCAGCGCCTCCTGCCCTGCGGCGTCATCAAGTTCCGCTACATCTGGATCTGCTGGTTCGCCGCGCTGGCGGCGGGGGGCGCCTACATCGCCGGCGTCAGCCCCCGCCTGCGGCTGCCCACGCTGCCGCCGCCCCGCGGCCAGGTCTTCCGGCCCAGCCACCCCTTCGAACGCTTCGACGCCGAGTACCGTCAGCAGTTTCTGTTCGAGCGGCTGCCTCAGGGCGAGGGCGGCCACATGCCTGTGGTTTTGGTGTGGGGCATCCTGCCGGTGGACACTGGCGACCCCCTGGACCCTCGCAGCAACAGCTCTCTGGTGAGTGACCCTGCCTTCTCGGCCAGCGGTCCTGAGGCCCAGCGCTGGCTGCTGGCACTCTGCCAGGGAGCTCGGAATCAGAGCTTCTTTGGGGCCCAGCCAGAGGGCTGGCCCACACTGTGCTTCGTGGAGGCCCTCCGGCGCTGGATGGAGAGCCCCGGTTGCGCCCGCCTGGGGCCTGGCCTCTGCTGTGGCCACTCGGGCTTTCCCTGGGCCCCCCAGCTTTTCCTGCACTGCCTCAAGATGATGGCTCTGGAGCAAGGCCCCGAGAGCACCCGGGACCTGGGAGCCCGCTTCAATACCCAGGGCGGCCTGGCCGCCCTGGTCCTGCAGTTCCAGACCAACTTCCAGTATAGTCCAGACTACAGCCAAGCCCACCACTTCTACACTGAGGTCAGCTACTGGCTGGCAGCAGAGCTGGGCAGGGCACCTCCCGGCCTGCGCCGGGGTTGGTTCACCAGCCGCCTGGAGCTGTACAGCCTGCAGCACAGCCTGAGCACCGAGCCTGCTGTGGTGCTGGGCCTGGCCCTGGCGCTGGCCTTTGCCACACTGCTGCTGGGCACCTGGAACGTTCCACTTAGCCTGTTCTCTGTGGCAGCCGTGGCAGGCACCGTGCTGCTCACGGTGGGGCTCCTGGTTCTACTCGAGTGGCAGCTCAACACTGCTGAGGCCCTCTTTCTCTCTGCCTCTGTGGGCCTCTCGGTCGACTTCACCGTCAACTACTGCATCTCCTATCACCTGTGCCCACACCCTGACCGCCTGAGCCGCGTGGCCTTCTCGCTGCGCCAGACCAGCTGCGCCACGGCAGTGGGGGCTGCAGCCCTGTTTGCAGCTGGTGTGCTCATGCTGCCTGCCTCGGTGCTGCTCTATCGCAAGCTGGGCATCGTCCTCATGATGGTAAAGTGCGTCAGCTGCGGCTTCGCCAGCTTCTTCTTCCAATCTCTCTGCTGTTTCTTTGGACCAGAGAAGAACTGTGGGCAAATCCTCTGGCCTTGTGCCCACCTGCCATGGGACGCCGGAACTGGGGAGCCTGGTGGGGAGAAGGCAGGCCGCCAACGACCAGGGCCAGTGGGAGGGGCGCCTGGGTCCTGCCCAGAGCAGTACGAGTTACAGCCCCTGGCACGACGTCGGAGTCCCAGCTTTGACACTAGTACAGCCACCAGCAAGCTGTCCCACCGGCCCTCAGTGCTCTCTGAGGATCTACAGCTGCATGACGGCCCCTGCTGCTCCCGGCTCCCACCTGCCCCTACCTCCCCAAGGGAGCTGTTCCTGGACCACCAGGCGCTCTTCAGCCAGTGCCCAGCCCTGCAGACCTCCTCCCCCTATAAGCAGGCTGGCCCCAGCCCCAAAACCCGGGCCAGGCAGGACTCCCAAGGGCAGAAGGCTGAGCCCGTGCAGGCATCACCGGAAGCCCCAGCCTGCTCCCCCAAGCCCAAGCCCCAGGTCGCAGAGCCTCCTGATTGCCTCTGCTCCTCAGCCAGCACCCTGGAGGGGCTCAGTGTCTCTGACGAGACCTGCCTAAGCACCTCTGAGCCCAGTGCCCGTGTGCCAGATTCCGTGGGTGCCTCTCCAGAAGACCTGGATGAAACTGAGCAAACAGTACCTGAGCGGGGCCAGCTGAATGGGAAGCGGGACACGCTGTGGCTGGCGCTGAGGGAGACCGTGTACGATCCATCACTGCCCGCCTCCCACCAGAGCAGCTCGTCCTGGAAGGGCCGTGGGGGGCCAGGGGATGGCAGCCCTGTGATGCTGCCCAACAGCCAGCCAGATCTGCCAGACGTTTGGGTGCGCAGGCCCAGCACCCACACTTCAGGCTACAGCAGCTGAGGGGGGCCCCGAGAGGCCGGACTGGGGCCCAGAGCCTGTCGGGGGTGACAAGGCAGGGGCAGCAGCAGGCTAGAGCCTGTTGGTGTTTCCTCACATCAGCGTGGAGGGGTCTCACTCTCCAGCTGCGGATTTTAAACCCTGCCAGATGATCCAGCCTTGGTAGGGGCTGCTGCTTCCTCCCCACATCTAGAGGATTCAGTGGGGGGGGGGGGGCGGGGGGTGGTCTTTGGAGCGAAACGCCAAGCTCTCCTTGTGACCTGCTAAGGGCGCATCTGCCCCACAGTGCCAACCAGGACCCACCCTCTGGAAGGGGGAAGGCCACAGGTGTAGCTCCATGTATCAGGGGAGGCTGACCTGGCCCCCATACCAAGTGACAAGAAGTTCAGTGGGACTAAGGGACCCAGTCCTTAGGACCCTGCCAGGGCACCTCACCAACCAAAAGAGCCCTGGGAAACCTCAGCAGCCTCCTGGACCTCACACCTTTCAGGGGCTTTTTATCAGGACACTTCCTTCTCTTTGGGGATCCTCTCTGGGCCAGAATTGGGCTGGGCCCTCTGTCCTTAACTACCTGTGCCCCTCACACTCCTCAGTCTGACCAGGAGTTTGTCAAGGCCAGGCAGAGATGGCTGCTGGAAGTGAAGCAGGAGGAGGAGGAATGGTTGGCCTCAGAGCATCCCTAAATTGCTGATGGTCCCTCATGGGAAGCTGCATTGACATGGAAGGGTCCTCTCCCCTGTTAACAACCATAAGAATCCTTTACGTCCTGCATCTTTTAGTTTGCAGAACACTTCCACACCCATCGTGTCCTGGGAATCTCACCACTTCTGTATGGGGTAGCCTACAGTTGGTCAGGTCCTTTTGCCGCCAGTTTACAGGTAAAGACATTGAGACTAGGTAAGGTTAAGTGATTTACACAAAGTCGCATAGCTAGTAAATGGCAGAACAGGCTTCCTGACTCATTCCACCACAACTGCCACTCTCCTCCTGTCTACCTGCCCCAGGGACGTTGGCCTGTGGCTGTCTTGATCTTTGGCCTCTGACACCCTCTAACAACCTGCCTTCGCAGGTGCCTCTCAGTAAACTCCCCTCCTTCCCCACTTTAGGCCTCCATCTCCAGAAAGAGCTACATTCTGAGCAAGCCTGGAGTTCCTCCCCATCTCCCCCGTGCTTCCCTCCAGCTCCAGCTGAGAGGCCTACCATCCATAAGGCATCCTGGCTGTTCTGATTCCCAGGTTCAGGGTCAAGAGGAGGAGGCCTCTTCAATGGCCACAATGTATGGAGAGTCCCTGCCAGGAGAGGCATTGAGGGCAGTAGAGGCTGAGAAGAGTTCAATTAAGGCAGGAACTCAGGGCTGCCCTCTTTAGAAGTGTGTAAGTCTGAAGCTGTTTCATAGGTCAAGGTCCCAGCTTCCTAAGGACAGGTCTCTCTAGGGGCACTCAGCAGACCAAAGGCTGACTGCCCCCTCCCCAAAGCAAAGGGTCTCTCTGGAAGGTTTTATCCCACATGAGAGCTCATGACACCTGGAGCTTCAGCAAGTTTACTGAACACCAACTCTGCGTATGGCACTACACAGGGACAGAGGCAAGGAGGGAAAATCAGACATCTGCCCTAAGGAGCTCACTCTCTAGCTGGGGAAACAGCTCACACACACATGCAGGCAGCGATGAGTCACTGATAGTAGCATGCAGCACATGCTGAGGGCCATAGGCCTGTCACCATGACTATTGCTGGAGCTCAAGTACCCAGGAATGGTAACCAGGAAGGCTTCCTGGAGGAGGAACGACTTGAGCTGGGCTTTAGAAGTCCAAGTATCTCAAACTGGAAGGGACCTTAACAATCATTTATTCCAGCAGTTTTCAAACTTCGGAGTCTCGGGATCCTTTCTTCAAAAAATCCTTGTGTGGAAACAGTATATAAAGCAGATAAAAAGCAGCCACTCTGGTGGGTGCTGGGGGTGGGGGAGTACAGAGCCAGGTCAGCCTCCCTTTCTACTGTGCCTCTCAGGGGACCCTGGGGAACCCCTCAAGCTCCTGGTGGCTCTGAAGAATGTGGTGCGAAACCACTGATGCAGGTCATTTTATGGATGAGTATCACAGAGGGGAAGGACTTTTCTAGGGCCAAAGAAACAGTGTGTGGCAGAGCTGGAGGCAAATCAGGGGGTGTTTTGGGGTTTTTTCCTATATTGTTGAGCCCTACCTCCCACTCCAAGTAACCCATAAGAAGTGAGGCCGGAACCCCAATGAAAATATGGGCGTTGTGGAAGAGACAGAAGACCGTGGGCAGAAATGACCGGTTATGTTGGCTCCTTTGCAAGATAATGATACCCATTTGACTCCTGACACCAGGAAGGAGAGACAGTGAGTAGGACTAACTTGGACCATCTCCCTGGAGGTCCGCTGGGACCTCTCTCTCTTCATGTCCGAGTAGAATTCAGCCTTTCTGGCCTGGCTTCTCTGCACCATGGACTATATCCTTCTGTTATCACACAGCCAGGCTGAGAGAGCTCTGGTCTCGTCCGGGACCATCAGCCAGAGGGAGGACAAGGTGAGCCCTTCTTACTGAGCATGAGCGGAAGTCTGGCCTTGACTCAAAAGTGAGTCCAGCATCTTAGAGGTCTCTCAGTGACTGACTGCGGCTCTTCTGCCCTGTGTTGTAGGAAGGCAGCAGGGCCCTGGACGAAAAGGACCGGCTCCTCCACGCCCTCTTTCGTGCCTTGCAGGGGGATACGTTGATGTCTGGGACTGGAGCTTCAGAAACTTGGCCTGAACACAACCAGTGAAATGTTCGAGAGAACATGAAGTGGTGGCTGGGGTGGGCATCAGGGATCTGGGCACAACTGAGGGCCCTCCGCAGGGACTTCTGGGTCCCCTTCTGGCAGGCTGTGGCCACACAACCCTTCAGGAAGGCAGATGAGTCAGAGCAGCCGAGGTACCCACTGGATTTGTTCTTTACACCAGCGGGCGCAAAGGACTGGAAGAACCCAGTGGTAATCCAAAAGAGCACCTCACACCCAGAGTGGCCCGAACAAAGAGCAGGCTTCCCACAGCAGTGGGTAATCCCGCCCACCTCTCTAGCCCCAACTTTGGAAAGCGGGATTTGACGCACTTTCTATTTCCTTTGAGTTTCAGCAGATCTATTATTATCATTATGGGTGGTTACAGTGAGTGTATGGCCCTGGACACATGTGGGGAGAGGCTTAGATGCATGCTGTGAGGCAAGGGAAAACCAGTCAAAGCATTCACGATGGCTCTGGAAAATTCAAGAAATGGTTTCTTAACACTGAGACACTGCATTAACACTCATTTGGGACTTGAGGTCATTTCTCCTATTTGTGCCACAGATCCTTGAACTCACACCCAGAGCATGAGTATGTGTACCGTATGTTTTAAAAATGTAACTTGGAATAGTTTGTCACTATGGGGAAACCCATCCTTCCATGGCTGTGGCACTTTGGTGACAATGTTAGAGATTGATTTGACCGGCAGAATCTTAGATTTTACGGGCATATCCCATACCGTGATATTTAGGCAATATCTCAGCTTGAGCCTGGTTCTGAAAGAGACATCTCACAGGAGATTTATAAGGCAAATGCCCTCAGCCCCCTCCAACTAACTCCTTCTCCCAGTGCATGACAAGACAGGGAGGCGGGTGAGGGGTACCAGGAAAGAGGACATATTGGAGAGTTTCTGATCTTTTCTTCTGTGGTGGCCTTATCTCGGCCTTTGATAATACACGTGGGCAATGACAAGCTCTCTGGCACCCATGCCATGCATCAAGATTTGCTTGGGGGTGGGGAAAGCAGACATTCCTTACACTTTCTAACCTCACCCTTGTTCACAGGGACAACAGTAACTCAAGGTGTAGTGGTGTTTATGCTTAAGGGAAGAAGCTGTAACTCAAGTCACTGGGAAGATGAGAAACAAAAGAAAGCCACTGTGTGCTATGTAAATGGCTGGCCGTCCCAAGCCGCCTTGCACTGAAGAGCCCTGGAAGGACCTTGATAAACTTGTTATCATGAGGCCTCTGTGTGGTTATTCATGTTAGACCTTAACATAGGGAAAAGATCAACATTTTACCAAGTTCACAAACATCAAACAGGAGCTTCAGGATTGCTAACGAATATCACTCAGCTGGGCAGACTGACGTAGATTTGAATCCATGACCACCAACCTCACCTGCAGTCTCAGCCCTGCCTAGCTAGCTTCCATTCCAGTTACTAGTTTCCATTCTTTGCAATGATCATTTCATACTTTCTCTACCTGCTTCAGACATCAGATGCCCTTCACCTCCCTGCACCCCAACTTTCAGTAGACAAAAAACTCTATTCATAAAGAAACCTGGAGGCATCAGAGCAAAATGTGCTCACCTTCAAGGCACCAAGTCCCCAACTCAACTACCGTGCTCCTACTGGCTTCTCAACCCATCCCTTCTGTTACAAAGAGAGAAGCAGTAATGGCCCCATCAATGGCTTCACACACTTTGCATCAGAGGCCTTCAACTAGGGCTTGTATTCCCACAGAGACATGAACACTTTCTAGAAGGTAGGTGGGCACAGATAGTTTTAAGGGAATCAGTTTCAAGAGCTTCCTTCTTCATAATTTTCCTCTCCTCATATTGATCAGCCTAAGAAGGAGCCTTAGGTCGGCAAGTTCGCCTCCCCAACCTCCGCTTTCCCAGTTGACCCTTCCTTCATTCTGACTCCTACTCTGGCACCTCCCTCTGTAGTATTTTCTGAAAAACAAATAAAAGGACTACTTGAGAATGCTCTGCTTGAGGAAGTCCTTGATAGAGCAAAGCCAAGAACATCCAAACATTATTATAACTGTATTCCATATGTTCACATAGCTAAGTAGAGACTTAGAAAAAATATATATATATATATTTTAAATACCCAAATTGAACTTGTAGAGATGAAAACTAAAATGTCTGATAAAAAAAAGAAAAATCCCTGGATGGAATCAACGGTTTAGACGTTTTAGAAAAAAAAAGGATTAGTGGACTTGAAGACATAGCAATAGATATTATCCAAAATGAAACACCAAGAGAAAAAAAAAAGTTTAGAAATGAATAAAGAGCATACACAATATACAACAAGCAGAAAATATGTCCTTTACAACTATTTAAAATTATGAAATAATTTAGGCATCAACTAAAAATGAAGAAGGTGCATTTTAAAAATATATATTTTGTGAGGGTACATGCACAAAGGAGTTTGAAGATGCTACTCTAGGTACCATCTCCCTTGCCCCTTTCTCTATGACTTTGCTCTTTTGATCATCCCATCTCCCTTCTGAAGCATCCTTTTCTTCCTCTCAGCTGGCTCACTCCCATAGGCACGTGTACCCACTATTATCTACATCTTCAAGAAAACCCTTCCTTGACCCCCACAACCCACCTCCAGTTATTGCCCAATTGTTCTAACTCCATTCACAGACAAACTCTTCTGCACCCGCCATCTCTGCTTCCTCGTCTCTCGTGTACTCTTCAATCTGTTCCAGTGTGGCTTCACTCCAGCCTCTCCACCAGAATTCCTCTTCCGATACTCAACAGTGACTTTTGTGTGTGTGTGAGAAAACATATGCATGAGTTTATTCATTGCAGGATTTTGTACACACCAGTGACTTCTCTGTTGCTAAATTAAATGGATTCTTTTAAATTCTCATCTTGCTTGCCCTTTCAGTTATTTTCAATAGTTTATCACTCCCTTTTTCAGCAGTTTACCACTTCCTTCTTCCTAGCTTCTAGGACACCACCCTTTCTTTATTTTCTTCTCACCTCTCTGGCACCTCTTTATCAGATTTCTTGGCTGGCACCTTCTAATCATTGCAGCTTCTAAGTACTGCCATCCCTGTCCTTGGTCCTAAGGCTCTCTGTACACTTCTTCCCTTGGTGATCTCATCCAATATCATAGCTTTAAATACATATGTATACCCATGACTCCCAAGAGTATATCTCCAACCCAGACTCTCCTCCGGGCTCAAGGCTTGTATTTCCAACTGCCTACTTGACAGCTCCACTTGAATGTCTCAAAGGCATTTCAGGTTTGCCGTGTTCAAAACTGAAATCTAAACCTCTCCCCAACACAAAATAATGACTCTATCCACACAATTATTCAAGCCTGGGAGTCATCCTTAAGATCTCCCTCCCCCTTACTCCTCCTTCCCCCACATCCAGTCTAGCACTGAGTCCTGAGATTCTGCCCTCAAAAGCTGTCTTAAATGTGTCTGCCTCTTTCCATCTCCACTACCACCACCACCATCCTGGCCAAGCCCCCATCATCTCTCACTTGAATGATGAGAGTAGCCTCCCAACTGTCTCTCTAATTCTGCTCTTGTTCCCCTTCAATCCATTCTCCATGGAGTAGCCAGAGTGAACTTTTTAAAATATAAATTGGGGAATTCCCTGGCAGTCCAGTGGTTAGGACTTGGCGCTCCCACTGCCAGGGGCTCGGGTTCGATCCCTGGTTGGGAACTAAGATCACACAAGCTGCGCAGCGCGGCCAAAATATATATATATATATATATATAAATTGAATGACACTCTCCTGCCCTAATACTTCAATGACTTCTAATTACCCTTAAGAAAAAAAATCTCAAAAAAAAAAAAAGAAAAAAATCTCTTTACCTTTGGCCTACAAAGACTGCCATTTGACTTCTTATCTCTCCAGCTTTATCAGTACCATTCGCTTCCCATCTTTCAGTCCATCTAGGAAAAGCCCATTCCTACTTTGGGATTTTGCATTGCTCTCCTCTTTCCCATTGTTCATCTGATTAACTCCTACTCATTTTTGTCAGTCAAACATCACTTAAGATGTCTTCCCTGGGACTTCTCTGGTGGCACAGTGGTTAAGAATCTGCCTGCCAATGCAGGGGACACGGGTTTGATCCCTGGGCCACATGTCTCGGAGCAACTAAGCCTGTGCGCCACAACTACTGAGCCTGCGTGCCATGACTACTGAAGCCTGCGCACCTAGAGCCCGTGCTCCGCAACACGAGAAGCCACCGCAATGAGAAGCCCGCACACCGCAAGGAAGAGTAGCCCCCGCTCGCCGCAACTAGAGAAAGCCCACATGCAGCAGCGAAGACCCAACGCAGCCAAAAAAAAAAAAAATAAAAGACTGCAATTTAAACTAGGTTTCCCTGCTTTTCTCTCACAGCACATTGTACTTTCCCTTCATAGTTTTACTATAGTTGATATATATATATATATATATATATTTTTTTTTTTTTTTTTTTTCCCCCAGCTTAACTGAGATATAGTTGACAAGTTCGTGTGATTGTTTGCTGTTTCCTGGATTGTAAACTCCAGGAGGGCAGACCCCAGGTTAGTGTTGCTATTTGCTGCCCTCATCCCATCCGCCCACTTAGAATTGTGGTCTGGCACATAGCAGGTGCTCAATAAATATTTGTTGAGAGAAATGAATTAGTGCACTGTTTGAGAACCCTGCCCTGTTTGCTAGGAGTAGCTTTGAATCTCCGCTTAAATTCTGGATAAGTGTTATTAAAGTTAGGACTGAGGGTAGGTGTTTCAGGTATTTCAGCTCACAGACCCTCTCCAAACCTCGCCTGCCACTCTCCACCCTGTAACGTGTAGTTTTCTGCCCATCCCTCTCTGTGCTCCTGGCTATCCGGTATCATGCACCATCCCTAACAATCACAGACCAAATAAAGAGGATTGTGACATGGACTCTAAACGTGACCGCGTTTGCGTCCCAGGGCCGGAATAAGACGCCAATGACTCATAGCTCCATTTAGGCCGGCAAAGCGCACCACTCCCCTCCCCCACCCAGACCTGGGGGCTGCCACATCCATCCATCGCCAGGAAGCTCACGCTCGTGCCTCGATTCGGATCTTCCGTACAGCATGGCAGCCCCCGAAGGCGTCGCCCACGGCAGTGCCTTCCGTACAACATGGCCGCCTACAGAGAGCACATCGCACCCCGCCCTCCCGGCCACCGGAAGTTTCCGTTTGAAACCCAGGCGGCAGACCCGGTCTGCGGTGCGGCAGTTATTGCCGAGCATCTTTTGAACCAGAGCAACGAGGCGTACGGGCAGGAGCAGCAGGCGCCTGGGTTCGGCTCTCCCGGGGCGGGAGACTGGGCTGGATGTGGGAGGCCGATGGGATGGGCTGGGAATGGAGGATTTTCTCTCTCCCGAGTCGCGCTCTTCTGGGCCCTCCGCCTGCTCGGGCCCCCTGGCCCACCCCTGGGTAACATTCACCTTGTACCTTCCAGGCCCCAGCCGTGCCGCCTCGTTACGATGGCCAGCGTGGTCAGGACAGTGTACCTGCAGCCCACCTCTGTGCTGAGCAGCGGCCTGCCCGCAGGTGGGTGTCCACGCCGCCCGACCCCGGGCGTTGCGAACTGGCCCCGGGTGGTCAGGCCAGGAGTATGGGGGATAAAATCGGTGGCTCGGAGTGGAGGGCTCCGGCAAGGGAGGGGGTTCTATCGGCTCTGACAACCTGCTAACTCCCCTAGAACCGGGCTGTCTAGGCTTATGATGGGAGTTAGGGGAAGGGCCACATGGTGGGAATTTAGACTTGCCCCGCACCCCTGCTCCCCCAAACCGAACTCTGCTGCATTCACCAATTAGATTTAAGTTGCTGATTATTCTACAATATTATTCCCATTAAGCTAGGAATCCCTTTTTAAACATTTACCTGTTTTATTTCCAGATGAGCTATCTGGAGGAACTGGGTTTGTTGTCAGGGAGGAGAGAAGAGAGTCATATGAAAAGCAGGATACTTAGGGAGCACTAGGGTTCACACTGTGTCTGGTTCACATTTGTAACGGCACAGTGTCTCTTATATAGTACATTCTCAGTAAGCATTTGTTGAGTGAAGTGAGAGAGAAGGGTCAGGCCTAACTAGTATTCGAGAATCTTGGGAGAAGAGAGATGGTTAAAAGTAATGTTTGGGACTTTCCTGGCGGTTCAGTGGCTAGGACTCTGCACCTTCACTGCCAAGGGCCTGGGTTCCATCCCTGGTCGGGGAATTAAGATCCCACAAGATGCCCTGCGTGGTCAAAAACTAAAAAATTAAATAAATAAAAATAAAATAAAAGCAATGTTTGATTGCTTTGCCATTTACTTTGTGTTACTCGGCTTGTGGTTGAAAGCCATCTCCTAAAGTCTGCAGTTGTTGAGCTGCCTAATCTAGAGATTATAGCACAGAATAGGCTTCAAACATTAGAACCTGTGATAGGAGATTTTGAAGCAGCTATTTAAGATCCCATCCCAGATGACTCCGTGCAGTTGACTGATGAGCAGTAGCAGGATTGACCTTTGAAGTAAATAGGCTTTACTTACTTCAAATGGTTCTGTTTGTTCCTTCAGAACACCTGAGTGGCAATTCTGGCATCAGAAGGACCTAGGAGTTGATGGAGGAAATGGAGTCGGTCTTATGCTGCCTTTCCCTTAGAAAGCAGTCTCTCATTCAGTGGGGAGTGACTGGCATCTCCCCAGCCAAGCTGGAAGTTTTCATCTCTTTGCTTTTTTCCTTGTCCCAGCTTTATGATCATATGTAACCTCAATAGTTTAACATTTTTAGGCTGCCTCTCAGGATTTTAGATTTTAGGCATGGGTTGGTTGTTCTTTAGTTTTTTGAATAGGTAACATTCAAAATAAATAAATATTCAAAGTGGGGAAACGATATACAGTGAAAAACAAGTCTTCCCTTCCTTGACACCAGCCATCCAATTCCCTCGTTTGCATCTCTCATTTTAAGGAGATAGTCTTTGTTAAATCCTGCTAAATTTTTCCTATGATGTAGTCCTTAGGATCTAACAAATATGGGTTATTGAAACCAATTCCAGTCAATGAAGAGTGTTAATTTTGATCAATTTGCTGTTGACACCTTTTTGCATGAGATAGATTTCTTATTGTGTGTAACTTATTAATACTTGAGAGAGGAGAAGGTAAATTCATGCACTCAAAGTTACCTTTTACTTCCAACAGAGACCTCAGAAAGGACCTTTTTAATACTTGTTTTGTGGGTAAGAGGGGAAAATAGGATGTAAGTGCCCATTGAGCGTACCTATAAATGAAATAATTTGTTAGCCTGAGAAATCATATTTATTCCAAACTGTTGTGCAGCTAGAGTCATCAAAATAAATCTTTATCAAACACAAAGTTTCCTAATCCCTGTGATCCAGTGCTTTATACCTCATTTCTTCAGCTTGATTTAATTGTTATGGCTCTTAATTTAGGTCAAGCTTAAAGGAGCCGTTTTACAGTGAACAAAGTGAAAGTTAGTATAAACTAGAAGAATCCTGTGCATGTGCTGGGGGTGTGTGCTTAACTCCAGAGCAAGTTACTTGAATTTGCTATGGAATGTAAGTGGTAGAAAGATGTGTGTGGTAGAGGGCTGGCATAAGGGCTAGCGGGGAAATGCTCTCCTCTGGGGAAGAAGAATGTCACGTCAGGGCCATTTCTCTGGTTATCTGGCAGTAGCCTAGCAGGATCAGAACAGAATACCAAACGGAACCTAACGAGCCTCTAAACTTAACAATGGATAAACAGATTAAAAGGGCTGATGGTAAAGGCAGTCAGCATGGAAGAGGGGAAGAAGAATAGAGGAGCTAGTTTAGAGATGGTCTGTGCATGAAACTGTGATGTGTTCCGTTTATCCAATAAGTAGGTTTTGGGCTTCCCTGGTGGCACAGTGGTTGGGAATGTGCCTGCTAATGCAGGGGACACGGGTTCGAGCCCTGGTCTGGGAGGATCCCACGTGCCACGGGGCGACTGGGCCCATGAGCCACAACTGCTGAGCCTGCGCGTCTGGAGCCTGTGCTCCGTAATGAGAGGCCGCGACGGTGGGAGGCCCGCGCACCGCGATGAAGGGTGGCCCCCACTTGCCGCAACTAGAGAAAGCCCTCGCACAGAAACGAAGACCCAACATAGCAATCAATCAATCAATCAATCTTTAAAAAAAAAAAGTAGGTTTTGAACCTCTGTTAATAAGCCAGATACTCTCCTAGATGCTGGGGCACAAAGATGTCAGTCTGGGAGCCAGTCTGGTCAAAACAACTAAGCAACTGCTGAAACTCGAAGCAGCTTGAGTGTAGCCTTAGGAGAGCGGGCAGAGTGCTTAGGAGCTTAATGACATGGTTCCTTTCAACTGCTGTGTGAGGAAGGACTCAGCTGTGTTCTGCCTTGCTGACGGCCACACTGCCTCTCATCCTCTTTGCTTGTGTGAATCTCCACTTTCACATCTATACCCTCTGGCCATTCAGTTTGCTGTATCAGCAAGCTTTTGGCTACCCTCAAACACACTGTGCTGTCACATTTAAAGAATTTTGGTTTCTATTCCCAATTGGTCTAGAAGTCTTATTCTTCTGAATTTATAGAGTTGCACTGTTGGGTCATGATGCATGGGATTCCACCCTCTTGTTTTCCTTTGCAGATGCACAAACTCGAGCCACTTCTAAGAGCCTATTACCTGTTAGGTCCAAAGAAGTCGATGTTTCCCGACCTCACTCAGGAGATTCAGAAAATGATGTTACAAAAATCATCAAACCAAGACGAGACAATGGGTGAGAGTCAGAGCATCGGTATCCAATTAGAACATTGGGCTAGAAATTGCTCAGTACCAAGAATTAGGGCTTTTGAGAGCACAGGGTATCTGAAGGATTGGCCTGTAGTCAGTGGCCTATAGCAGTGCAGCGTTGCTGACCTGTTTGTCAGAACCCTCTGTGTTGATCAGGTCAGAAGAGGCACAGCCAGGGTTGCAATAAGAGATATTCTTTGCTCTCTCAGCATTTGCTCTGAGTGTACAAATAGCAGCACTGCAGTCAAACGAGCCCTAAGTGGTATTCGTGGTGGGTGGGGCCTAGCTGTTAGCCTAGGTTGCTGCTCTGAGCAGTCCAGCCCAGTGTAGTGTGCATGTGTGTCCCTCTACCTGGTGTTCAGCTCCCGTGTGAGTGAGGATGACATGAAGTAGCCACACTATCTTGAGCAGAAGCAGGTCTGTCAGGTTGTTGAGGTGGTCAAGAGGGGAGCCCGAGCCCTATTCATAAGCTTTTTTCAGTAGTCTGGGCTGAAACAAAAGTGCATGGGCCCTCAGAGCTTCTCAAGCTTGTGCTGTCTGGGACTTCCCTGGCAGTCCAGTGGTTAAGACTCTGTGCTTCCACTGCAGGGGGCACGGGGTTCGATCCCCGGTCAGGGAACTAAAATCCCGCATGCTGCACACGGCCTGGACAAAAATACAAAAAAAAAAAAAAAAAAAAGTAATAACAGTACCGTGATTCTCTGATTGATTTCTTTGTTGTTGTTATTGTTTTAATTGAGGTATAGTTGACATACAACATTGTGTTAGTTTCAGGTGTACAACATAATGATTTGATATTTGTATATATTGCAAAATGATCACCACAGTAAGTCTAGTTAACATCCTGATTTGTTTTTGCTTCTCTAGGCAGCTGAAAGCTACAGACACCGCCACCAGGAGGAACATCAGGAAGAGGTGAGCGTCAGGGTAGATGAAACCTGGCCACCGTTTTAGGGTAGTGGAGCTCAATCCTGCTTGTACATCAGAATCACTCACAGGACTTGTTTTACTGTGTTGGAGTCTGGTGCCACCCCAGAAATCTAGATGGGATTTTCAGGGGTGAGGCACAGCCGGGTTTGCGAACCACTGTCAGGGCAAGAATCAGTGATGCTACTATCTTGAGTACCAGACAAGAGTTTGGGGGCTCCATGCCAGGACCACTGCCCCAACCTAGCTGTGGCCCATCAGCAGGAGCAGGAAGCCCTCAGGATGGCAGAGCCTGCGTGTGGTTAGTGATTTCGAGATGAGTGTCCTGCTGCTGCTGCTGCTGCTGCTGCTGGTGGAATTCTGGAGAAGGATCCATTTGCTTGGACATTTTGCAGTCCTGCAGACAGAAATAACATAAGCTGAAAAGTCTGTAGAAATAGGTTTTAATTCCACATCTGTTATTTGGGCATGACTTAAAAGTTCTGAAGACAAAATACTATCAAGAAGGACTCAGAATTTTGAAAAGGCTTAATATTGATGATGATAATGGCTATTACTTTTTGTTGATTGTTTGCATTTTATTTATTTTTTTATACAGCAGATTCTTATTAGTTATCTATTTTATATATATTAGTGTATATATGTCAAACCCAATCTCCCAATTCATCACACCACCACCACCACCACCACTTTTCCCCCTTTGTGTCCATACATTTGTTCTCTGCATCTGTGTCTCTATTTCTGCCCTGCAAACGGGTTCATCTGTACCATTTTTCTAGGTTCCACATATATGCGTTAATATACGATATTTGTTTCTCTCTTTCTGACTTAATTCACTCTGTATGACAGTCTCTAGATCCATCCATGTCTCAACAAATGACCCAAGTTCGTTCCTTTTTATGGCTAATATTCCATTGTATATATGTACCACATCTTCTTTATCCATTCGTCTGTTGATGGGCATTTAGGTTGCTTCCATGACCTGGCTATTGTAAATAGTGCTGCATTGAACACTGGGGTGCATGTGTCTTTTTGAATTATGGTTTTCTCTGGGTATACACCCAGTAGTGGGATTGCTGGGTCATACGGTAATTCTATTTTTAGTTTTGTAAGGAACCTCCATACTGTTCTCCATAGCGGCTCTATCAATTTACATTCCCACCAACAGTGCAAGAGGGTCCCCTTTTCTCCACACCCTCTCCAGCATTTGTTGTTTGTAGATTTTCTGATGATGCCCATTCTGACTGGTGTGAGGTGATACCTCGTAGTTTTGATTTGCATTTCTCTAATAATTAGTGATGTTGAGCAGCTTTTCATGTGCTTCTTGGCCATCTGTATGTCTTCTTTGGAGACATGTCTATTTAGGTCTTCTGCCCATTTTTTGATTGGGTTGTTTTTTTGATATTGAGCTGCATGAGCTGTTTATATATTTTGGAGATTAATCCTTTGTCCGTTGATTCGTTTGCACATATTTTCTCCCATTCTGAGGTTGTCTTTTCATCTTGTTTGTAGTTTCCTTTGCTTTGCAAAAGCTTTTAAGTTTCATTAGGTCCCATTTGTTTATTTTTGTTTTTATTGCCATTACTCTAGGAGGTGGATCAAAAAAGATCTTGCTGTGATTTATGTCAAAGAGTGTTCTTCCTATGTTTTCCTCTAAGAGTTTTATAGTGTCCAGTCTTACATTTAGGTCTCTAATACATTTTGAGTCTATTTTTGTGTATGGTGTTAGGGAGTGTTCTAATTTCATTTTACATGTAGCTGTCTAGTTTTCCCAGCACCACTTACTAAAGAGACTGTCTTTTCTCCATTGTATATCCTTGCCTCCTTTGTTGTAGATTAGTTGACCATAGGTACCTGGGTTTATCTCTGTGCTTTCTATCCTGTTCCATTGATCTGTATTTCTGTTTTTGTGCCGGTACCATATTGTCTTGATTACTGTAGCTTTGTATTATAGTCTGAAGTCAGGGAGTCTGATTCCTCCAGCTCCGTTTTTTTCCCTCAAGACTGCTTTGGCTATGGCTATTACTTATTAAAAGTTTTGTGTCAGTAGCTGTGCTAAGAATTGTATATGTATTCTCTCTTATCCTTCATGATAATAATATTATGAGATGTGGGTATTCTAGAAATGAGGAAACAGCCTCAGAGAGGTTACACAACTCCCTGAAGGTCATATACCACTATGTGGTGATGCCAGGATTCGAACCAACCCGACTCCATAGCCCATACTCGTAACCCCTCCACCACTTCATCTAAGTACGATTATCATTACAGCTGTAAGCCACTGAGTAAAGAGAAATCAGAGGAAGAGCTCAAGGATAAGAACCAGCTCTTAGAGGCCGTCAACAAGCAGTTGCACCAGAAGTTGATTGAAACTCAGGTAAGCAATCCACCAGACCTGCCATCAGCTGCACTGGGTGATGCTTGTGGAATCCTGAGGGACCACGCCAGGTGCCTGAGCACAGAAGGAGAAGATGCCAGGCTTGCACTGTGGCTGCCCCTGAGGAATGGGGCAGGCCTTACCTGTCTGTATGGCACCCCTACAGGGAGAGCTGAAGGACCTGACCCAAAAAGTGGAGCTGCTGGAGAAGTTTCAGGACAACTGTTTGGCAATTTTGGAGAGCAAGGGCCTCAACCCAGGTAAGAGATGGCACACAACTGCCTTCAAAGGAGTCAGTGCATGTGCCCCTTCCTGGGTGATTCTGGACTGTGCATCAGGGGTCTGGCATGGTGTCAGCTGACCCAGTCAGTGCAGGGGTTGCCTAGCAAAGCCCTGAAGATTTGGGGGAGCTCCTCTCTGTTCTGTTGTGATGTTGACTTTGCCTGCCCAGCGGAGTTTCAGATGGTTGTGCAGAGAGGATTCTCTCTTTCTTATCTGAACACTTTATACCATTAGTTTGGTGCTGACAGGTATGATCTTGCAAATAGATCAGAAATATTTTCTTTCTTTCAAGGGATATAGCATACAGGTAAGCTTCACAGGTGGAGAGAGAGATAATACTGTTGAAAGGGTTCCTAAAGCTGGCTAGTTAGCAGAATCACGGTGTTTAAAATGTGATTCCTGTTCTGACCCTGCCCCTAGAGGGCAGAGTCTGTCACAGAGAGGAAGCGGAAGAAGGGATTACCCCAGGACTGTAAGAGAGCCTGAATTGAGGAGCCTGAGAATGCCCAGGGAAGGAGCCCAGGCTTGTTTGAATTAAGGAGTGCTGACTTTGAATGCTGCCATTAACCTGTGCATTTTAGGATATATTCTTGATAGTCATCATATACGTTTTTGGATGATTTTAATTTCCTACGTGTATGCACTGTTTTTACCAAAAATAATAAAATTTTTTAAGGCCTGAAAAGCTTTTAAAAATAGTTTTGTGTATTGTAAACAAAACCAAAAAATACAACCTATACATTTCTTTTGGACAAATTTTCCGCTGAGCTGAGGAGAAAGCAGGATGAAGTTTTGGCCATATCCATACCTAGAGAGGAAGGGGAGATAAAATCCAGCTCTGGAGGGCAGGCGTGAGTGACCTTGCCAAGGTGAAAACTCAGGGGAGAGAGTTTTCAGATGCTTAGAGAAGTTTCCCTCATGAATACTCCTGTGGAGGGCTTTTAATTTTCTTTTCAGTTGCAGTTCCCTAGGCAGGGCTGACTTTGTTGTATTTACTGGTTTTAGGCAATGAGACCCTGGCGTCACGGCAAGACTCCACCACGGATCACATGGACTCGATGGTGAGGGTGTGGGTGTGAGTGGGCGAAGGCCCAGTGAGCGTGAGGCCCTGCACATCTAAGCAGGTCTCTGCCGTATGCTCGGCAAAGCCCGCGAAGCGGCCTTCGGTTATCCAGGGTAGTGGAAGAGGGTGGTGGATGTGTACTCAACATAGCATATTTTACTTGGAAGGTGACTTTGTGCTTACAGATATGAGTGAGTCTAAGTTGAAAATGTACTACTTTAAAACCCATAGTAGGGTGGACCAGTAGAGACAGCTTTCTGGTTTCTCTATTCTTCGCTTTACCAAATTTCTCCCCTTATTCCTTTGCTGAGAACTGTGTCTTACAAAGGTCCAGCCTGAATTAAATCTGTCTTCTCTTTGGTTCCTTCCCTGAAGTAGGAAGGCAATTGTTTGCAATTAAAGCCTTTTGAGCTTCTGTGATCTATTCCCCAGGAAGATCAGTTGTCGTCTTAGAATCCTAGAATACTAGGTATGGAAGCCTTCCTCAGCTCCCCCAGGCAATTTGTCACCCCTTTAGTGGCTACTGCCTTCCGTTCATATTACCTGTGTAGCACAGAGCACGTGGAGGTGGGGTTCTCTGTCCATCCTGTGGACTCAGTTCTTCTTCCAGGCCCACGAGAGAGCCCGGCACGTTTGTGGACACTCAGTCAGTGACTGAACAGATGGGATATTAGCGATCATCTGATTCAACTCCCATGAAGAGATTAGTTTATATGAAGAAAGTTCTCACATTTCAATAAAGATTTGTTATTACATTGTGCTTTTCTCTTAGCTGCTGTTAGAAACTTTGCAAGATGACCTGAGGCTTTTTAACGAAACAGCCAAAAAGCAGATGGAGGAGTTGCAGGTGAGAGGCAGACGTCTCCGCAAGGCAAAATTACCATTTCCTACCACAATAGGTGGATCTGTGGAGGGCTCTTTCTTATTTATCTATTTATTCATTTTTAATAAACTATTTTGTAATAAAAGAAAAGTTGTAAAGATAATGGAGAATTCAACTCCCCTAATATTAACATCTTACATTATCATGCTATATTTGCTATATTTGTCAAGACTAAGAAACCAATATTGATGCATTACTATTAACTAAATTCCAAGACTTTATTTGATTTCACCATTTTTTTCAACTAATTTTCTGTTCTAAAGACTCTTAGAAATGTTCACATCTGCAGGGCATGAGGCAATGTGCAACACGCTAGGTGGCTCCAGGTTGACAGTTGACACCTGTGTGAAATCCATGCTGTAGAAACTTGATATCTCAGGGAAACCTGTAATAGGAAACCCCGATTCTTGGGTCTGGACCGCTTTGGATTGCTTGGATGAACCATGGGATACTACACGGAATCCTAGAGGATTTCATTGCTCCAGTTGAGATAACAGACTCTGTAGTAGAGACAATTCCTAAAACCAACACAGATAAACAAACCTAAGATAGAAAAGACAATGTCTGTCAGTATCCCAGTGGTCTTCCTCAATGAAACAGAAGCATAATGTTCTGGTTATGGTATTGTCTTTCCTGTGAGTCAGAGTTTGGTGGTTTTTTGTTTTTTGTCTTTTTTAATGTCTTTCCATGCAGGCCTTAAAGGTAAAGTTGAAGATAAAAGAAGAAGAGAGGGCCCAGTTCCTAGAACAGCAGACCTTATGTAACAGTCAAGTAAATGATTTTACAACAGCCCTTGAGGAAATGGAGCAGCTATTAGAAATGTGATAAAAAGCAGGTGGCCACATGGCTCCCTCTTGGGGATAAACTCTCAGAGGAAGCCACTTAAGACATCTGCTTCTTGGCCATGATCTTCTAGGACTCACCATCCCCAGAATGAAAACAGTTTCTGCAGTAGGATTAAGGACAGTTTATGCTGGAATGGCAATTCCTCCTTTAAGCAAGCATTCCCAGCCTTCAGATTGGCCAGCTCTTCTGAACCTCACAATACGTAACTGAGGCCTACAAGAGAGGGGGCCTGAAAGCTTGGATCAACCTCCTAGGCAACAGAGCGGCACAGAATTAGTATCAGGAGACTAAACCAGCCACAGCCAGAGAAGCCAAAAGGTCACATTCAGACGTGCGGGAAGAAACAGTGGTGCGCAGGTGCTCCGCGGGAGACATCACTGAGGAGCCCTGCGGTCCCCTCCTCACTTGGAACACATTCTGTCCCATCCTGGTTGGGCTCTATAACCTCACTGTAAATTTATGAACTGGAAGTTACCTGAAATGGCTTAATAAATGGGGTGAAGGTATAAATAGCAATAACACCTATGAAACAATACACCTTGGAGCTTTTAATCTAAATCAGTTCTGTTTTTTTTTCATAAAGTGTTACTTTTAAAATAAATATTTCTGTAACTATTCAGACTGCAACACTGGCAAATGAAAATAGCCTTTTAACCTAAATACGTCCACTGAATACTATCGAACTAATCTAGATAACAAGTCCAAGCCTCCAGTTTCACCCAGAATATTTTTCTTCCACTCATTAAATGCTCTGTGGCTAGTGCCCCCCACACACACCCCCCAACCCCATCTTCCAGGAACATTAGCTAGTCTTCTGTGGTGTTCCCTGTTTGTAGCAGTGGGTGCCACACTCCATCCACCAGGTTTGTGTCACTAGCTGCCTGCATTCCTAAGTATGCGTGTATCTCTGCTATTGCTTTGCTCGGCCAATCCTGGACCTGGCCCCCTGGATCCTTAGTCAACTGAAGTCTGCAGCAGCCACCCCCAACCCCTGCAACCACCAGATCACCAAAAGCACCGCCATAGTTCATAGTCAAACTAGGCAGACTTTGGCTTTGGCCATCTCCCATTTTTTTCTGCACCTCTCCCAATTTCTTCAACTCCCCCTACTCTTGAGCATTATTGGGGCTGCCCAGAGCCACCCAATCAAGTCAAGTAACGTCCCACCCTAACTTATAGGGCTAAAATTCTTTTCCTTCATACACATACAACATTCACACAGTTGGTTATGTCCCAAATATTTTTGATAGGGAAACCCAGTTAAATAATTCTCACTGGTGAGAAGGGCTGAATATTTTCTTCTACCCATTTTCAGGATGTTTATAGTTTAAAAGATTGTTTACCCAAGTGAATTTGTAATTGGCATTTCTGGTCCCCCCAAAAGTTCTACTTCCTTCTTGGAAGGAAAGGGTGGGAAACTCAGCTGTGAGATCCTCACCTCCTTGTCATGCCTCCCTAGTTAACTCCTAAGAATGGAACTATCCCAACTCCTCCATTACTCATGTTGCCCAGTGTTGAGATCCTGTTTGCTCAAGGTCTGGCCTCACAGGGGCCTTCACCTCAAGACGCTGCTTTGCACCACCAGCCAGCATTTGTGCAGTCTTGCCTTTTCTTGTGTTCCCTCTGACCTCTGCTGCTCCATCTGCCTTTTGTACGTGTGGAGGTGTTGTGGTGCTTATTCTGATGTACAGCGTGAATAAGTTCATGCATTACATGAACCAGTGTGATCTGCACCCTCCACTTTGCTAGACGCTTATAGGAAACTTTAATGTAGCATGACGTTCTTAACCTCAGAAATGCTTACAGTACATGTGGTGAAACATTGCACAGGTGATACACAAGTTGAATAACAAAGGCAATAGTTAAACAGTGGGTTGTGTGATATAGTTGTGTGCTATAGTAGTTAACTCTGAGCTAGTTCGGTTGGGGGAGGCTTGATGGAAGCGGTAGACTGTGGTTGAAGGAAGAGTAATATTTAGAGCGGCTAGCTAGAGGGTTGAGAACTTTCCAGGTTGGTGAACACATGGAGATTTGGGGACAGTAGCGCACTCAGAGAGGGCATGGAAGCTTCACGCCCTTTCCCCATGCATCTCTTCCATCTGGCTCTTCCTGAGTTATATCTTTTTATAATAAACCAGATCTAGCAAATAAAATATTTCTCTGAGTCCGTGAGCCATTCTAGCAAATCAATCAAACCCAAGGAGGGGATCATTGGAACTTCCAAGGAGAAAATAAAATTATGAGAGACTGAAGAAAAAAAAAAAGTTGAGGGGATATCCAGATGAGTCTTGAGGAACTAAGTAAGAACACTGGGCTTCTTCAGAAGGTTCAAGATGAGAGGGGAGGAATTCCCTGGTGGTCCAGTGGTTAGGACTCTGTGCTTCCACTGCAGGGGACATGGGTTCGATCCCTGGTCGGGGAACTAAGATCCCGCAGGCCATGTGGCACGGCCAAGATATTAAAAAAAAAAAGATGAGAGGGGATTATAGCTGACGCTTAACCGAGCACTTGTAATATGCCATATGTGATGTTTATGTGTGTGCCTCCTTATGTTCATTCTCATGTAATCCTCATTACAGTCATACAAGGTAAGCACTATTAACCCTTTTTATAGCTAAAGAAAAAGGCTCAGAGAAATTAGATGAAATTAATCCATATAATTAATTAATGAAATTAGTTAATGAAATGAAGTTGATTTGCCCAAGGTCAAACAACAAGCAAGTACTGGAGAAAGATTTGAGCCAGGGAATAATGGGAGTGGAAAGATTTGAGCCAGGGAATAATGGGAGTGGAAATTAGTTAATGAAATGAAGTTGATTTGCCCAAGGTCAAACAACAAGCAAGTACTGGAGAAAGATTTGAGGCCAGGGAATAATGGGAGTGGAAAGTACATGGTGCTACTAGATGTTTTGAAGAAACTTAAATGCAGGCTAGAAGGTGTGGATTTTTATCATCCGGGCCGGAAGTTTACAAACTGTCTCAGTTCATGATGCTCCTAGTGTCTCAATATTTTATGACACACCAAAAGATATACCTAAAAGTTCTATTTTTAAGTAGTTAGATCCAAACGATAAGCACTTATGTCCTAACAACTTAGTAGGTATTTGAAAAAATAATACACATAAATCTAAAGAAAATATTTTTATTTTTAAATAACTACAATTATTTACTAATGGGATGTGGGGCACAGTTTAATTTCTCAAGCCTTGGAATCAAATTGGACACTACCACCTTCCTATCCTGTTTGAGAGGAACATAGCATGATCTAATGTTGAAACTGACCTACTTTGAGCCAGTACTTCACATGTGGTCTAACATGTCATGTATCACTGTGATTCCCCCAAAAGTTTATCCCGTGGCATCCCAGTGAGCTTGCTGCCTAGGGATGCCTTGGCTCACAGTCTGGGAACCATGAACCTAGGCAATAAGGAATCACTGACACATTTTGAGCAGATAATCACCATAATGAATGATTTAGAAAAAATGAATCTAGCACTGTGTGAAAGATGGATGGCTTGCAGGATCTTAGTTCCTGAGCCACTCCTTGGGCAGGCAGGAGGTCATGGGGCACTACCATAGCACCTTTTTTTCTTGCAGTTTTATTGGGATACAACTGACATAGCACTGTATAAGTTTAAGGTTTACAGCATAATGATTTGACTTACATACATCATGAAATGATTATCACAACAAGTTTCTTATTTTATGTTTTTGGCCATGCCACGTGGCTTGCAGGATCTTAGTTCCCCGACCAAGGATCAAACCTGGGCCCACAGCAGTGGAAATGCAAAGTCCTAGACACAGGACCACCAGGGAATTCCCATTAATTTATTGTTCTTTTTCTAGGTTCTTAAAATAGAAGATAAGGTAATTCCATTTCAATTTTTATCTTTTCCAGTATATGCATTAACAACAATAAATTGTCCCTGTAAGGGCCAGGTAGCAGCATCCCAAATTTTGCTATGTCCTATTTTCATTATTCGTCTTTCTGTTCAAAATATGTTCTAATTTCCATTGTGATTTCTTCTTTCACCTGTGGATAATCTGGCTTCCTGTTTCATTACTCTCCCAAAACAATTTTTGATAAGGTGTGTGAAATGAAATTCACATTTTATGGCAAGACAAGAAAAATTTAAATATAAAAAAATTTCCTCTGCCCTTTAGCCTCCTGTCTCCCCTCTACTGTGCATTGTGTATCTGCATTTTGCCTCCACAAAACCTTCCCCGCTGGCAGAAATACCTGCTCAACCATAAACAGCAACATCCTTCTAGCAGGAACAAGACAACTCCTTAAAAGACAACATTTCTTCTTGATCTTGTAAAGGGGTCACAATGACCCATCAGTTTGCACTTGCCGATCTGGATTGTGTAAACTGTCAATAATACGTCATCTAATGTACGGCTCTGTCTCAAAAAACTTACGTAACTGTGTTTTGACTTCTAACAGGCAGAACAGTTCTTGGAACACAAATTTGAGGGTTACAGTACTCAGATTTGGCTCAAATAAAATTTTCCATTTCTTTCATAGATTGGCTATTGATTAATTTTTCATCGACATATGCTTGGTGTAGTCAGCAGGATACCAGAGACCAGAGGACACCTGGAAGACGCCTCAAACCCGCACTCAGTACCAGCATGGGTACTTTGAGCCTCACCGGCTTCTCAGCATCTCTCAGGTGTTCTGGTGAGTTCTCCTAATACCCAGATCTCGTTGTTTTGGTGATGATCCTGAAAATTTTATTTGGGCTGGTTTTTACTTGTCTTAAGGGGCACGTAGGAATTTCCTAGGCAGGGTCCTAGGGGGATCTGGACAGCAAGTCCAGGGAAACACAGGTAGCTGGTTTTTGTTAAGTTCGGCTTAAATCAAGGGAAAAAAAGGGGTAAATTGATATCGGGTCTTAACAAAACTTTTTTGTTAGTGAAATGAGAGACTGAGTTATTCAGCTCTGAAGAATAAAGGGACATTTTGCTCCTTCTGGCCACAAGGCGTCCTCAGGTGACTGAGGACCTTGCAGAAGTGTCTGAGGATCAATCCTTACTATGTGCAGTGGTCCTACAAGAGAACCCCACTACGACCATTAAGTAAATACTGCTCATCTGGGGAGCGCAACAGAAGCTGATAACTTAGCACTCCCCGCACCCATGACAGTTTTAGACTGTCACAGGGAGAAACCGAGACACATAAGAGAGTCAAACCGACTCAAGGGTAATTCCTTGGGGAGCTAGACTCAGAAGCAGTGCACATCCAGCCCACCACACTGTCCTCAGAAAATTGTTCAGATCATATCTCATACCTGAACCAGACTACCAAATTAATAATGGGAAATCATGCCTCACGGGCCAAACAGCTCCCGGATGAATAGCCACCTATGGGAACCCCAGCTGGGTTTATGTATAACACCCATGAAACTGACGCTTGCAAGCATTTAACTTAATGGGAAGGTCTGACCAAAAATCATTTGTCCCTGAGATGGCCAAAATGGGGCACTTTCGATTTACCTAAGTTGGTAAATTTTATTTGCACACTAAATTAGAAAAAGCCAGCTTAAGATCAAACAGCTAGAATGGAGACATTTTAATTGGTACCTGGAAGCCTCAAAACGAGAGAATGATAAAATGGCTTCATTGTGAGAGACAAATCAGAAATTATCAGAAATGGTGACTAGATTAGAAAAGACCTCAGAAGTCATCACTGCTTCTCCTCCTTTCTCTCCTCCTTTGGCTCCTTTGTATCCTCTTCTTTCTGAGCTCCCCTATGCTGACCCCTCTGCTCTTCCACCTCTAATCTCAAAGGAAGAACTTGTTGAGTCTAAGGGAAAGGATAAAGACAGCCCTAAAGTAATAGCCACCCCCTTTAGGGAGAAACCTGCTCTTACCTGTACACCCTTGGACTAGGACAGAACTTAAGGCCTTAACTAAGGAATTTCCAGATTGTTCACAGGATCCCTTGGGGTTTGCTAAACAATTTCATCTTACAGTAAGAACTTATGAGCCTGGATATTCAAACTTGAACCAGCTTGTACATTTACTAGTCCCTGAAAGTAAAGCAAAGGAATGGCTCCAAGAGATAAATTGGAAGGTGCCTATGGAAGATTTTCGCAAACATGAGGCTGCAGATCATCAGAAATGTAGAGAACCTGCCCACAATCTATATCAGGTTATTCTGAAAATCTTCTCCACCTGGGGGTGGGGGGACCTTTGATATGAAAGGCAGTGAGCTGAAGAAGAAAGCATTTTGGTCTGGACAAACTGACAGAGCCTGGCTTTTGCCTTAGCTGTGTTTGAGACCTTGGACTAATGAATGGGGCACTGTAAGAAGGAACACAAAGTGTTGTCATTAAATATGTAATCTCCTTTATTCCTCATTGCAATGGGTGGTATTGTTTTCATTTAAAGATGATGAAAGGGGGGACTTCCCCTTGTGGTCCAGTGGTTAAGAATCTGCCTTCCAACGTAGGGGACTCGGGTTCGATCCCTGGTCGGGGAACTAAGATCCCACATCCCACAGGGCAACTAAGCCCGCGCGTGCCTCAACTAGAGAGCCCATGCGCCCTGGAGCCCGAGCGCTGCAACCAGGGAGAAGCCTGAAGGCCACAACGAAAGATCCCGCGGGCCGCAACAAAGATCCCACATGCCACAACTAAGACTTGACGCAGCCAAAAATAAAATAAAATAAATATTAAAAAAAAAAAAAATAAAGATGATGAAAGGGAATTCCCTGGCGGTCCAGTGGTTAGGACTGTGCGCTCTCACTGCTGAGGGCCCGATTCAATCCCTGGTGGCTTGGCCAAAAAAAAAAAGATGAAACAGAGTCTGAAAAGATCTAAGAAACTTGCCCGAGGGACTTCCCTGATGGTGCAGTGGTTAAGGATCCGCCTGCCAATGCAGGGAACACAGGTTCGAGCCCTGGTCTGGGAAGATCCCACATGCCGCGGAGCAACTAAGCCTGTGCACCACAACTACTGAGCCTGCACTCTAGAGCCCGTGAGCCACAACTACTGAGCCCACGTGCCACAACTACTGAAGCCCGCGTGCCTAGAGCCCGAGCTCCGCAACAAGAGAAACCAATGCAATGAGAAGCCTGCGCACCACAACAAAGAGTAGCCCCCGCTGGATGCAACTAGAGAAAGCCGGCGTGTAGCAATGAAGACCCAACGCAACCAAATAAATAAATAAAATTAAAATTTAATAAAAAAAAAAAGAAACTTGCCCGAACTTCCACATCTAAGTAGCAGGACTGCAATGGTGTCCCTGGATTCAGGGCGCTAAACTACCTGAGATGAGCTCTTCAAGGGCATTGACCGCCCCACAGAGAAGGAAATTAGCAAAGCAGGGAAGGGGATAGAAGCTGAATTCTGTCAGCTCTCCTCTTTCCACTCATACACCATTCTTCCTTTCCTGTCTCCCTGAAATGGAGCAGGACCCTGTGAGGCCCTTCTGTGTACAAATCCTTTCTGTGTCCCCGTTTCTTGTTTGTAGGAAAGAGGCCTCAGCCTCCTAGACCTTCCCTGAGTGCCAAAGGGCAGATTCAAACAGTTGCTAAATAGAAAAAAGAGGGAATGCAGAAACAAAGGAGGAGCAGTCAAGAAACTATAGTACAACAATAAAGCAGGGTCCTGGTTCCCCCAGAAACCAGGAATATACCTAACAATATCTTTGAGTTCTTCTGCTAGAACTAAGGCCCCACCCAGGTGGAAGATGGTAACTTCAGGCTGAGCACCAGATTCCTGAAACACCACCTTGTTACCCCACCACCAACCAATCAGAAGAAAGTCTGCACTTAGTGGAAGATAAGGAAGACTCTGATCCCCCCTCCCCAAATGATTAACTGCGAATGGCTTCCCCCCTTTCTCCCTTTAAAAACTTTCATGGTGGAGCAGACTCTTCAGAGTTGGTTCTTTGACGCGACTCTGCCTTCCCCCCAGGTTGCCTTCTGAATAAAGCAACCCGTCCTTTCCAGCCAACACTTGTCTTTCCAGCGGGGAGCAGCTGAACCCGAGCAGCTGAGTTCGGTCCACCATCACCCCACCCCTGTTAAAAATAAGTCCTGACTCTTGTTCTTAGGTACATTAAATAATTTGGAAGACAGCAACTCCTTAACAACCCCTTTCCCATAAAACTCGAAGTCAACAAACCTTGTTACATAATAAAGCAAATTCACTGAGTTATAACCAACGTGCACTCTAGAGCGAGCGCTCTTTTGCCAGATTTTCTTTAACAATGTATTGCCAAGCAAGGGGCATTCGGGGCTTTTCCGTTTGCTATTTTAACACTTGCTTTCCCACAGATGTCTGCAGTTAGGAACTGCTATTTTCAACACCGGGGGAATACTTATCCTCAACTCAAAAAAGAAGACACTCTTCCTACTCGTCCACTTTAAAAAGACCCAACCTTGACGTGACGCCTGCAGGACCAGCTCCCCCAGCAAGCACACCAGCCTCGCAGGGCGTCGGTCCGCGGGCGGTCACCGCTGATTGGCTGGTGCAGTGGCCGGGGAAAGCGCGGCCTTCCTCTGACAGTG
The DNA here is from genome assembly GCF_028564815.1 of Eubalaena glacialis. Taxonomy (NCBI): domain Eukaryota; kingdom Metazoa; phylum Chordata; class Mammalia; order Artiodactyla; family Balaenidae; genus Eubalaena; species Eubalaena glacialis. The sequence goes on along the minus strand of NC_083717.1, from coordinate 110,526,248 downwards.
GAGGGTGATTGGCTGCTGGAGACCCACCCCCTCGCCGATTGGGTGGCGGAAGCAAAGCCGGGGATTGGTGGAGCGCCGCAGGACTCACTCACAGCTGCTGGGGCTCAGGCTCCCAGGAGAAGGCCGAGATGGCGACTGTAGCTTGGCTACTGGGTCGGCGCGTGGCGAGCTGGAGGCCGCGGCCGCCACTGCAGCCTCTCGCCGGCCTGATTACCCAGCGGGCCAACTCGCTGTTGCCCGTGGACGATGCAATCAATGGGCTAAGGGAGGAGCAGAAGCAGGTAGGGAGCCTGACCCCCCTCCCGGCCCCTTTTCCGTGCTCGGTGGTCTCCCTGGCGCTCTTCTACCCAGCGCCCACCCAGCCGCGGCGTGTGATCCGGGGGCTGTAGGAGGGCCAGCGCGGGGGCGGCCGCGGGCCCCAGTCTTCCCTCTGTGGCGGCAGCAAGGCCTGGTTGCCGGAGTTACACGAGGAGTCGAGGATAGGAACGCTCCTGGGAGACCGGGGATGGTGGGGCGGGGGGTGTTTTGGTGGAGGATTGGCAGGACTACCCGCGTGTGGCAAAAGGGCCCTCAATCTGTCTGAAGTCTTCTTACACCTCAATACTGTCTACGGCTGTGGTTCTCAAACCTGGTTAATCATCACCACGGAATCTTTTTCAAATACACACCTTGGGGGTGGAGTTGAAATGCACAGTGTAGCCCGTGCTGTAATTCTTCAACCTATCGGGTCAAACCACAAAGTTGAAAAAAAACTTGAAAGATGTTGTTACAAATGGGGCTGAACCAGAGCCATTCCTGGAGGAAGGAGACTGTTCACTTGGACACTGGCTTGGAGTTCCTGGGGAATGTGATTCTCCTGTGGCTCTAAGCAAGTACCCGAGCTTGCCCAGAACCCCAAAGTCCACTTGCATTTACAGTCAGCAGACAGAGCTTTGAATCACCTCAGGCAGAAAGTGTTCAATCCTAGTTCTCAAACTTTCCTGCCAAAAGGAGTTTCTAATCTCTTTTGAATAATCCCTTTTACCCAAAGGCTCAGGGACAAAAAGGAGCCTGACACGTGCCAAGAACTGAAGGGGGCGTGGCTGGAGCACAGTGAGTGGGGGATGAGAAAGGTACTGGGGAATGCTGGATAGGCTGCAGGGGTCACCTCACACGGGGCCTTCTAGTCCTGGGTAAGGAGTTTGTCTTAATTTTTTTTTAATGGTTAAAAAAAAAAGAAGCGGGGCTTCCCTGGTGGCGCAGTGGTTGAGAATCTGCCTGCCAATGCAGGGGACATGGGTTCGAGCCCTGGTCTGGGAAGATCCCACATGCCACGGAGCAACTAGGCCCGTGAGCCACAACTACTGAGCCTGTGCGTCTGGAGCCTGTGCCCCACAACGAGAGGCCACGACAGTGAAAGGCCCGCGCACCGCGATGAAGAGTGGCCCCTGCTTGCCACAACTAGAGAAAGCCCTCGCATAGAAACGAAGACCCAACACAGCCAAAAAAATTAAAAGTAAATAAATAAATAAATAAGTCAGGAGCTCTTTAAAAAAAAAAAAAAGCAAGACTTGCTAGATCTTTAAAAAAAAAAAGAAGCATAGCTAATTTACAACGTTGTGTTAGTTTCAGGTGTACAGCAAAGTGATTCAGTTATACATATACATATATAAGGAGTTTGTCTTTTAAGGACCATGTAAAGCCATGGAATGATTTATGTAGGGGAGTGACATTTAAGAAATAATCTTCAGGGACTTCCCTGGTGGTCCAGTGGTTAGGACTCCACGCTCCCAATGCAGGGGACCCGGGTTCAATCCCTGGTCAGGGAACTAGATCCCACAGGCTACAACTAAAAAGTCCCCTATGCCGCAACTAAAGACCTGGCGCAGCCAAATAAATAAATAAATAAAAATAAATAAATAATCTTCAGAAAGAGAAGGGAAGATCATCTCTGAGGAAGCATAAACTGGTGGGGCCTCTAAGTTTCAGTTTGATGCTCTTTGGTGAGGTTAGTTGTGTCCCGTTTCCCTGAAGGTGTCCTCAGTAGTGGAGACGCTGTCCTCAGGGGCAACTATGTACCGTTTCAGCAGCATCTGTCCACCTCTCTCCCTCTAGCTTCGTCAGACCATGGCTAAATTCCTTCAGGAGCATCTGGCACCCCATGCCCAGGAGATTGATCGGAGCAATGAGTTCAAGAACCTGCGAGTGAGTCGTGGGGCACACTCTGAGGGGGATGGGGGGCAGACTGGGAGCTGGGCTGGGATGGTCTGGGAATTGCACTGCTGCCTGGCAGAGCTCTCACAGTCTTCTGGTAAATGAAAGCTCCCTAAGAATGCAGCCCCTTTCTCTGAAGCCCTTGGGTCTTGTTGTTCCAGATATGCCAGGCCCCTGTGACTGGCTGCTTTCTCACAACCCACTACACTCACTCTATTCTGTTGGCAGGAGTTTTGGAAGCAGCTGGGGAACCTGGGAGTCTTGGGTGTCACAGCCCCTGGTGAGTATGGTTTCTTTCCCTACAGAGAACTTTTCTTGCATGCCCTTTAAAACCATTCCCGAAAGAAGCAGGAAAGGAGAAGAAAGATCATACTCGGAGAAACCAGAGTCTCTTCCCACTTGGAGCTGAGAAAGTGCCCAGTGACTGTCAACCCAGAGAAGAGTAAACTCTTCTGTTTCTCTAGGCAGTGATGTTAACAAGGCAAAGGATTTAGGTCAGTGTGGTTCACTTGGGTCACCCAGACTCTTGAACTCTGCATGCTTAACAAGTTCCCCCAGGTGATCTGGGGAGTTTAGAAAACTCCAGATCAAGCAGTGGTCTTAGTACCTCAGTCTTACTGCCTCGCATAATCCCTAAGCTCTGCCCTACCAGTAGCATCGAGGCAGTACCACTCAGGACAGTGTGTTCCTGTGGGGGATACCTGTGTTCTCTGCCCACAGCTTGGCCCTAGAGCTCATTTGGAAGCAGACGGAGGTGTAGGGGAGAGGGATGCCTGTCTGAGCCTCCACAGTGAGGTGGCCAGATGATGTATTTAACAGGCTGTCCCTGGGCCTGTCCAGAGTCCCCTGTGGGTCTTACTACTTGTTTCCAGGGGGAGAGGGCAGGGAGCTGGTGGGCTTTGTTTCAGACGTTGGCCTCTAGAGCAAAGGCCAGGCCTGGCTTGCGGTGCCTTGTAAAGAGGTTAGCCTGTGGCCTCGCCAGCCAAAGCCTGGACAGCCCACCTTGCTTTGGCCTGTGTTCACTGGGCATTAGAGTAGTGGTGGACCACAGTATTCTCTCCTTACATCCTCCCCTCACCACTTGGAGACAGTTCCTGGGATTTAAGCTGATCGTACAAAGTTACATCATGAGTGATGATGTAACCACTTAAAAATTAATTTAGACTATCTTAACATACAATAGTAGGGGGAAGGTTGCTGGGAACTCTCAAACAAGACTCTTTCTCCCACCGTGTCTTGGGGGTTTATGAGCCCCCACAAAGAATATTCTTCTGAATCAGATGCTAGTTAATGGAAGAAAGAGGCAGTTAGGAATCAGATGAAAACCCTATCCAGGGAGAACCTTGAAAAGAAAGCCAGATATGAGTTCTGGTTTCCACATGGTGTCCTGGTAGCAGTTTCTAATGTTACCTGCCTGTGGGCTTTCCTTCCTGGAGTCGTGCGGGTTGGGCTAACCCTTCCCTAGAGCCAAGGACCAGCCTGACTTCTTGGTTAGAGTGAACATACACAGAGGGCCTTTCCAGGGTTTACCCAGACAGCAGGGCGGAGGGCGGGAAGGCTGGCACCAGGTAACCCAGCCTCTTTGATTTTGGATCTGCTGCCAAGGAAAACAACCACATTTTTTATGAGGAGTTCTGAAATTCCCTCCCAGCATCTCTTCTGCCCTCTCCAGACTTCCTCTCAGGCTGCAGCTCTCCTGTTCCATTACCAGCCCTGCTTCTTTAGGTCCAAACCTACGCTATGAAGCTCTCATCTTCCTCAGGGCTTCTGCATGCACATCCTCTGCTTTGTATCTCATCTTCGTGCTTTGACCTTCCCTCTTTGTGTTTCTCTGATAAACCCCAGGTCCTCTTGCTTCATTTGTTCATCAGCGTCGGCACTTCTATAGCTTTCCAAACAGTAGGTGCTCAGGTCTTCTTGTCTTCATTAAGAGGGCCATCTGGGATAGGGAATTCCCTGGCGGTCCAGTGGTTAGGACTCTGCGCTTTCACTGCCAAGGGCCTGGGTTCAATCCCTGGCTGGGGAGCTAAGATCCCAAAAGCTGCGTGGCGTGGCCAAATAAATAAATTTTTTTGGTAAAATGTTTGGGATAAAGCAGGAGTTGCAATGACTGTTTTCTGAACCATGCCTCAGCTGACCAGAGGCAGCAGCAGGCAAAACCAATTCTGTGAGCTTGCAAGCAGGGTCCACAGCATCCGCCTGTTGACCTTGCTAGAGGGAACTTGGAATAGGTGCTATAAGAGTGTTCCTCTACTGCAAATAAATGTAAGATTCCTCTCAGTGTCCTCATTTAACTGGGCTGCCTTTTCCACTCCCCTGCGCCCCCAACCCCAACCCCTAGTTCAGTATGGCGGCTCCGGCCTGGGCTACCTGGAACACGTGCTGGTGATGGAGGAGATATCCCGAGTCTCTGGAGCAGTGGGTCTCAGTTACGGTGCCCACTCCAACCTCTGCCTTAACCAAATTGTTCGTAATGGAAACGAGGCCCAGAAGGAGAAGTACCTCCCCAAGGTGAGGAAATGGGGATGGAGAAACACGCTGATTGCATGGTGCAACCACCAGCCATGAAGCTTCTCCCCCATTGGGGAGGGCTGGTCAGCCTTGCTTTCTGTAGCATGCTGCTACCCTGAAACTGATAGGGCTAGGAAGGGGTCAGGGATTTGTTTTAAAATACTTCAGTTAGGGCTTCCCTGGTGGTGCAGTGGTTAAGAATATGCCTGCCAATGCAGGGGACACGGGTTCGAGCCCTGGCCCGGGAAGCTCCCACGTGCCGTGGAGCAACTAAGCCCGTGTGCCACAACTACTGAGCCTGCACTCTAGAGCCCGCGAGCCACAACTACTGAAGCCCGTGTGCCTAGAGCCTGTGCCCCGCAACAAGAGAAGCCACCGCAATGAGAAGCCCGCGCACTGCAACGAAGAGTAGCCCCCGTTCTCCGCAACTAGAGAAATCCCGCGCAGCAATGAAGGCCCGATGCAGCCAAAAATAAATGAAAAATAAATTTAAAAAATAAAAAACTAAAATATGACACTAAAAACAAATAAAATACTTCAATCAAAAAAATTAAAAATAGGAACTTCCCTGGTGGTTCAGTGGTTAAGACTCCGTGCTTCCAATGCAAGGGGCGTGGGTTCGATCCCTGGTCGGGGACTAGCAAGCCACATGGCACAGCCAAAAAATAAATTAAAAATAGGGCCAGAACACCTGAGTCAGTCACTGGACAACATTTACTGAGCATTTTAAGAAATGAAAGCCTAGGACTAGCTTCCCTTGCAAAGGGAATGGGAATAGAAGAGAAAGCTTCAGGCTTGTGGGTATGGGGCTTCTCTTCTAGGACTTTACCTATGCCCGGATCTGAGAGAAGTTAGAAGGGGTGTCATGTGACCAGGCAAGACATGGTATCAGTGAGCCCCTGCAGGGTACTTCTGAAGTCATAACAAGGCCCTTTGGGGTTTTCCTTGCAGCTGATCAGTGGTGAATACGTCGGAGCCCTGGCCATGAGTGAGACAAATGCTGGCTCCGATGTTGTCTCCATGAAGCTGAAAGCAGAAAAGAAAGGTGAGGCTCCCCTTGATTTGAGAGCTGAAGTGGGCAGAGGTACAGACCTTCGGGGTAAGGGAGCAGTGATTGGAGGTGGCCTCTGCTGGGTTTCTAGAAGCACTTGCCAGCTGGACAGCTTTTTGCTCAACAGAAGGTCTGGAGAACTGACTGGTTGAGACAGGCCCATACAGCTTATGCAAGTAGCCAACTTCCTGTCCTTAGGAGATCACTATGTCCTGAATGGCAACAAATTCTGGATCACCAATGGCCCTGATGCTGATGTCCTTATTGTCTATGCCAAGACAGATCTGGCTGCTGTGCCAGCTTCTCGGGGCATCACAGCCTTCATTGTGGAGAAGGTGAGTGTAGGGGAGTGTATGGCGGGAGGCTTTTATCTCCTGAAAGTGGCACTGGAGATGACCTCCTTCAAGTGATTGCAAAGACCATCAGGGTTGTGTGCTCTGCCAAGGCTCCCTCCTGGGATGGGGCTGAGGTGGGAATGGAGACTGAAAGGAGGGTGGCCAAAAAGTGGAATTCAGGGAGGAGGGGTCAAGTCTGAGGACGGTGGAGCCATCCACAGAGCCAGGCTGTCTGGAGGTCCAGGAAGATGAGGACTGAAGGGAGGCCACCAGCTTTGACAATCAGGGTGTCACTGGTGGACTTGGAGAGAGCAGCCACGGGAGCCCAAGGTATGATTGAGGATGCAGGTGGAGACCGGAGACTGCACCTTCCAAGTCTTGTCAGTAAAAGCACAAGGGAGACAGCAGGAGTTAGAATGAAAAGTTGGGAGTTTCAGTTTGCTTTTAGGAATGGGAGAGAACTGAGCAAATTTTTTGGTAAAGAGAAAAGAAAATAGGAGAGGGAGAAAGTGAGATGTGTGAGAGAGAGTGAGCAAAGCACAATGGTGAGTTGAGGGAGAAGAGGCACGGGTGGGGGACGGTGATGGTGGAGGAACCATCTGCCTAATGGTCATGAAGTAGGAGGCCAGGGCCCCTGGGAGGGCGGGGGGACCATGGGGGCAGGGGAGTTGGTAGAGAGTTTCATGAATGAGTGTTTTAAAAATTTGCAGTACCCTCCATAGGGAGAGGGGGAGAGTATATCAGAATGGGACTGGAGGACAAGAAAAGTGAGTAGCCCAAAGGGCGTGGCTGAGATGGGAACTCTCCAGGTTGAGTCACACTGCTCTCGTCTCCTAGAGGAGAGGGAAGCAACACCTGGCAGTGCTCTGATGGGCATATGCCAACGCGGTCTGCATCTGATTAGTCCAGGTCAGAGCACACAGGTGGTTGAGTTGAACCCCGGGTGGGACTCCATTAGGTACAGGTGGCAGAGGAACAAGGGGGCAAAGGAATTGAGTGGACTGGGGAGAGTGTCTTAGAAGTGATTTCCCGGGCTTCCCTGGTGGCACAGTGGTTGAGAATCCGCCTGCCAACGCAGGGGACACGGGTTCGAGCCCTGGTCCGGGAAGATCCCACGTGCCGCGGAGCAACTAAGCCCGTGTGCCACAGCTACTGAGCCTGCGCTCTAGAGCCCGCGAGCCACAACTACTGAGCCCGCGTGCTGCAACTACTGAAGCCCATGCGCCTAGAGCCCTGCTCTGCAACAAGAGAAGCCACAGCAAGGAGAAACCCACGCACCGCAACGAAGAGTAGCCCCCCTCGCCGCAACTAGAGAAAGCCTGTGTGCAGCAACAAAGACCCAACACAGCCAATAAAAATAAATAAATTTTTTAAAAAATCTTAAAAAAATAAAAAAAAAGAAGTGATTTCCCCCAAGGAAAGGAACCAAAGCCAGGAAGGGTCAGAAGGGCCCCAGGGATCTGGCATTTCACTGGGAAAGAACCGGTCTCGCGAGAACTGGGGAGAATGCAGCCAGCAGCAGGGGAGGCTGGGGTGGAGTGTTAGGGGCAGTGCCTTCAGAAATGGGGTGGTCGCATACAGAGTGGGGGCCTGGTGAGTAGACGCTGGTGTATCAGGCAAATACAGGGACTTGATGGAAAGATGGTTACTTCCCAGGGGTTTCCCTTTTCTTGGCCCCCTTGGGGACTGCTCTGTAATCAGGGCCACCTTTTATTCCCATAAAGGGTATGCCAGGCTTCAGCACCTCCAAGAAGCTGGACAAGCTGGGGATGAGGGGCTCTAACACCTGTGAGCTAATCTTTGAGGACTGCGAGGTTCCTGGTGAGTCTCTGAGAATGAGGGAGCCCCTGTCCTGACCCCATCATGCGCTGAGAAAGCCCATCTCTGGCTTGGAGAGCCTCACCATTGTTAGCTCACCAATGGTATGTGGCCAGACAGTGGGCCTGCCACTGTGCCCTTGCCCACTGGCCCATAGGTGTTGGTCTCAGTCTGGACAGCTGTCCTTCCCGGCCAGAGCTCCTGCAGCTGTATGCCCTACTGTGGCTTCAGGGAAGGGTGGTGTTTCCTATGTGGACCACACACTGTGCCTGGGGCTGGTATTCCAGTATCTGGAGTAGAAAGGTAAGATCTGCCCTTACCCACTCACGTCCTTCAGACTTCCTTGTATGTACATTTGCCTGTACAGCCTGTATGAGGTATTCATTAACAATGCTAAAAAAACATCTAAATAAACTGATGGAAGCTGGACTCGGTGAAGGGAAGGCAGTTCAGTTTATAAGTATTTCTCCCCTGAAGTGTAAGTGAAAGTGTGCCACATCATGAGAGAGCCAGCATCCCTGTCATGCACTGATGAGACAGAGGGCACAGATTTGATCACCAGTTAGGATGGTTCTGTGCCTGAGACATAAACCATCCCTCTCCCCCACGATCCGCCACCGGAGAAAAGTGTGCTTTAGTTATAAGGAGCATCTAGGGAGGGATGATCAGTGCAGAGCCTTCTTTGTCGGCAAGGATAAAACTCCACTAGCATTAAAGACAGGTCAGTGGTGTCAACTCTTCGCACTCAGCTTCCTGCCCACACCTCCCCAGGCCATCCAGTGTCCTTGCTTTCGGGTTGGGGAGGTGTTCAGCAGTTTCTGTCACCAGCACCGAATGGCCCATCTCCTGGCCAGGCTCTTCCATGGACCACCCAGGGGAGGGTGGAGGGTAGTATTAACCAGAGCAGACTCAACCTGGGGGAAAGAGTAATTCTCTGGTTCCTTTGTGGACACAAGTGTGTTAAAAAAAAAAAAATTGGGAGAGGTTGGATGACTTCTAGACCAAACTAGCTTTTCTTCTTTCCCATCCAAGGCAGCTCAAGAAGAGAAGGGGAGGATCTAAGGATTGGGCCTGTGTGTCTGGTCTTGGGGATGGTGTGTGTGTTGGGGGCAGGGTGAGGAGAGCATGTCCCCACTAGCAAGCTCCACTTCTGACTGGAAGTGGTAAACTCCATCCCTTCCCTCACCTGGAGCCCTAGTTGAAGGTCAGGTAACATATTTTAATGCCTTGTGAGAGAGCCACGTTACTAAACCCAGCAACTTTTCTAAAAGTGAGGAGGCTGTGGACAGCCCCCTTGCCCCTGACCAGCACTTTTCCCTGCAGCTGCCAACATCCTGGGCCATCAAAGTAAGGGCGTCTACGTGCTGATGAGTGGGCTGGACCTGGAGCGGCTGGTGCTGGCCGGTGGGCCCCTCGGGTGAGTGTGAGGCTCGGGGGGGGAGCTGGGCTCTTGTAGCCTCCTCAGCAGGTGGTGCCACAGCCCTCCCCTTGGGGCCGATGGGAGCCTGTACCTTATCTCCTGGAGACAAAAAATTACCTTTCCTCTCACGTTTACTTTCTTTGCATTGAAGGCAAGTATCATTGGGTGACAGACAAAAGGCCTGAGGAGCCACCCTGCTTATTTACTCAGATGTGAAGCAAGACGCCTGAGCTCTAATCATCTACGAAGGGTCCCGCCACTCCACCTGGTCTCAGGGGAAGGGGCACTGACTGCTGGGCAGTCAGTGCGGTGACTGAGCAGGGCTGACAAGGGTCCTCACGCTCCTTTTCTCCTCCCTGGGATGCCAGCTCCTTGTCTTGCTGGGCTGCCCCCCAGGCCTTTCCACACTAGCATTTGCCCCCCAACCAGCAATGGGGCGACGGCGAGGCCCCTCGCCAGTGTTCTCTCCTTCCCGTAGGATCATGCAGGCCATCCTCGACCACGCTATTCCCTACCTGCACATGAGGGAAGCCTTTGGCCAGAAGATCGGCCACTTCCAGGTGAGTGGAATGGTTTTGTTAAGATGCACTCTTTTGTTGGGTTCAGGTTTTCTTTAACAAATGAACAAATAGGGCACTTGCTGTGGGCATTTACTATCCTTCGTCAAAAAAATGAGTTTGAGGGAATTCCCTGGTGGTCCAGTGGTTGGGACTCCGTGCCTCCACTGCAGGGGGCCCAGGCTCGATCCCTGGTTAGGGAACTAAGATCCCGCAAGCCTCGTGGCATGGCCAAAAAAACAAAAACAAACAAAAAAATGAGTTTGAATGCTTGGGGCGCGGGCTTCCTCAGCATGCTACCTGGCTCTGAAAGCGGTCAGGCAGTTCATCTCGCGTCACCTCCCTTCCTGTTTGAGATGAATGAATGAGGCATTGTAGGGTTGGAGGGTGAAGCGAGCAGATTGTGGGGAGGGAGTAGCATTTTGAGTCACGCTTTCTGGGCTGCGGGACGGTCGGTAATGAGGGTCGTGTGAGTGGAGGGCCAGGTCCACAATGCAGCAGCAGCTCTCTGGCCTTAACTCCAGACCCGCTACCATGTCTGTCATCCTAAGCAAGTCCCACCTCCTCTCTGTGCCCCGGGACCCCATTCCCAGCTGTCAGGTTGCTACTGCTGACCTGCTTTTGGTAACTAGGGAATGATTCCGAGAGGAGTGTGTCTCCAGCACACTGACCCGTGGGCTCCCTTTGTGTGCAGTTGATGCAGGGGAAGATGGCAGACATGTACACCCGCCTCATGGCCTGTCGGCAGTACGTCTACAATGTCGCCAAGGCCTGTGATGAGGGGTACTGCACCGCCAAGGTAAGGGCCGGGCCCAGAGGAGAGCACGCCGGGGCAGGGGTGGTTGCTGGGCCCCCTCCCCTCCGTGTGGCCCTGGCGGGGGCCCTGCTGACACGGAACCTCCTCCCACAGGACTGCGCTGGGGTGATTCTTTACTCAGCCGAGTGCGCCACACAGGTAGCCCTGGATGGCATCCAGTGTTTGGGTGAGTGGCCCCCACTCCCTACTCCCCACTCCTCACCTGTGCTTCAGCTGAGCTGCACCTTTAGGCTCCTCCTGCCCCAGTTACTGGGAGGACATGGGAAAGCAAAGAGGAAAACTGCCAGAGGCCACAAGTTGCTACTGTCTGCAGTAGTGCCCCCCTCTCACCCTCCCAGCCTGGTCCTATGGACACTGGGAAATGGGGAAGAGGAGACGCCTCAGAGGTGGAACAGCCTCACTTCAATGCCGCATAGTGGTTAAGAGCACAGGCTTGAGCCAGACGGCCTAGGTTCGAATCCTGGCTCTACCACTGACCAGCTTTGTGACTTGTGCAAGTTACTTCAGCTCTCTGGGCCTGGCACCCAGTAAGTGCTATGCAGTAGTTTCTTGTCCCCCTTCTCCATGTCTGCCAGTGGTTCTCCCCTACCTTTGCCTGGCATCCTCAGCACTCTGAGTGGACTTCCGGCCTCCTGTCCACCCTCCCCACAATTAGGTAATCCCCACCCCATCCCTCTCACCACCTTTTTTTTTTTTTTAATTTATTTTTGGCTATGTTGGGTCTTCATTGCTGCGCGTGGGCTTTCTCTAGTTGCAGCGAGCGGGAGCTACTCTTCGTTGAGGTGCGCGGGCTTCTCATTGCGGTGGCTTCTCTTGTTGCAGAACACGGGCTCTAGGCGCGTGGGCTTCAATAGTTGCAGCACGTGGGCTAAGTAGTTGTGGCTCACAGGCTCTAGAGCACAGGCTCAGTAGTTGTGGTGCACGGGCTTAGCTGCTCCGTGGCATGTGGATCTGCCCAGACCAGGGCTCGAACCCATGTCACCTGCATTGGCAGGCGGATTCTTAACCACTGCGCCACCAGGGATGCCTCTCACCACCTTTTGCTGCTTCTCTTCAATCAGTCTCTCCTCCTAGCCCATTTCTATGTATTTGATCTTCTGTTTGCTTTCCTTGCTTTGCCCACTGCCCATCACTTTTCCTGTTGTCCTTTCTTCTCTGCCCAAACCATGGCTGCAGGTGGCAATGGCTACATCAACGACTTTCCCATGGGCCGCTTTCTGAGAGATGCCAAGCTGTATGAGATCGGGGCTGGGACCAGCGAAGTGAGGCGGCTAATCATCGGCAGAGCCTTCAACGCAGAATTCCACTAACTCCAAGACCCTTCATCCCCTTTCCCAGCACCTAGAGGCCTTTCTCTGGAAGGAGAGACGCGGCAGCTCTTCTCCAGGCAGGCCCTGCCCACCGGCCCAGGAAAAGTGTGCAGTGGCTTAACATGGACTCCTCAGGAAGCATGCTGGCTTTTCTGGGGCTCAGTGGGAGGGCTTTGGTGACTCTGCGCCCTTGCTCTCTAACTTCAAGCCTGATGCCCCACCCCCGCTCCCAGGGTGGGCACCTTTTTTCCTGGTGAGCCTCTGCCAGGGAACCCTCTGCTCAAGTACACCAGAAGCATTGCCCCTCTCCTTAATCTGAACTTGGTAGCCTCTTTTCTTTCTGGGGAAAAATACCCCCCAAACCTAGCCTCTGTTTCTGTCAATTTCTAGAGGCATCAGCTCCCAGCAGCTTGTGAGTGGGCACCCCCTCTGCAGCAGCCCCTCCATCCCTCATTCTTTAAGCTGAAATCCTACCACTGGGGTAGAGCTCTCGGAATAGGCATCTCAGAACACCTGTGCCACCCAGAGTCCACGGTGGGGCAGAGGTCAGCGTGCTCGTGAAGGACGGGGCTCAATGCCTCCAGCACAACGCTGCCACCGCCACCGTCCAGTCCTGGCCATGTGACAGCCCACAGCTGACTGGGCAGCAGGCCTGGGTTGGCTGGCTCAACTCCAGCCAAGGCTGCCTGCATACATTTCTCTGGACACCCTATGGCTAATTTTGTTACAACTGCACAGTGGCTGCTGCCATTTTGTATTAAACATTTCATGAAGCAAACCCATCTGCTTCGAAACTGGTGTTTTTGGGGAGAAGCAGTCTACTTGCTACTGCCTTCTGTCTGGCTCCAGCCCTATGTCCTTGGAGAGTGGCTGGTCCAGGTCCTGCTTCTGGCCCTTCAGCCTGCTCATTGGTGATAGGGGACACAGGGGTGGAATCAGCCCTTAGGATAGAGGAGTTCTCAACCTCCCTTTTCCAGATCTCCCAGTGATTTTTTTAAAGAAAGGAGGGAGCGGTAAGAGTCTTGGAGCTAGAAGGAAGCTCGTAAGTTTCTGGAAACCATCCCCATGTTTTTTGAAAGATCAAGACAATTTGATTTTCCCAAGGTCAGAACTGGAGCTAGAATCCAGATCAGCAGAAATAGGGGTTCTGAGAATGCCAGCCTGGGGCCCTACTACATGGCCGCCTGGATGGATCACAGTCAGAGTGGGACAGTTTTGGGTTGTCCCACCCCATCTAATTCCCTAAAAGAGAACTGGTTTTCTTGGCCCTCAGCCCAGCGACGCCTGTTCTGACTTTTGGTCCTGGCCTATAGCCAAGAGCTGTTCCCAGCCTGATGCTTGTGACAGGTGGAGCTAGCTCCTTACCAACCCCAGCCCAGTCCTATCCTAAGGGGCTTGTGGCCCTATCCCTGCACTTCCCCACCCTGCTCCCTACTATGTTGAGATGAATGTGGCTAAAATGGTGGTCTTGCTGGTTATAAAGTGTAGCTGGAACGAACAGCCTGAAGACGTTCAGAATGGGATGTTTCATCCAGTCAGTGTGGGTAACGGAGCTCTGCCACCAACTTGGGGAGGAGGATTATTCTCCCAATGCTATATGTGAAATAGAAATGTTATAAAATAAAGCCAAAAAAGTGTAGCCTGAGTCATGAATGATGGGAGAGCAGGGGGCACTGGTTCTTGGAATTTGGGGTTGTTTATGTGCATTGTGCAACTCTGCAGTACCAGCTGCCAGCACTCCTTCCTGGGGCTGCCTCATTCCACTCCAATTTTAGGCAGGTCACTATCAGCCCAGCTCCCCTGTTGACTACCATCCCATTCTTTGTTTTCCTACTGCTTGCCCCGTCGGATGGCAACAGAAGCTAAGGGAATGGTTTTCCAAGTGTGGTCTGGGCACACCCTTTATCAGAATTTAGCAACCTGTAAAAAACCCAGATTCCTGGATGGGCCCCAGACCTAATCACATCCCCAGGGGTAATTATAAGGCACAGGCAACCTTTTAGAACAGCTGATCTGGGGCCTAGAGGACACGCCTGCAGAGGCCCGAGTCCTAATTCTAAACCCATATAACCTGGTAATGACAATCCCTCACCTATATAGACCTTTCAAGTCTCATACTGACATATTAGCTCCTTGATCCCGACAACCCGGTGCAGGAGACAAGGTTGCGCAGGGCCCGCTTCCCGAAGACCGGTGAGTTGCCCACGGTACCCGAAAAAACGCTAGGTGAACCGACCACGCCCAGACGTGGAGCCAGCGCTGGCGTCAGCTAGGCGTTGGGGCTGAGAAAGGGCGCCTCTTTTTTATTTGGGGGCGGACGCCCAGTCCACGCCCCGCCCGGCTAACCCAGGACCGTTAGTCGCGACCCCCAGCCTAGGACAGGTCCAGGGTCCAGGGTCCTCCCTCTGTCCCCCTCCCGCGAGGCGCCGCACCCGCGGCGGAGCCCTGCTCGGGCTCGGGCTCGGGCTCGGGCGCGGTTCCGTGGGCCCTGCGTGGAGCTCGCCTGACCCCTGCCGGCCGCCGGCCGCAAAGGCAAGGCGCTCTGGACTGGAGGCTCCCAGTCTCGTATTTCAGGATGCACAGGGCTCAGCGACGTTTTCTTCTGCCAAATGAGGACATTAAGGGGGGGAAAAGCCGGCTACTCTCTATCTGTATCGTTTCATACAAGAAAGGCCACTTTTAGCAATTTAAAAAGTAGAAAGGACAGAAATTCAGAACAAAGGCCAGTTTGTTTTTTGCTGGTGGGGGTGGTGTTTGTTTTATGTGCATGGGTTTTAAACTAGGATAGCTTAAAGGCTTATTTAAAAACAACAACAACAACAAAAACTGCAAACCCTCCCCTCCGCCCAGTTCCAGGATGAAACTCCTTTTGAATCTTTAAGAGATTTCGTTTGGTAATTCACTTCATGCCTTTAAGTGATATGCCGACTTACTGATTTAACTGCAGATGGATCTTTCAAGTGCGCACATTTAATTTATAAGAAGCCCACTACATGCCTCATTTCCACAGGCCAGCATCTGGGAGCCCTGGAATCAGAGAGTTCAGAGCCCCATCCACATTCCTGGCTGTCGCTGCCTCTGCCCACACTCCTCATACCCAGACCCAGAGCCACACTAGTTCCAGCGGGGAGCCCTGTGGGACACACCTGGTCACTCGGCAGGGAGCTGTTTGTGAAGCTGGCCTCTCCTACACCCACCCACTCTCAGACACAGCTAGCCTGTCAAAATAGTTCTTGGATACACAACAACCTGACAACTTGCCTGCCTCCTTCCAATCCACGCACCTCAACCCTTCCTCTATATTGAGCCAGAGTGAACTATCAAGCCCCTAAATACTTCTGTGGCTCCCAACACCTATAAGATCTAAGGTTTTGCAAGGCAAATATGACCCTGATCTGCCTTGGCCTTCCCCTCCGGCTGCTCCTCTCCCCACCCCTGCTGAGTACTTGTGTTCTGGTTGCAAACAGTCCTCGTGACACTGTTTCTTACCCTGCGCCTTTGCTGCAGCTGATCCCTCTGTGGAGGATGTCTTAGCCCTTCACCTTGTTCTTGCTTCCTCATCCCTAAAGCCTCAGTTCAGGGGCTGCTTCCTTCAGGAAGGCCTCCCTTCTCCAACCTTTCCCACTCATCTGTCCCCATCTCACCCATCCTGAGTGGGGCACCTTCCTGCTTCTCCCTGGGCATATTTGCATCAGTGGGCTTTCCCCACTGTTGTTTTTATCTCATCTGTGTCTGTTTCCCATGCACCAGGCTAAGAACGTAAGGGTCAGGATTGTGACTGAACTGCCTTTATATGCTCACCATCCAGCACAGTTTCTGGCACATAATAGGTGTTCAACAAATGTTTATTGAAAGTGCATATGGGAGGTCATGTGATATTTAGCTCACATTTTCCTGGTACCATAGTTATTTGTATACGTGATTACCTCTGTATACAGTACAGATCTTTGAGGTCAAAGACCATTTCTCACTTATCTGAACATTCGCAACAGCACCCAGTGCTCACAGTAAGTGCTCAGTGCCTAAGTTCATGCTGCATGAGTGAAACAACAGGTGGGCCAGAGCCCTGGCCTAATCCTCAGAGTTGGCAGAGACAGCAGAGCCAGCCGGCTTCGCCTGGCCCTGCTTCCCCCAGGCCTTCCCACTCTGGAGTAGCAGGGCCCAGCTGCAGAGGGGAGGCCCTCACCTCCCATAGTCCTCTGGCCCCCCTCAGAAACAGAAAGGAACTGTGATGAGGGACCCTGGCCCCCTCTCTGCCAGCTGAGGACAAGTGCAGGGATTGGATACAAAAAGAGGGCAGAGTCGGGGCACACACCATCCTTTTTTTTCTTGTATAAAGCATAGAGTATATTTAGAAAAGTATATACCATGCATGTATGCAGTGTGAAAAACAATAAAGCAAACTCCTGTGTACCCAGCACCCAGGCCAACGAAGAGAACATTCCAAGTACCGTAGAAGCCTGTGTGCCCCTCACTAACACATTCCCCCCAGAGGAACCATGATCCTGAATTTAGTGATAACCCTCTCCTCGCATTTCTTTATGGTTTCCTACCTCTGTGTGTCTCCCTAAACAATATTATTTCGATCACCTGTTTAAGCTTTGTGTAATGGTACTCATACTAAATATATTCTTCTGTGTCTTGCTTCTCTGGCTCATCATTGTATAGTTTTTAAAGATTCATTCACGTTAATGAGTGGAGCTTTAATCTGGTTACTCTTTTTTCTTGTATAGTATTCCATTCTGTGAAAATACTACAATTTAATTATCCATTCTTGTGCTGATGGACATTTGGGTTGGTTCCAGTTTGGGGCTACTCTAAAACATTCCATATGTGTCTCCCAGTTTATGTGTGCAAGTCTCCAGGTACACTCCCAGGAATGGGATTTCTGTGTTGTAGGGTATACATGATCAACTTTACTAGGTAATTCCAAACTGTTTTCCAAGGTTGTTGCGTGGCCTATATTTTTTAGAATGATGCCACCAGACGTGACCCAGGGCAGAGGTGGCACGCCAGCCCCAGGGCCAACCCCAGGAGCTTCTTTTCAGCAAGGGGGAAAAATCAGACAACAAAAGAGTGCACATCACTGCTTCCCTGCCCAGACCTATAAGCCACAGTCAACAAACCTTTATGGACAAGCAGAGACCCATGTGCTGGGCCAGCATTGAGTTAGTACAGACCAGCCTCAGAGAAGGACAGTTTTGTTTCCACTTACTCTGCCAGGCAGCCCAACACAACTTTGCCCTGGAAGACATGGAAGAGTATGGGCTAGACAGGTAAGGGGGAATTTTCTTGGAGAGAGGAACGATATTCCGAGCCAAGGGATATCTCAGCACAGGCAGTATCCTCCCCCCGCAGAGGACAGGGGATCAGTGGAGGAAGTACAGAGGGCTGCTCTTGCCAGCAATAGATGGAGGGAAGAACGAAGAGAAAACTAGGGCTATGCAGGGAACCACAGAGATAGGCACATCTCCATCCAAACACACCTGTGTCCTCTGCCCACTGGGCAAACACGGGTGCACACATACAGACACGCACACGGCTGCATGCACCAAGAGACAGGCTGTTAGACATGCCACAGGAGCGAAGGCAAGGAGCGTGAGCTTGCAGCTGCCAGAGGGAGATAAGCCCAGCACTGGGGGCCACCTGCCTGGCCCGCCTTGAGAGTCCCCCCTGCGCATCCGCCTGGGCTCCAAGAGGCAGCCTCTGCAAAGCTGAGTATTTTCACGGCAACGAAGGTCCCACCCCAAATGCTTGTTCTATTTATGGGAACGGAGTAGCAGAGTCTCAGTCCGTACCTGAGTACCTTGCCTGATGCTGCCAGGTTGGGCAAGGTTGGGTATACAGTAGGTCCCTTTACTTGCTGAAATAAAATTATTTACTTAAATTTATTATGAGATGAATTAAGATCTAAAATCGGAGGAGGAGGAATCTGAAATGAGAAGAGGCTAGGGAGGTGAGACCCGATGTCCTTCATAACTGGCCTGCAGCCTACCCAGCCCTTTCTTTCTTTCCAGACTCCTGCTGTTGGCCCAGAGTGGAAGGGTGGGGTTGCGGCCATTGCAAAGTTGTTCATTAAGACTGGAGGGATGGGAATTTTGTATGACTGCAGTTACCTGGGAGAGCAGGGATCTGCTCTCCAATGCTGAGACTACTTCCAAAGTCCAGAGCTAGCAACAGTGCAAGCTAAAGAATCACCACCTAAAAAAAGTATATTTTACTCTTTTCCACGAAGTTTGAATCCTGTTTTATCTCTGATTATAATTAAAACTTGTTTCTGCAAGATTAGCGAAATGATGACAATTGATGAAGTTCTGTAATGGGCACATGGATGTGTATTGCATTATTCTACTTTGTGTTCGAAAATTCTCATAATAAAAAGTTAAAAATAAAAAGATTTAAAAATAAAATAAAAAAAAGAATCACCACCCAGATATGCAGACCCAGCAAGTGCCGTCCCCTCTCACTACCTCTCTCCCTGCCCCCGCCTCCTGGGTGCCTCTGGGCAGAGTACACCTTGTGGTAGGTCCTGCAAGGCTGAGAAGAAGGCAGGTGGGAAGCAGGTTGGCCTTTGGGATCTTCATCTGCCCCGGGTACCCTCCTTTCCTGGGAGGCTGCCTGGCTCCAGAGTGAAGGAAGGTGAAGTCCACACTGGAAAGCAAGTGGGGCCCTGCCTTGTCTTCTCCTGTGCAGGATGCCCGGGTGCTTGGAACCCTGCCACACACACCCCTAAGCCCCATTCACCGACCCCCTAGGGGCCTTTTGAAGTTTCATGCTGCAGTTTTTCTGCTCTCCCCACCTGATCACCCAAACTTCCAAGTGGGCTAGAGACTCATGTCCTGGACTCCTCAGCCTGGGAGAGGCCCCGGAGGTGCCTCAGAGTATGTGGAGCCTGCTGTCAATAGGCAACAGGACAATCTGTAAGTAAGGCTGTGAGCCTTCCCCAAAGAAGGGTCAGAGAAACACAGGCTCCCCGGTGTTAGCTCTGAGGTATCTCCCTCACTAGTGGGTACCCTTTCCTACTTCCCTAGCCCATATTCTGCATTCCTTAAACTTCCACATTCCCCTCGGCCTTGAGGATGGGAGCCCCACGTGGCCACTCCTGCGGGCTCAGCCCTCTTTCTTCCCCACAAGGTTCTCTGAGCTGTCCCTTCCCTCCACTCCCTGCCGCCCCAGCCTGCCCCACTCGCCAGGAAAAAGCCACCCAACTTGTTTCCCTGCAGCCTCATAGAAACTTCATCACTCTGCACCTAGAGAGTATGCAAGGGTTTCCTGGGGTCCACCACCCAGTCACACCACCAGCCAATGGATGGACCTGCTTATCCAGCCTCCTGCCCCTCAGCTAGAGTACCCCAGACACAGCCCACTTGAGTGACCCACCTCTCCACCCCTCCCCCAATCCCCAGCTTGGTGAAGAACGACCGGCATTGAGGGGTGCCAGGATTCAAAGGCGAGGAACAGTTATGGGGCCAAAGGAGCTTACAGTCTAGTTGGGGAGATAGATGTGAAACACTGATAGACACTTAATCACGCCAGTCAGTTCTAATGTTATCCATTCTTTAAGACCCAGCATGAGCACCACTCATCCAAACACCCTCTGTCTGGTTTGCTGCTGAATCCCCAGCATTAAGCCTGGCTTAACGGAGGTACCCACCATTAAATACTTGCATAATGAATGCCTTCCCTGGGGGGCTACAAGAGGGGACCACCTGTCCTCCTGTCACCCTTCACCAAGCTTATTTAAATGAAATCAGATTTAACTAAAACATCCAGGGCCGACTTGCAGGGGGAGGGGCATAAGAGGACAGGAGAAATCCCAGGGCTTCACCTTGAACTAAATTCTCCGATCTTTTTAGTAGCAGCTAAAAGGGCAGGGTTCTGGGGCCACAGATTGTAGCTTCTTGGAGAAGCCATCTGGACTGCCAAAGCTAACACCGTAACTTTTATGTCTTCAGATTTCAAAGAGTCTGCCCTGTCGAACCCACAACTGTTGTAATCCAGTCACTGAATTAAAGTCAGAAAATTTTATAGTAAAAATAGCGGCAGGGCCTGGTAGGCAGCGTGGCAGCAGGAGGTAGTTTTCTAAGCGGATATGGAAGGTCCAGTGCTGTGCCCACCTGGCAAAGCTGGCAGACTGCAGAGCCGCTGCAGCACAGGCAAAGGCTTGCTTTCTTTGCCAGTCATTCATTTATTCATTCATCATTCAGTAGTTGCTACTGAGAACTACCGTGTGCAGGCGCCCTGCCAAGCTGTGGGGAAACGGCAGGACCCAGTGCAGGCACGGGTCTTCACCCCAGCCTCTCGGGTGTCAGGCCTTACCCTTGCTGGCCTGGCTTGGCTTGGGAGGGAGGGAGCATTGCCGGTTCAGGAGTGCAATTGGGGGCGGGGGGTAGGGATCAGGGAGCCTCCCAGCTAGGGCAGCCTCACTTGTCTGTCCCATATTTGGATTTTTATCCTGACAGCCAGCAGGAGCCATAGAAGGGTTTAAGCAGGAGAAGGTTGCAATGTGATCGGTTTTGGGAAGATCCCTCTGGCTGCTGAGTGGAGAACAGGCTGCAGAGTGGGGATGGGGGGATGGGGTGGGACAGGGCGGATGCAGGGGCCGGGGCTGCTGTGCTGGGGTGGGGAGGAGGTGTGAGGAGTGGAGGTAAATGACAGTCAGGCTGTGGTGATGGATTAGATATGGGTGGTGGCTGAGGAGGGAGAGGGAGGTGCCAAGGATGACTCGCAGTTTCCTGGCTTTGGAAAGTGGGTGAGGGCTGGTGCCTTTACCCCAAAATCGAAACACTGGGAGAGCGCTGGGTTTGCCTGTAGTTGGAAGTTGGTTGAAGTGTATGTGATGTCCCTGAAAGCACATTATTTCAGTGTCAACATGAGTGCAGAGGGCAAGCAAAGGGTACTTTTGATGAGGGTTTGCAAAAGGAACATTCTTTTTATAAAGAAATAGGAAAATACACTCAAAACATTTTGCTTCCCTGTCTAATAGTGAGATGAATGTTGCTCACAGCAACTTCATGTGTAAAATCCAAACTAGTTGCTAACAGACATTTGGAAAACACAGAAATGGAGAATTGTTTGGGGAAGCTCATTTAGGAACAAGAGGTGAAGGAACAATTAAAAGTGACAAGGCTGAGGGCTTCCCTGGTGGCACAGTGGTTGAGAATCCGCCTGCCAATGCAGGGCACACGGGTTCGAGCCCTGGTCCGGGAAGATCCCACATGCCGCAGAGCAACTAAGCCCGTGTGCCACAACTACTGAGCCTGCGCTCTAGAGCCCGCGAGCCACAACTACTGAAGCCTGCATGCCTAGAGCCCGTGCTCCGCAACAAGAGAAGCCACCGCAATGAGAAGCCCGTGCACTGAAAGGAAGAGTAGCCCCCACTCGCCGCAACTAGAGAAAGCCCGCGCGCAGCAACAAAGACCAAACTCAGCCAATAAATAAATAAATTTATATAAAAAAAAGTGACAAGGCTGGGATCTGAATCCTGGCTCCTCTACTTCTTAGCCGTGTGACTCTGGGTAAGCGATCGAACCTCTCTGTGCCTCAGTTTCTTCATCAGTAAAATGGGAATAATAACTACCTGTTTTATAAGACTGGCTGAAGATTAGAAGAGAGTGTGTAAAGAACTTAACCCAGTTCTGAGCTCATGGAATCTCTCCGGGAATGTTATCTATCACTACAGAACACACTCTGACAGAGAGAAACAAATGAAAAAGAAAATTGCTGACTTCCCCATATGCACTTCAGTAAAGAAGAAGCGTTGCCCATATAACCAATCATGATTTTTGCAAATCCCCTTGTAAGAATTTTTAAAATTAGGATAATATTCCCAAATCAGGGGAAATGTTTGTCAGACCTCACGCTTCAGTCTTGGTGTCACCTGACCAGCTATTTATTGTCTGACTCAGTCTTGCCTGGGTCATATACTCTTGGCTGGGTTCTTCAGTTTCAGAGGGGCTCTCCTCTGCTGGGTGGAGGGGAGGCTGTCCAGCTCAGACGCAACGTAATCAGCATCACCTTCCAGGTCCACTGGTGCCTGAACAGTGCCAAGTGTCAGTGGGGCTGTGGTTGGTTAGCATAGCACTTGCGGCCCAAACTTTAGTTTGGGGGCCTCTCCAGGGGGTATCTCTGCTGGGAAAAGCTGATCTTGGGCTCCTGTGCGTTCACTGAGGTTGAAGGAAGATGGCCAAAGAGCCACCAGTGTCTCTCTGCCTCTGCTCTTGGTTTCAGAAGACAGGGGAGGTCAGTGGCTATGGCTAGAAGCCTGTAGGAGATGGAGGCTTGGGGAATGTGATTAGCGATGCCACCGAAAATCTTTCCAAATGCAGGGGAAGATGGCTGGGGTCATGGAGACTGCCCCGGTGTTGGGAGGGTGAAGTGGGAAAGCCATGGGGAGAGAGGCTGGCTCCTCCCCCAGACGTAGCAAAGAGAGGCATCCAGCCTGACTGAGGCCAGAGGGGGACACACTGCAGCTGGGTGGACAGAATACAGCCACGTGCACCACATAGTAGGGGCTTCCAGTGTGAGACAGGGTGCAAACAGGGCTTGCAGGACTGGATTCCAATACCAATACAGAAACAGGGCAGACTGCAGGCATGGCAGGATGGGGGCGTGATAAAGTAGACTCATAACTGCTAATGCTTTGAGGGCATTTGCTGTGGGTCAGGCACTGTTCTAAGTACTTTGCATGTTTTAAGAAGCTATAGAGCCAGGACTCCAACTCGGGGAGTCTGGCTAGAGTTTGTATTCTTTAACCACTACGCTACGTGAAATGTGAAAAGAGCAAAGGTTTTAGACCTACAAAGGGTGAGACCTCTGTTAACCCTTTATGCTAAGTGCCATATTTATTTTTTTAAATTTTATTTATTTATTTATTATTTATTGGCTGCGTTGGGTCTTCGTTGCTGCACGCGGGCTTTCTCTAGTTGCGGCGAGCTGGGGCTACTCTTCATTGCGGTGCGCAGGCTTCTCATTGCAGCGGCTTCTCTTGTTGCGGAGCACCAGCTCTAGGCACACGGGCTTCAGTAGTTGTGGCACGCGGGCTCAAGAGCGCATGGCACACGGGCTCAGTTGCTCCTGGCGTGTGGGATCTTCCCAGACCAGGGCTTGAACCCGTGTCCCCTGCATTGGCAGGCCGATTCTTAATCACTGCGCCACCAGGGAAGCCCTAAGTGCCATATTTAAAAAAGCAAAGGTAGGAACCACTCCAAGCTTGTGTGATCTTGAGCAGTTACTTAGACTCTTCAGGTCTCAGTGTCCTTATTCATTTGTAAATTTGAGAATAATATTAACCTAAAAGGGTTGTTGAAGATTAAAGAAAGAAATGTGTGTTGAGTGCCTGCCCAGGCCTTCTGTAAGACCCCTGGCTTTGGAAGACACGGCCCATTCCAGATCTGGGTTTCCTCATGGTCCCAGGAGTCTGCAGGTCTGGGTTCAAGGAATCACAGTGGGTACACTCCTGAATTTCCAATCCATAGCCTCCCGGGTTCCTCAAAGGAGGGATCCCCTTAACATACTCCTATTTGATATCTGAGTGGACAAGTGTCTTGATAGCAGTGACCCTGAGGAAGCTGAGGTCCCAAGCGACCCACACCCAGATCATCACAGACATTTCGTGTTTCTTGGAACCATCCTCCCCACTCCATTAATTTATTTATTCAGTTGCCATTTACCATTTACTATTCAGCTCATCAAACATTATTAGGCACCTACTATTTGCCAAGCATTACACCATGTTCTTGGGAGTAGTCACCCAGAAGAGCCCACACACTCTGGACCACATTTAATTTCCCTTTTCATCTGCAGCCTGGGTCCGTGAATCTTGGAGCATGCTCAGTAAACAATAATAAAGGTATTATGAGAAATAGGCTGTGAGAATGTAATGAGGCTCTCCAAGTAAGGGCCAGGGAGGCAGACACTCCAAAGGCCTGGACCATGACACCCATCTGTGTCTCTGTAGCCACAGTGCAAGGATCACAAACCTGAAGACCTTCAGGGGTCAGACACACATAAATGGTGGAAGAGGGCAAGGTGGAACCACGGCACACTGGAGCATGCCTGCCATGTAAAGATGGCATTTGCTACTTGGCACCAGCCTACTGTTGCAAGTGGAAATAGGGGCCAAAGGTAGCCAGATCTTCTGATTTTTCAAGAGAAACTGTAAATCTGGATTTTTATTTTAAATCTCCAAACATTTCAGCATTGACTCCTGGTTTTAATCTTTTTTGAAAGCCCTGTGAGAAAAAAAGCTTGTCAAACAGAACTTGTCTGCCTGCTGAATTCTGCTCAAAGTTTGCCAAATTGGGACCCCTGAGTGGATCTGTTCAAGGGGAGAGGTAGAGGGCTATCCTGGAGCTAGGTTCTGAGGGACCTATAATGCCATCCTTCCTTGGATCCAAGGATGTGCGAGACACACAGGAAACCATAAAGAGGAAGTTGAAGCCACAGTCCTGCCTTCCAGGGGTTTGTAGACTCATCACAGAGACCCAGGCAAAGCAGGAGATGGTCAGGAAGGCATAGCAGTAGGCAGTGTGGGACCCCTGGGAGTCCAGAACATCAGGGAGTGAGGTGGACCTAAGCTTTGGGAGACCTTCACCTGAGCTTCAGAAGACCTTCCCAGGAAGTCAGGCTTGAGTCTCTGAGGATGAGGATTCTGGAGACAGAGAGCCCAGGGAGCTCCAGGAACAAACATGAATGGGTATGACCTGTGCTGGAGACCCCAAAGGAAAGCCCTGGAAAGTTTGCTTCCGGGTGTCTGGGAAAAGGCTAGGAAGTGCAGGGCGATAGTATGAGGCTTCACTGATACGTTCCCACCCTGTCCTACTTGACCTGGCAATACCAACAGTGTCGTGGTCCAAAGGGGCAGACAGCGGGGCATGGCTGTCCAGGCTCATAGAAATCAGGGCTGTGGGCTGGGGCCAGGGGATCCAACCCTGACATGAGAGTCAGGCAAGCTGGGGTATAAGTCTCACCTGTGTGACTTGGGACAGGCATTAACCGTTCTAAGCCTCAGTTTCCTAATCTGTGAAATGGCAACAGTGATCATGCCTGCCTCCTGGGATTGGGATGAAGACGAAACCAGCTCTATATGGTTTTTAATCATCAATGTTCACTGCCTGAGAATTCCAGTCCCAAGTGGAGCAGAGAAAGAGCACCTGGAGGGCAAAGCTGGTCCCCCTGCTTGCCGACTTCTTTCTTGCCACTGCTCCAGGAAATGGCAGGACTGCTTAGAAGGGGCGAGGGAGGAGATGGAGGAACTGGACCCTCCCCATCCCTTCCCCGGGGAGAGAGAAGGTAGAACCCGTGCTTGGCAGTGGGAGTCGCGCTGAGAGAGGACTCTTCCCCAAGGATAGACCCTTTCTGCCCAATCCACCTGGAAGGGAGGGCGGAGACCGGAGGTAAACCGTCCCTCCGAGAAGCCAGCGTTGGGTGGAAACCAAGGGGCAACATGCCCCCTGCATGAGCTATACCCCTCTGCTCCCCCAACTCGCCTCCCCAGATCTCTGTCACGCCCAGATCTGACCAGGACCTTCCTTCCCTTAAAAGCCTTCGGTGAGCGATGCCTTGGGATGAAGCCCCCTGGCAGGGCTTACAAACCCGGGTGGCTCCAGCCCCGCTCCAGCCTCAACTCCCGACTCACCGCCTACTTCACAGCTCTGCGCCTTTGCTCAAGCCAGGACCCCTGCCCGGGGCGTCCTTAACTTTGCCCCTACCGATGGCAGGTCTGCGTGGGGAATGCCTGCTCCTTCATAAAGACTTTGCTCACTGCTTAGCCCTTTCTCGAACGTTCTCGCACCTCACCCCAGCTCCACACCAGGGGCAGACCTTGGCACCCCTCCTTTGGCTTCCTCAGCAGCCATTGCGTGTTTCTGTCAAGAAGTTATGTTTGTCAAGCTGTTTTCTGTCTACTTGTCCTTCTACCCCAACACATCCCAGCCCCCGACTGGAAGCTTCTTGAGAGCAAAAAAAAAAAAAAAAAAACCACAACAAAAAAAAACCCAGTCTGGTTCCTCGTGGTAACCCAAGGTCTGGCCCTTTGGCCAGGGGCATTCTGGCCCCTCCAGAATCCCTCCGGGGATGGACAGCTGGGCGGGGGCAAGGGCGAGTGGGCGGCTGGATGGAAGAACTAGAGCGGCGGATGGGGCCGCTTTTGCAGAACCGGAGCGGGTGGGGGTGGGTGAGGTGAGTCCTCGACCTTCTGCAGTCGGCTCCCGCCGAACCCAGCCCACCCGGCCCCGCTCCCGCTCCTGGGGCCGGTGTCCACTGGGCCAGGTGATCTCGAACCTTCTCCCTCTCACACCCCAACAACAAACAACCCTCGCGCTCTCCCTCCGGAGAAAGGAGGTGGAGCCTGACCTCAGCCGGAGGCTGCAGCAGCTGCGGGAGGTGCGGGGGGAGGGCTCGGAGCTCCGGTCCTTGGGGGAGCCTCTCCTCCAGGGAGTGGCACGGGTGGGGGCCTTGGCGGGTTCCCAAGCGCTCGGGAAGCCCTCCGGCGGCAGCCTCGACCCTCCACGGGCGAAGGGAGGAGGGGCAGAAGGGGTGGCTTCATTGGAAGCCCGCTTCCGACTCTCCTTCTCGGTCTGGAGTGCCCTCGTAACCACCTCCACCCCTTCACACCCCCCCTCCTCGAACCCTGCGGCCCCAAGGGCCGGGTGGGACTGAGGTGCCGCGTTAGCAGGAGGGCGAGGATGCAGCTCCGCCGGGCTCCCGGGAGCCGAGGGTGCCCATCCCCCACCCTCTTGGCTGGGAGGGGGGTTGGAGGGCCCACGGGGGTGCGACGAACCCCGGGGACTCAACGACAAGGACAGGAAAGAGCCTGAAATGGGGTTTAGTCTGCAGTTGTTGGGGCCTCGGTGCAGGCAACTTGGGTAAGGGGCAGAGAGGGCACCCCAAGGGGAAGGCCTGAGGCCCTAAGAAGGGTGGGAGTTGGGAGTTGTGAGAAGGAAGGAGAACGCAGAAACAGCTTTTTCGGGGCGGGAGGGGGGGGCGGCAGGCAGCCTGCAAAGACTTCCCCTGGCCAGCAATCTGGAGGCTAGCACTGGACAGATGGGGGTTTTGGACACCGCGCCATGGACATGTGTTCCCCAAGGTCTGAGTACATGTAGCCCCCCTTGTTCCTTCTTATGCAGAGACTGGGCCCACACAGGCTCCTGCCTCACCTTGACCTCCCCCTCATCCTGTGGCAGTGGGTGCCATTAGAGGAGAGAGAGGTCCTGTTCCGTGCTGGGCGCTCAACAGCTGGCTCCTTGGCGGCAGGAGGGGGCTTTGCCCCTCCAGCTCAGAGTCACGGGGAGAGCACTTCTGCTTCCCCCATCCCTAGGGAAAGGGGCCCCAGCAGGTAAAGACCAAACAGACGGCTGCACTTGGATTTGCCTGGGGGCAAATAATTTCTGGAGATCCCTTTAAGCAGGGGGTTTCGATCCCTTTAAGAGGGAGTGGGTCAGATAAAAGGACTATAAAAGTCCAGCTTTCTTTATTCCCCAACACCCCCCCCTTCCTGCGACGGGGGAGGGGGGGGCAAGTGCTGCAGCCGCATTTAATTGGTGTCCTGGTATCCCTGCCCCAAGGCACCGTGACCTCCAGTTTGTCCAGTGGGGATGAGGGACTAGGTAGCTCAGTCAGTGATCCTGACACCTAGAGTTCAGGCACTCTTGGGGGGGGGGCGGGGGCAAGGGAACAGCTGCCCCACTCCCAGGAAAGACAGGACCAGGGCATGGAATGGAGGAAGGGGAAAGTGGTTATCGCCACCACGGCAAGGACTGCGCTGCCCCGCTGTGGTGCCCTGCCCTGTGCCAGGTGGCTGGACCCGAGGGCAGGCGGTCTGCAGGGACTGCGGCGGGCAGTGGGGGAGGTGCCTGGCGGCTGGACTGGAGATGACGGAGCAGCCAGTCTGTCCCGGCTGTCAGTCTGGTCGTACGTGGTGGGGGAGGGGTGTGCAGCGTGTTTTCTCTCAGCCCTGGATGTTTTCCTCTCCGCATCTCTCTCTCTCTGCTCTCCCGTTCTAAGGCAGTTAACCCTTCCTGATGGGTCTGGAGGCGACTGGGTAGAGAGAGCCCCCTGCCTGGAGGCAGAGAAGGGGTGGCTCTGGAGACCTGATGAATCCATTCCTCTCTCCAGATGAAGCAGCAAATCCTTTTCGGTGGGGGACCTCTGGGCTACTGGGTGTGCCAGGGTGAGGAAAGGTGAGGGGCCCCAGGCGTTGGCACAGCTGCCTTGGTGGAGTGGGGTGGGGGCAGCATTCATTCAGGAAAGGCTTAGAGGAAGAGGTGGAGCCCTTCCACACCTGGAAACGGCTCTGGACTGGAAAGGAAGGAAGCCCAGGTGAAGAGGTCCCCGGAAGTGGGGTGAAGAAGAGAGACCAAAAGGTCCCTTGGGGAACAGGCAGGGTGTGCAGCCCCTGGTCTCTTTGCTGGCTCGTTGACCAGCACTGACAAAATGGATGGGGAACAGAGGTAGATCAGTGGGCTGGCATAGGAGGAACATCAAGTGCCTTCAGCCAGCCTCTGTCTCCAAACCATAGTGAGACCTTCCTGGGGCAAAGGAGACAGCCACCCACATGGGGGAGGCTCTGAGAGTAGAATTCCTCCAGCTGCTGGCAGGCTGGGCAGGCTGGGTAGGCTGGAATGGGCTCTCAGGACCACTCTGCCTCCTCTCCAATCAATGTTCCCTTTTTTTCCTCGCACCGGGGCCCCAAATAAAGACAACTCTTTCCCCACTCCCCCAGCCTAGGGCCATTGGATCTTCACTCCTGGATGCTGGGGAGAAGTCCAGTCCTCCAACCTCACCCTGCAACCACTTCCTAGGCCGAGCACAGGCTTCCTGCCCTTTGGGTCTCCTTTTCCTGTGACTAGGTACATTTCTTTTCTGACCCTCTTGGCCTCAATCCCTGCCCATTAGTGGGCATGAAGCCAAGGTCACCATAGGCTGGGCTGCTGACAGGGGCCCCTTCCCCTCTTCTGCCTTGGCTCTAGTCTGCCAGATGGCATGGCTCAGCACCAGCAGCCACCTCTGCTGTTACCCTCTACCACCAGTCTCTTGATGAGGGGTGGGGGACATCAGCTCACGGGACAGACAGGTGGAGGGGGTATTTCGTGAGGTGGGGGTAGGGCTGGCCTGATGGTGGTGGGGTACTGCTAGGAATCTTTATCCTGGGAGGCTCAGGGAGGGGAGAAATCCTTTAGTGTTCTTTTATAGGTTTGGGGATTTTGCTTTCCCTAAGGGTGGGAGGTGGGAGAAGTAGGGGCAGTTGTCTTAGGAGAACCTGGCCCTTTGAGAAGTTGCTGTGCCACAGTCTTAGTTTTCAGCTTCCATTCACACCCTCCTGGGTGGCCCTCTCCTTTAAACATGTCCCCCAACACAGCTAAGACTGTCTGGGCCCCACTGACAGCTCCAGAGGCAGATGGCAAACCATCTTTTAGGGTTCTATTTCCCAGCCATAGGGGCTGGCAGCCCTGATTTTCTTAAAGTGCTGAGTCTCAAGGTCTAGGAAAGGCTAGGCATTATGTGTGGTGCAGGAGGAGTCCCTCAGCCACACTCCAAGGCTGGGTTTCTCCTCTTGCCTAGGCAGCCCCAGCACTGGGGGTGCTTCTCTCTGCCAGAGGTGTTCCTCCACTCAGCCCCTCCCTGGGCTGCTCCCAGGCTCTGGTGACTTGACACTACCCTTTTTGCCGCTCCTCCTTTTACTTCCCAAAGCTCCCCTCCCCCGCCTGAATTGGGAATGAGGCTTTGTTCTAGGGTGGACTCAGCATTTCTCAAGAACCTACTATGTGCGCATCCAGTGCTTGTTGAAGTGAAGCCCTTTGCCGGCTCTGGCGATACAAGGTGCCGAAGACACAGCCCCTTCCCGCACCTCACAGGGACCTCCCACACCTCCGTGTGACCTCAGCCTGCTGTGCCCACCCACCCCGCTGACCCCGCGAGCGTGCTCGGGCTTGGAAAGGCACGTCTGTGGGTGTGAGACGGAGCCACAGCATTCGGTGACTAGGGGGATGCCAGGTAAGTGTCCACACTTGGTCCCATCCTGGCTTGGGGACGCGAGAGAGGGAGTCCAGCCTGGGCTGTCAGGCTGCCCACCCCCTCCTCCCTCCCCCGGAGAGCTCTGATGTTCCCCGCGGTGGTGGAAGAGGGTGTGTGGGTGTCAAGGACTCACAGACCAGGCTCTGCTGTCGGCTGGAAATGGATGAGGGTTCCACACTCTGCTTCTGAGAAGGGTGAATTAGGAGCTGGAGTGGGGGGCGGTAGGTGAAGGGGAGAAAGAGGAAAAAGAGATGCGGGTGAGGGGTTACCGAGCCAGGACCGACCTTGCTTGAAAGGAAAGGAGACGTGGCAGGCAGGGAAGTCGGAAAGATGAGGCAAGGGCGGGAGGGGCTTCTCAGCAGTCGGGGCCCTTTCGTTGGAGTCTGGGGCCCTTTCTGCAGGAAAGGGGGGTTGTCCTCGCTTGATTTTCGGCTGGTCTTCCCGAAGCCTTGCCCTGGGGGCAGCAGCCGCTGGCGAGCGTGGGGGTGTTCCTTGGCTCGCAGTTCTCTCCACTGGGTGCTGGAGAGGAGAAGGGGGACGAGGGATGTAGAGAGGTGACGGCCAGGGCGGGGGTGAGATTAGATTTCTCGGGGGGGGGGGGCGGGTAGCAGCTAGGGGATTGGGGCTCCAGGGTCGGGTCACCATGGGATACGGGCTCATGTTCTGGAGACGAGGAGAAAATCCAAGAAGCCGGCAAAGAAAACCGCCCCCTCCACCATCCTTGGCACCGTACCCCTCCCCCCAGGCCCCACCACTCCCCGCACCGCCTCCCGCGGCCGCCTCGTGCTGCCCCCTGCGTTGGGACGACCGACCCACGGTTCTGATTGGTTGGAGACCGGGAGGGGGAGCCGAGGGCCGGATTGGCTGGCGGGGCCAGCGCAGGGCGGGGCGGCTGATTGGCGGAGCTGGCTGAGGGGCGCGCTGCTGATTGGCTGGGGACGAGGAAGCAGGAAGGAGGGCGGCGGAGGCTCCGCTCTCGGGGAGTTTGTGGGGGAACCGCGAGCGGCGTAGCGGATCCCGGAGCCCGGCCCCCGCCGCCCGCCCGTCCGGCTGCCTGCCCCGCCCGTCCGGCCCCCGCCGTCCGCCCGCCCCGGCCAGGCGCGCCCGCCCCCACGACGGCCCCGCCCGGCCGCGGCCCCCGCTCCGCCCGCCCGGCCCCGGCCCCCAGGAGGAGGCGCTGACGCAGCAGCGTGGAGCCCGGGAATTGAGCGCCCCCGGGGGGTTCCAGCCGCCGGATTCCAGCCCGGCCGGGGCCTGCGGGAGCCCAGAGCCGCGCCGTCCGCGCCGCCGTCCCGGTGAGCTAGGGGCCGCGGTCGAGGAGGGGGGAAGGGGCGAGCGAGCGGGAGGGAGCGAGCGAGGGAGGCAGACGAGTGAAGGGGAGAGGACCGGTCGCCCGTCAGCGCGCCCCACCGAGCGCGCCGCGCCGCCGCCCCCGCCAGCCCGGGAAGGGACGGACGAACGGACGGACGACGCGAAGCAGGTGCGGCCGCCCGCTCGCTCGTGCCGCCTCTCTCCCCCGGGTCCGGCGCCACGGTCCCGCCATCGGGGAGTGCGGAGCGCCTCGAGGTGACAGCCCCCGGGGGCCGCCCGCTTCGCAGGCCGGGGGCGGGGTGGGTGGGGGCCGCAGGGTGGCAGCTTGGCCGGGCGGCGGCGGCGCGGGCGTCCCGGGCGGCGGAGGGCGGGAGGACGCCGGTCGTTTCTCCGCCGAGGCAGAGCCGGCTCGCCTCCGAGTGCGCGGGCGGCGAGGCCCCCGCCCCCCCGTGCCCCCTCCCCCCATCGCGGTCCCCGAGGCAAGGGGCCGCGGCTGGGGGCGGCGCCGCGGGATCGCCAGCACAGGGTGGGGGGCGCCCTCCCGCGCAGGGAGCTGACCGGTTATTGCTGGATGGGGGGCAGGGGATGGGGGCCACGCCGGGGCGGGGGGTAGTGTAGACCGGACCCGATCGGACTGGAAGGAAGGGAGGCGCCGAAGAGGGAAGGGAACCGGTTCGAGAAGCGAGTGTGGGCCGCGGGAGGCCCGGCGGGGACCGTGCGGAGCAGCGGCCGAGTCCGAGGTGGGGCGGGGGGATCGAAGTTGTCAGACCGCCTCTAAGTGACAGCGGGACCCAGTGCTCGCGGCCGGGCCTAGCCCTGCCCGCCTCGTCGCCTCTCCTCTAGGGCCGGGGGCCGGGTCAGGTCGGGCCCGAGGGGCCCGCTTGGCGGCGAAGCGCCGGACAAAGGCGGCGCCGGAGCGGGCGCAGGTGGTGGCGTCGGGGAGGGGAGCGGGTCCGAGCCACCCACCCCGAGGGGAGGGCGACCGGGCCGGACTCTGCCCTGGGGATTGCGGGGGCCGGGACGACCGCCGGGAGGAGCTGCGGCACTGGTTCACGGCTCCAGTCTCGGATCACCTCGCTGTTCTGGGAAGAGTGGGGTCGACCCAGTGGGGCAGAGGGGCAGAGGTGGGGGTGTGCACATGGTGGGCCTGGCCGTTGGCAACCGGGTTGCTGGACTCACCAGGAGAGAGTCCGGTGAGCAGCTCTAGAGCCTGCCAGGACTGAGGGGTTTCAGCAAGAAGACTCTGTCCACAGGCAGAGGGTTAATCCCACCTGGGACATCTCCCAGTCGCCCATTGTCACTAGTCTTAAGAGGGCAGAAGACCAGTTGGATTGGGGACTAGGAAATATCTCCCAGAAGTGCTCCAGCAATCCATGGATAACTGCCTTCAGCACTTTTCTTTAGCGAAAGAAGGTACTCACATAGAGAAATGAGAAGCTGAGTTTATAAACCCAGGCAGGAATTTAATTATTAAATAAAAAACGTTTTCTTTCTATCACCTGAGAGACTTTCCTCCCACCTTTTCCACCCCCATGCCTTTTGCAAAAAGGAGAAAAGGGCCCCAGAGAGACCACATGTCCTGGAGGAACACCACTGTCCTTGGCCAAGTAGAGGACATTTGGGAACCAGGGGCTTAAGCCATGAGTGCCTCTGACCCCACCAGTTACCAGTTCTAAGCTGGATGCTGTTTTTGCATATGTAAAAACCCACTCAGAGCTCCTGTGCCCTCTCCTGTGATCCCATACTTAATTTTAGAGTTGGGACCACAAAAACAGGGAGACTTAGGGTGTTTAGAATGTAGATATTTGCTAAAATCTGGGTCCCACCCCAGGAAGGTTTTGGTTATGAGCTGCTTCCAGCTGTGGTTGACTGTAATCCCTCCTTGGGAAAACCGCCTGTCACCCTTGCTTAGTCTGAGCATGGAGTTAATTCATGGCCACCCTCCATCCCCCTCCCCAATAGGGTCTAGACCCCAGCCTGGGTGAAGTTGAGGCTTGTGGGAAAGGGAGGTGTTACCTCATGCAAGAGACTAAAGTTTTTTCTGAGAGAATTTAATTGTATGTCTAAGATCCAGAGGATGATGCAGCATCTCAAGGTCTTTGTGTCTCCTGAGGGGCTCTCCAGTATGTATGTGATTTCTTTTGGTGGCAGTCAGAAGGGGGTGACCTGTCTGGCCACCAGAACCTAAAGGAGAATGGCCAAAACAATGATTCCCTCTTTGACAGGCTCTTACCTGGCAGGAGACTCATGTCAGTCAGATCAAGTGTTTAAGGGGGTTTGCTCTGGAGAGTTTAGCCGGTGAAGAGTTTCTTTTTTATATCTCCCTCCCTTTCTTCCTTTCTGTTGCCCTGCTGTTCCCATGTCAGGCATATGTTGTTGTCATGACCTCCCTGTCCCTCCTGCTTCCTCTGGCCCTTCTGATCCATTCTGTACACAGCTGCTAGATCATTCTTTGTAAAGCACTCCTTTCCCCATGTCACTCCCCTACCCACAAACTTGCAGTGACTCCCCTCTTCCTGCAGTCTCATCCTAGACAGTGTCCCTTAAGGCTCTCCCCTAGCCATGCTGCGCTATGTATGTTTATCTCCCTGCATCTTTGCCCCTGCTGATTTCGCCAGTTGTCCCCACTTAGGAGCCCCTTGCCTTCTTCTTCTCCTGCCTGAACCCTACTCTCATCCTTCATCTCAGACCACTCCAGGCCAGCGTTGCTTGCCTCTGAGATTGTGACCCTGGATTTTATAACATGGTGTCTTCTTGAGTGCTTTTGTCAGTTGGAAGTTTCTTAAGGACAAGGACAGTGTGAGTATTAAACCTTTGTGTGTGTGTGAGTATTCTAGGATTTCTGGTATAGTGCTGTGCACATCGTTTTTATTGAATGAATAAATGCAGTTGGCTGCTTAGTTGAGTGGGAGCGGAAGGGAAACCTTCCCTTCTGTTTCCCTAGAAATGCTAGTATAGGAGTCCTTGGTGGTTTCTGACCTTTTCTAAGGCATATACCTAGGGTGTGTTTGGGGTGCTTTAGCATGGGGAGCAAATGATTGCTTCTGATATTCCAGCTGGTGAAGAGTCTGTCCTGTGGATTGCTCGCATGATACCATATAGACATGAATTGGAAAAGGACTGTAATCCTGTTTTCCTCCTACCTTACCAGGCCGTTCTTGCTACCCGGCTTTGCTGCTCTTATGCAATTTTCCTTGTTGTCCATGCTAAATGAGTCCATATGTTTTATCTTTTCTCAGTCCTGGGTATAAATGGGGGAGAAAACACGGTTCTGAGAACAGAAAAGGAAGATTCCTGGGTCTGGCGTGTGGACAGGGCTTTGGGGACTGATGTTGGAGGAGTTGTTTATAGAGGCATCACTGATATGGGAGGCACCATCAGTCCCACACTGCACCCATCAGAAAGGACAGCTTATGATCCCAGCTCTCTTGGAACTTCCGTTTTTGTTTACCACCAACCCTGGGCCATGGGAGGAATGGGAGAGAGGACTGGTGACTGGTTTGAGTCTAGACATTGAAAAAATAAATTCCGCATCCATCCCCTTTCCCCCAAACCTCCCTTTTGTGCCCCAGTTTGATGATTAATGGACCAGCATTTCCCTTCCAAGCAGGAATGCCACCCCTCACAGTTGCCATGGCAATGCAGACCGCTCCCCCGTCAATTAAAAAAAAAAATCCGCACTACTTCTCTCCTCCTTGCTTCTACAGTAGCAGGAGACAGGTTACCTCAGAATGCATCTCCTGGCCTCTCTTCTCAGCTGCTTGGGCTGTTTGTGCTGTGTGTCCTAGAACACGGCTCTTCCTCTCTTTCTGAGGATGGTCTGAGTTTCTCCACTCTAAGCAGATTGTGCCCCTCTTGGATCTAGCAGCCCCTGGAACACTTTTACAAAGAAGCAGAGAAAAATTCTGCTTTTTTTTATTCAGCCACAATGCAGATTAAAAACCAAAAAGAGCCTTTTTCTATCTTTTCCTTTGGGGTTAAAAAAAAAAAAGTCCCCTCCACACTGTCTCTGGTACATAGAGGTGTAAGTTGGGGAGCATTTTGACATCCATAAGGGAAGTTTCAGTAAACCTGGAAGGGATTAAACCTCCCAACATACATAGTTCACATTGGAGTTCTGTGGGGATTTTCGATTTCTTTATTTTCATTCCTCCCCACCTCTGTCCCAGCATTCAGGAGGACTTGTGTGTTTTCATTTTATCTGTTCTTACTCCTCTTGGCCTTGCTCCGGCAACATCTGGCCTCAGCGCCCTGTCGCAAGGTGTCATTAAAGAGAAAAAAAAAGCTTAAGGGGAAAAAGTCTCCAGAGTTGAGAAGTTGCCTGTGTTGAACTAAGGCCGCCAGTTGAAGCTGCTGGGTTTATGGAGCATTATACGAACAGCCCCAACATTAAAGGGCCTCCTTTTTATGAATGTGTTGTGAAGAATGTAAATAAAGCAGCATCTCTCAATGGGGAAGCATTTTACATAAGCAGTACTACCCCAGCCCGAGTATTTATGGGAATTTGCTAGCATAGTCTGGCAGGACTCACTTCCTTTGTGAACTTGCCATTGTGCTGGGGACTTTGGAGGGACAAGAAGAGTGTGCTTTGACACGGAGGGCAGCCCCAGCACTCCTGCTCTGCAGGTCCCCGGCCTTGCCGTGATGGGCCTCCTCATGGCTGGAAGTGCCTGCTAACCCTGAAAAGGTGGACAATACAGCATGTAGTCAAGAGCCTGTGATGATTAGAAGCATAGGCTCCTGGCACCTGGGGTCCTGAGATTCTGCAGCGCCTCACCCTTCAGCCTGCTTCGACCTCCCCGGAAAAGGGGGTAGGGAGGTCCTGGGTGATGAAATCCTGCCTGTTTTTAGGGGAGGCACCTAACTGGAGTAAAATAGACTGGTTTGAATTTCAGCTCCTTTATGTTTCCCCTGCTCACCTCCTGGTACTGCCACTAATGAGCAGTAAACCGGCTAATAGGGAGGAGGAGGAGCAGCAGTGGCCGTGAGGCTGAGGCTGCAGGCGACCTGCTCAGGGCCAGACAAGTGCCCTTGGCTCCACTGAGCTGGCTTTGCAGAGTGGCTGAGTACTAGCCTGGCCCTGGGGTTGCAGTGGAGGGATTGGTGTCCTGCCCTAGGCGACTTGCTCTAGCGGCTGGGGATCTGACTGTGGTGGGTTTGGTGAGCAGGCCTCAGGGCAAAGTCACATCCAGGACTTTGTGTGATGTCCCGGGAAGCATTTTCATCCAGATTCCATTTTTCCCAGTGGGAAACACCTGCAAAGATGGTTGGTTATTAACCTGTCTCAGCGTCCCACCAGTAATAATAACAATAATAATAACATTGCCCTCGAGATCCTCTGCAGGCACCAGGAATAAAAGAATGGGTTTGTGTCTCAGCCTCTCTGAGGTTTGAAATAGGAACTTATTTCTGAGGCACCATAACCAAGTTACCTGAATGAAAAAATGACAAGTGACTCGTCTTAGTTAACAGGATCAATGCCAGGCAGAAACTTGAGGTCTACATCTTTTTTCTTATGTTTCTTTTCCAGTAGGTTTGCGGGTTGGGGGTGGGGGCTTTAACACACCTGGTGTGTCTCTGCCTCTTGTGACCCCAGGGTCTCACCTGGAGTGGTACTGACCACCCCATACTTCCCTTCCATCTTCAGTGCCTGTTTGAGCCCCAGCCCTCCTTAGATGCAGCTCTTTCAGTTTCCTACCTGCAGAGGAGAGGGGTGGCCCTTCTCCAACGGCAGCTGCCTGTCTAAATGTTTGGGGAAAATTCAGTTTGTTAATCACATTCTCATCCAGCCAGGTGGTTTAGAGGTGAATTATTATTATTACTGTTTTTTTCGCTGTGTCTTGTAGCTTGTGGGATCTTAGTTGCCCTACCAGGGACTGAACCCGGGGCTCAGCAGTGAAAGCGCCAAGTCCTAACCACTGGACTGTCAGGGAATTCCCTAGAGGTGAATTATTAGCTTTTAGAGGATCTTTGCAGATATCACAGCAAAGGTATTAGGGTGTTGCTTGATGCCAGGATATCCTGACGTGTATGCCAGAGTGGAAGATGGAGTCACGATTCCACTATAGTCAGGGTCAGCAGGCCCTCCTCAGTAGTGAGGGGTGTCCCCTGCTCTGTGCCTGAAGGGGTTCACACAGTTCGGACAAAGTGTAGAAAAGAATTGTAAAACAGATGAAATGACTGTAAGAGATAATCGTCAGAGAAAATTGGAAGGACTTGGACTTATTATTCGGCCCAAAGAGGTAGCCAAGAGGTCAGGTAATATGTCTTCAAATATTAAGATGGCTGTTTGGAGTGTGATGACCAAATTTCAGTCTTCATTGCAGTCCATGATGGAGATTTCATCTGATTCGAGACGTGGTTAGATGCATGGGGTGGGGGGGCAGTCTGTAGACTCCTTTCCTGGATTGACTGTTAAAATCAAGAAAACACGTCTTTGTAGCCCTTACCCCTTTCGAGGATATAAAATGGGTTTGTTTCAGAAGTGCATCTAAGAGCATATTGGGAACTTTGAGCAGACTTTTCTGTAGAAACAGTTTGTAAAATTATGTTTATGTTCCCTGGCCAGTATACAGATGCCTTTTAATCGTAGTACATTTTCAATTCCTTTGTGGTGAAAAATCAGGAAAAACTAATAACGTGTTAATGCCAATAATTAAAACAGCACAGAGAAGCAGAATTGCACATGCAAGTTGATCTCGAATGTTGGTCTGTGACTCAGCAGCCGTCCTGTGTTGCGGTTTGGGGCGTGGGCTTGGGGACTGACACCAGCCGCCCCGCCTCTGCCCTCGATGGTGTGGGAGTGTGGGCAAGTTCTTCTGCCTCTCTGTGCCTCTGTTTTCTCCATGTTAGGGTGAGATGATACCAGCCACCGGGAGTGGGGGGTGGCAAGGATGAATGAGAGTGACGGTGAGTGTAAGAAGTAAGTGGAATGAGAGGAATATTCTCCTGAGATAGCTGGGCAGGTTGGGAGAGAGAAGAAAGAGGACAGTAGTGGAAGAAGGTTGTGCTGTGTAATATGAGAGAATTCCTAAAGTAGCCTATTGAACTGTGGATTATATTGAAGAAGCAAGGTGGACTCCTGGGGATGAGGGATAGTTTGGAGGTCAGAGTTTCTCTGGGCTGTAAGTTGTGCCATCAGTCTAGGATGGAAATGTTATATGGGATGGAGCAGGTGGGCACCCAGATCTTCATTTGTTCAATAAGCTCTTACTAAGCCCTGTGGATAAGATTTATTGGTAAGGAAGGCAGAGCCCGCCTGTCCCTGCAGAGCTTGCATAATGGGGGTGTTACTAAACAGTTAATTGGTTAGGCGTGAGATATTCAGGTTGGCTGCCTGTGTTTCTGTTCGCGCTGGGGGAGTATTGGAAAGCCCTGGTCTTGGGTCCTGTTCCTCGTGGCTGTTTCATTCAGGAGGTCGGCACTTTGCTGGGGAGGCTAAGGGCAGAGCTCCCATGTTGGCCTGGCTGGCCAGTTTCTTGTGCTCAGGACAAGAGATTGCACCTCCGGTCTCAGCAAGCCATCTTAGAAATCTAAGTTACTGGTTCCTGGAGTGTCCTGGTGGTTGAACCAGCACATATCCTGTGCCACTCCTGGGCAGGTGCCCGGAGCAGGCTGGTGAGCTGTTGTGTTTTTTGAAGAACGGTGCATCAGTACGCGAGCTTTCCTCCTGGTTGACTTGTTGCTGAGCCTTGAGGTTCCCTGTCCCTGTTCCTGCTTTATTTTTTCCACACTTTAACTGCCGGGAGCAAATGGGTCCTGCTCCAGGAGGAGATTTGCTTCTGGCCTGGTCTGTGCACTGTGGAGTCTGGGTGGGAGGGTCTGAGGGAGCCTTAGCCTGGCGCTCCCTGTCCCCCAGCCTGGAGTAATCCTGTATGGAGCCAATGGTGGTGAGTCTGGGGAAAGTTGGATTTGTCTCCCGCCCTTTCCAAATGTTTAGGAAGCACATTTCTCAAAGTGCTGCCCATTTCCCATTGGGCTTAGTACACCTGGCAAGAAGTAGACCGTAGAACCCTCAGCAAGAGTCTGAAAGTCCTGTCTCAAATGTGCCCTCTAGGAAGCTGCCATGGAGCCAAGCTCTCTGCACCGGGCTCCGAGCCCTCAGTCACAGCCCTGTCACACTGTCTTGTCCTCTGTCTTCCTACCAGCCCAAGCTCCAGTTCCTCAGTCTGCTTTGCATTTTTCTTCAGCACTTAGCCTGATACTTGACGTGTATGGGGAAAGAATGAGCTTGTGTTGAGCACCTGCTGTATACCAGGCACTCTGCTAGGCACTTGACACGCATTCTTATTTAACTTGATCCTCATAACAACCCTGCTGTGTAGGTAAGGAAACCAAGGCTCAGAGAAGTTCAAGCCATTGACCAAGCCCACTTCGGATTAGCAGTGGCACGAAGTGGCTTCCAGCCCCGTGTGGGTCTCGCCTTGCTGAGCTGTGGCGAGGGGCCAGCAAACGTTGGCTGAATGAGCAAAGGTCACAAGAGGTGCCGTGTGCCTGGGAGTGAGCGGCGGGTGCTCTGGCTTAGCTGGACCGACACCTGCACATGGAGGTCTGCCTCGTGCACACAGGAGCTGGGCACTGAGAAGAAGCTAGGGGAAGGTAGGTTGCCTTCAGTAGGGACATGTGCCTTTAAAGAAAGCCTCTACAGGCTAGTTTTGTATTGCACGTGATTACCTTCTAATTTGTCAGGTCTGAGTTTCTTAGAGCAGAGCACTGTGGTATGACTAAAATACAGTGTTCTCTGCCCACTGTCCTCACTCAGGGGTCTGTGTGTATATATTGACTTCTGGGTCCCAGGGGTAAGTCTTGTCTCCCTCACTCTCAGTCCCCTACCTGCACGAAGGGCCTTGCCCTGAGACTAGGGACTGGCTGTTTCCAGTGAGAAGGTGAAGGAGATTCCACCGACTCTACTGTTACTATATTCCTGTACTTAATTGCAATTCTAATGTAAAATGGAGAGGTCCATTTCATAGTCTGAGTTAAAGCTCTCCTCCCTCCCCACAGAGATTCATGTTGTTTTACAGTTACCAAGAGGTGTGATATCTGGCTTTGTGTCCAGAGCCAGCAGTACGTGGAGGTTCTAGACGCTCGGGTGTAGCTCTGGGCCTGTGTGTCTGGGCGCTCCTGCTGGGATGCTCAGCGTGGACAGGAGTAGCCAGAGTTAGGGCCCGGCTGTGGGGCTGGACTGGTGGCCGCACCGGACCCTGTCTGGGGTGGGGGTGGGCCTTCCCCCGCACTGCTGCTCCTGCCTCTCTGGGCTCCTGGGAGCCCCCAGTGTGAAGTGTGAGGAGCAGGTGGTCGACAGGCCAGAGATAGGCTTGGTGCCTCCGGGGCAGGCGGGCCCAGCTCCTCAGATGGCCACGACCCAAGGGCAGTCTATAAAACAAGCCGCATCCAGACGGGTCAGGCCAGTTCCCTTTGGTCAGGCGCCGTGCTTCCTGCCCAGGTGTTTGTAGGATCCCAGCCTGACTGCAGAGTGAATTGAGTACCCACAGCAAGTGAGGCTGAATGGGCACCAGGGAGGCCCTCTCTTCGGGGCAGTACCCTGGGGCTTGAGCTCTGAGCTGCTGGAGCCAAGGCTTCTGCTCTCTCTGGGAGCCTGCACTGAAGCTGCAGTCAGATGGCAGCAGCAGGCAGAGCGAGTGCCCTCTGACCCCATCCCCTGGGCCTTTGGCATCTGAAGATCTCGCCTTTCTTGTTTCTTGGAGGCGTGGAGCTGTTATTCAGGGTCTGTGGGATACAGTTTCTGCCCCTGCCCTCTTCGCTGCATTGTAAACTGAGCCCCCCAGAGTTCACCCCATACTGGGTCCCGAGTGGGATAGGGGTGGCACTGCTGCGTTTCCTGGGGTGGACACTCGGGCGTTTTCAATGGAACGGTAGCAGAGCAGGGGTCAGGTACAGGCTGCGTTTTCAGATTTCTCACCACCCCCGGTGGCTCTGGACTCCTAATGTGGGGATTCGAGGGCCGAGGGCAGGCTGCCTTCCTCTGTCTGTGGGTCTGAAAGAGGGGGATCCCCAGGATGTTGGCCTGCCCGGTTCCTACTCTGCTAGGCTTCTGCGTGGTCCCTAGTGTCATTCTCGCCACCACTCTTAAGTAAAGTTCTTTCTGATGTGTCTCTTTGAGATGAAGCATCTGAAGTTCAGCAAAGTTAGGTAAGTTGCTCATGAGGGCCAGTGCTGGGTCCAGGTCTGGCTGACTTAAAGCTTTGGTTGTTTCCATTTTACCAGCTCTGGGGGATTCAAGAGATACCAGCCACATCTTTATCTGGCTTTATCACAAGAATTTCAGCAGCTTCACCTCTCTGTTTTTCCATGAAGTAACATCAACTAAATTTAAAAGAACAGGAGCTTGCCTTCGTGCTCTTGCTGCTTTTCTTCTCTGATAGCAGATTCAAGAAACTCAGTGTTCGTGAAAAAGTATTATTCCGTTGAGGGGTGGCGGAGGGGGTTATTCCAAGAGAGATTGCAGAAGTGGGCATTGCTTACTCGGTGCCCACTGTGTGGCTTTAGGTGTAATTGGAGGGAGGTGGCTTGGGTCAGGGCCCTTCCTGACCCTCACCCAGGGGACCACCTGGTCTGCTCTTACCTAAGACCGCCTCCCCCACCCCAAGTACTCCCTCCCACTACAAATAAACCAAAAAGCCTGAAAAGCAAAATTTCAAGTGCAGTGGGTAAGAGAGGTTTCAGGAAGAGCAGTGGGGCAGAGCCCTGGGTCCTGAACGCCTAAGGATGGGGGTGTGGGTGTGGCCTAGAGCTGGGTAAGTTAGGGAGAGCCATGGCCAAGGCTGAGGGCCTCTTTCTGCCCCAGGGCAGCCTCTGCTTGGGGGAGTGATCTGGTCTCGACCTGCTCATCCAGGCCCCCACCCTTGCCCTCGTTTCCCCTCTGGTGCCCACAGCCCATCTCCTCCAGGCCTTTGAACTGCCCTTGCACACAGTACCTTGGGTGTCCTCCACCTGCCCTGGTGGGCCGTGGGGGCTACGTATAAGGTGCTGCTGCATCTTGAGGGCAAAAGACAAGGCCTCCCTCCTTTTTTGTTTCTGTGGAGATGACTTCTCCCAGCCCTGGTCAGGCTTGTGATTTTGGATTCAACTTGTGATTCATTGGGTCTTTGGCTCGGAAGACCACCGGCCGGCCACTGTGCTTCAGACTGGTTTTCTTCAGTGAGGGCTTGCTTGACATAGTCTAGGCGAGCTCTAAGACGCCCTGGGGAGTCCCTCCTAGGAACCTTCTCCCGAGGGTGCCTGAACTACCTGCCCCTGGGAGGACAGGGCTTCCCAGAGAAGAGGAGGGTGGTCTGAGAGAAGCAAGGCACCCTTGTCTGTTGGTAGTGGTAGAAAGTTCCTGGTTGAGCTGGTGTGTAAGTGGGAGGGACAGGACAGCAGGACGGTTAGCAGAGCTGGAATGGGAACCAAGCCTCCTGCTTTCCCGGGATCTTCTTCCCCCATTGAGCTGGGCCACCCCTGCAGGTTGGAGGGGCCCTGGCAGGCTGGGCGCCCCTCCACCCAGCCCCACCCCAGGGAAAAGCTGCTGCCGACGTTCTCACACATCCATCTGGCTTCAAAGCATGACTCACTGACTCTCTTCAGCCTGGAGTGCAGTGCGGTAGGCAGCAGAGTCCCCAGCCTCTCCTCAGGAGCGTGAGTGACGTTGCTGCCTTAGGCACCACGTGAAAGCTAGGAGTTCTGCGGGTGACGGGATTTGGCAAACTCAAGGGAGGCTAGCAGGAGGCCCAAATGCTTGATTTGAAAATGTGACTTGCACCCTGTGGTTTAGAAGCTTCCTGGGATCATCAGCCTCAGGGACAGTGGGTGTCCCTGACGGACTAAGAGGGAGGTGAAAGAGTGAGATACTCTGCCAGGAACAAATTCCCAGGTTCTGGGGACAGGCTCTCGAAAGTGGAAGGCTTTCCTCCTAATCTTTTTCACATTGCAAGGGAAAGACTGAGTGGGACCAAGTATCCCAGAATCCCTGGGCCATCCATCCATGTAGCAAGTCTACCAGCAAATTGAGGGTGGGGGGAAGCGAGGGCAGACCAAGGACCATGGTCCGCTAAGAGCTCTTCATTGGCCAGGCTTGGAAACACCTCCCTGTGTTCGCTTTCTCTTTCCCATCCACCCCTCCTTACTCTGCTTGGTGTCCATGTCCTTAAAGGCCATAAGCCCAGGTGACCTCAGCCTTGGCCACCGGCCATTCCCAGGCGTGACTCCTCTGGTAACTTGGGGCCTGCTGAGGGGCTTGGCCCCTGCTCAGCTGTGTGGTCTATGCACTGTCCTCCTTCTCCAGGCCCTTTGGGGGTGGGGGAGGGCTGGGCGCAGGCTTCCCTAGGAAATACAGATGTGCTTCTCCTTGTTCCTGCTCCCTCACCTCTGGCACAGGGG
Source organism: Eubalaena glacialis (assembly GCF_028564815.1). Taxonomy (NCBI): domain Eukaryota; kingdom Metazoa; phylum Chordata; class Mammalia; order Artiodactyla; family Balaenidae; genus Eubalaena; species Eubalaena glacialis. Next base: position 110,482,532 of record NC_083717.1, on the reverse strand, counting down.
TGCCCTGCCCTTGAGGAAAGGGCCTGGGGTTATAAGCAACTGGGATTCTTTTGAGGGTGAAAAAAGGCATTGCTAATAAGTGTGCTGAGCAATCAGGGATGGGTGGACACCCTGATTAGAAGAAAGAAAGAGTCTTAGGTAGCCTAGCAGATGCCTGGGGTTTTTCAGGAGCACTCCAGTCTGTGCTTCAGGAATGAATGGATTTGCCTCTGTGACTCTCTGTCCTGCCTGGGGCCTGGTCTCTGGGTATGCAGGTCCCCGCATGTGGCCAGAGCAATGCCTGGCACCCCGCCTCCCTTTTCCAGTTTTCCAAGTTCTTTCTCAGGGGTGAGGGACACCCCCGCTGCCCTCAGCCTGGTTTTTGGAGCACTCTTTCTCAACTCGTGTGGCATGTCTCTGGAGAGAGGGTAGAGGGCACCCAGTGACCCCAGCCACTGGCCCAAGGCCACAGGAGCTCCTGGAAGGGCTCTGGATTCCCTGGGAGTCCTCAGGCTTGGGACTTTCAGGGTTAAATCCTGGCCCTGCAGGGACTGCTCCCAGCTCCTCTGGTGGAGCGAGTGTGAATAACAATAGCAGCGGAGAAATCAAGCTGAAAAGCTTGCTGGGCAGGAGGGGTCGCAGAGTGCTGGGGAGGGCAGAGCTCCCTCTGACACCTTACTCGGCAGCATCTTGCTTTGTTGGGGTGTAGGTAGGGAGTGAACAGCATAGTAGTCTCTGACCACCGATGCCGGCAGTATCCGTCCCCCCCACCCTGCCCCTCAGCTCTCCATTGCCTGGGCTGTGCCAGCTTCCTGCACACAGCCTGCTGCCTTTTTCATTTAGGGGGGTACCCGGGGGGCCCAGGTATGTTGGAGGTGGGGGGGTGTCTGCTAAGCAAAGTTAAGGGATGGATGATGCCTGGTCGCGGGCATTTTCTGTCTGGGGCGCTCTGGGTTTCCTGTGACTCACCCCCATCCTGCCCCCTGCCTGGCATCTTGCCTACAAGGAGGGAGTCCTGAGGAATAAGGCAGGACTAACAAGGCTGCCTGGGTTTGTCGCCTGAGTTAGTTCTTCTATTTGGTACTTTCTTTTCCCAGCTCTTAGTGGCTGGTGGGCCTTTAAAGCTGTACCACAGGTCTAGAGTGTGGTCCCTGGGTTTCCTACCTGGGAATGCTGGCCCCAGCCTTACTGAAATCCCTCCCCCAGGCACTGGCACTGGGCTGTTTGGAATCTGAGCTAAGGTGGGGCTGGCTCCACGGGCTGGCTGAGACCTCCCCCCACAGGCTCCTCACAGCCAGGCCTTCACTCTGAGGGGGCTTTCCAGCAATACCCAGGTTATGGCTGTCCTGCTGTATGTGCCAGGCAGGTGTCCTCACAGGCTGGACTTTGCCTCCTCCACGGTCCAGCAGGCAGTTCCTCATCTCAGCTCCTCACTGTCCATCTCCTTATCCTCCTGTGGCCAATCTCAGAAGCCTCAAGAAGGGGGAGGGGGCTGATAATGTCTTTGAAGGAATTGGTGGGCTCCCACCGCCCAAGCCCCTATCCTGGCTCCGTGTCCTCAGGGCAGTCTCCTCCTGTCTTGCGATGAGTATCTAGTGGGAGAAGAACAGGTGGAGACAACTGAGAGCTTTGCCCCCAGCTTCTTCTGTCTTCCAGCTCTGGGGTTTGCATTGCTCCATAGGGTCCCCAGGGGCTTGGTTCAGAGGAGAGTGGGGCAGCCAGTCCTTGCACAGCTGCTGGTAGCCTGACCCCGCTAGACCTTTGCACTCTGGAAGGGGGGGTCCCGGGAACATCCAAGCTGGAGCTGGGGTGAGGGTAGGCCAGAGTTACTGCAGGGGACGCGGGATGGGCTGCAGTGGGGGAGAAAGCAGGCCAGGGCAGGCTTCTCTCATTGCCTGCCTTATGTCCTGCAGCTTGGAGGTACTCCATGACACACACTCGGAGGAAGTCTCTTCCCATGCTGAGTTCGGGCCCCACGGGCCGCCAGGAGCCCCTGCAGATGGAAGGCAGCAGTATGGAGCAGGGGGCAGAGGGTGTGGAACCAGGTCCTCCTGAGAGCCCGGGGCACCTCACGGGGCGCCGCAAGAACTACCCACTGCGGAAGCGCCCATTAATTCCCGAGAAGCCCAAGGCCTGCAAAGTGCTGCTGACCCGCCTGGAGAATGTGGCTGGTCCACGGAGCGCAGATGAGGCTGATGAGCTGCCCCCCGACCTGCCCAAGCCCCCTAGCCCGGCCCCATCCAGTGAGGACACTGGCCTCCCCCAGCCCCGCAAGCGGCGCCTGGCCTCCCTCAACGCCGAGGCCCTCAATAACCTGCTGCTGGAGCGGGAAGAGACCAGCAGCCTGATGGGCACCCGCCGCAGCCGAGGGGGAGACCCCCACCGCAGCCGGGACCGTGACCGGGCCACTGGAGGCTGGGCCTCCTCCAAGAAGCGGCCCCGGCTGGGGGACCTCGGAGGAGGAAGTCGGGACCTGTCCCCAGAGCCAGCACCGGATGAAGGGGCCCGCCGAGATGGTGATCCAGCTCCCAAGAGACTGGCCAGCCTGAATGCAGCTGCCTTCCTAAAGCTGAGCCAGGAGCGGGAGCTACCCCTGCGGCCGCCTCGTGCCCACCCAGAAGCAGATGGGCACTCCACTGAGCCACCAGCACTGAGGGCCCCGAGGCCAAAGTGGGCCAAGGTCAATGGCAAGAACTATCCCAAGGCCCGGCAGGGGGCTGGCTCTGGGGAGGCTGCGGGCCCACCCGGCTGGCAAGGACACCCCGAGGAGCCATGGCCGTCTGCCACCCCTCGTGGGCCGTCCAGCCAGCCACCTTACCAGCCCCTGAGCGAGGCTCTGGAGAGCCCCTTGGGGCTGCGCCCTCACCTGCCCCTGCTGATGGGTGGGCAAGCAGCCTTGAAGCCGGAGCCTGGGCGCCCAGGCGAGGAGTCACCTGCCCCCAAGCAGGAACTGCACCAGCCCTCTTTCCCTGCACCCCAGCTCTCCCCGCTACCGATGCCTGGCAACCCCGCCGACTACAGTGGCCTGTGTGGTGGGCCTGAGCTCACCGCGCTAGGCAGCTTCTACCTGTACTGCAGCCAGGCCGGGCTGCGGTGTGGGGGCTACTCCTCCTGCACCGTGCTCCCCGAGGGCAAGCTGTCCCCAGTGGCTGCAGCTAACACGGGGCTCCTCTTGGCCCCGAGCTCAGTGCCCGCCGCAGGCACCCACTTCCAGCACCCTCCGTGGGGTTCTCGCTACTGCTCCAGTGAGGACACTGGAGTGAATGGCTACAGCATCTGTGAAATGTTGCCCCCGTCTCTTACCCACATTGGCACTACCTGTGGCGGCTGCCCCTACAAAATGCCTTTTGCAGCAGGTATGCCTTCCTGGAGGTGGGGTACACCAGGGAGTCTCTGAGAAGCAGTGTCCCAAGAGGGTGGGGCGCACTGGCATCTGTCTACCGCGTGGGAGAGTCGGGGGTTTTGAGAAGGGAGGATTCCTCTAGTTTTGTGCCCCCAGCCTAGGAGATTCCCAGGAAAGAGGCCCGTGTTTAGCTCTTAGCAGCCCTGCTCCGTCCCCACTGTCTATGGAGGTTTCTCGGCATGGCAGTTAGGTAGCACTGTGGTGGTGAAGTGGGCAGGGAGTGTCTCTCCTCCCTCTCCACTGGGATGCCCATTCTTAGACTCTGAGTAGCAAGTTAGATGCTGAAATTAGCACTTTTGCCAAGTTGTTCCCATGTCCTTCTGCCTTCCTCGAGGAAAGCTAGAATTCCTTACTTCCCGGGAACCCAGACCATCTGCATGCCAACCGAGTTCAGCATTCACGGGAGGGGTGGTGGGCACCAGGCCTGATAGGTGGTACCAGCTGCAATAGGACAGCTTCGTCCTGGCCATACAGGCCTTGAAAGAGAAGTAATGCTCAGACTTAGAATCACCTTGCTAGGTGCAGACTAGGTGGGCACACTCTGGGAACAGACAGGCTGCCATCAGGGCCTGGGCTTTGGTGTCTACCTTCTTGGCAAGATCCAGACACCTGAGAGTCTCGTGCCGTAGTTGATGAGACACCCCTAAGTGATCTCTCTTTCCCCAAACTGGCAGGAGTGTCCTCACATGCCTCTCCAGGCTCCCTTCCTGGCTCCTGGGTGGAAATGAGGTGACCAGAGCCATGCTAGCCAGCAGGTCTGCCCTGCTGCTGGTGAAGTGAGGGGCCAGGCCTTCTCAGGGCTCTCCCCTCCCCTGCACAGCCCTTCTTGAAGGGGTCTATAAAACAACTTTATAGACTGGCTGACTCTGGCCAGACTGGTTGTTTCAGGTTCTCGCATGAGTTGGAGCTCTAAGAAATGAGAGCAAGCTTCTTTTTAGGCTTTTCTTTTTCTTCCGTACCACTCTCTAAGTCTAGTCACTTAACCTGTGGGACCCAAGACCCTTAGCCCCTTGCCCTGGGACACCAGTACGCACCATGTGCCAGGCGCTTGTTCTTAGTGCTTTATATATGGGAGGCCATATGGCATGTTAATTGAGCACAGACTCTGCAGCCAGACTGAAATGTTCTCCCCACTTCCTCAGCCACGTGACTGTGGGACAAACCAATAACCACCCTGTGTCTCAGTTTCCTTAATTGTAAAATGGGGGTAATGGTACCTACCTCATAGGGTTGTTGTAAGGATGTGAAGAGTTAATACGTTGATAGGAAAACACCTAGGACACACTATATGATACTCATAACTACTACTTCTGTTGCTAGGCACAGAAAGGTAAAGTGACTTGCCTGAAGTCACACAGCTGGTAAGTGGCAGATCTGGGACTCATATCCTGGTCTCACTCCAGATCCCCTGCTCCTAAGTACAGTGGAAGCTTTACAGAAGGAAGATTAAGTCAGAGCTTAGAGATGCCATTCCCATTACTTCCCCTTCTCTCAGGCTAGAAGAGGAGATGGAGATGTCTGTGGGCCAGTCTCCAAGGTCAAGAAAAACCCTTGGCCTGTCACTGATCATCTACCTTAACAGCCTCTGACCCCACCTGCCACCTCAGTGGCCTTTGGGTTCACGCTTAGAATTAAAAGAAGCAGGCTCTGAAAGCAGAGGGGCTGGGGGTTCCCTGCTTTACCTTCCCTGACCCCCTTCTCTCCTTCTCCCAGAAGGCTGCAGGTCCCTGGGCCAGCTGGAATTTCCTCTCCCGGAAGCTGGCCACCCTGCCTCACCTGCCCACCCCCTCTTGGGATGCCCTGTGCCCAGCGTGCCACCTGCAGCAGAGCCTGTCCCCCATCTTCAGACACCCACCTCGGAGCCCCAGACGGTAGCTCGTGCATGCCCTCAGAGCGCCAAGCCTCCTAGCGGCTCCAAGTCAGGTCTGCGCACGGGCTCCAGCTGTAGGCACACTGCGCGGAGCAAGGCTGCCCGCAGGCCCAGCCACCCCAAGCAGCCTCGCGTCCAGCGCCCACGCCCCCGCCGCCGCCGCCGCCGCCGCACTAACGGCTGGGTGCCCGTTGGGGCTGCCTGTGAGAAAGCCGTCTATGTCTTGGTGAGTGCCAGCTCAGCTGATGGGGAGAAGGGAGGGTGGCGGTACGGACATAGGACCTGCAGTGAGTTGGGTCCCAGGCACCCCTGGCTCTAGCCACTCTGAGAAGTGACAAGGGGTTCCAGCTCAGTTGTACCCCAGGAACTGATCACACTGGCCCGGCCTGCTCCCCCAGCCCCTACTGATCCTGTGCCCTGTGCCTTGGGGAGTCACGGAATGCACAGTCACAGCTGGTGGCTGCCATCTCTGTCACCGACACTTAGGGAAGCCTCCTGAAGTGTCTTCACCTCTCATCCTGGATTATAAAGTGGAGGACTTCCCTGGAGGCTTTTTGGATAAGTATGTATAGGGGAAATTGGGATAGGCAGAGAAAATTGGTGATACAGGAACATCTGGGATGGTGAAAAGAATGTAGACTGAAATGTATTGAGCACTTCTTAGGTGCCAGAACCGAGCTAAGCACTTTACATGCATTATCCGCTTTCATCGTCACCACTGCCCCGTGAGGTACGCACACACCCCGTGGTCTTAGAACTACCCTCATTTCACAGACGAGGAAACAGGCTTAGCAGTAGATTAAGTCATTTGCCCGTGATAAGGCTTTGCCGCTTATACCATGGTGGTTTAAGAGTCAAACCCAGACTGTCCATTAGGAAGCTTGAGGACCTACCCGGTGCTGGGGGCTTGGAGCACGAGAGCCGGCTGTCATGGGTGTGGTGGTCAGAGTGCAGCCCCAGAAGTTTCAAGCCACTTTCTTACCCCTGTTCCCATTTCTCTTCCTTTCTCCGACTGTGAGGATTCCCTTTCCTGCCCCTGAAAGCCAGGCTCAGGGAGGAGGGGCCAGAGTGCAAACCACTTTGGCAGTCTCCCATCCTCAGTGGTTTGACTGCCCTGAGGAGAGCACAGAGAGGATGTCACTCCCTCCCCATGCTGAGTGCGGCCCCACAAGCCTTGTTTGTGTCATTGGTTTGTTGCTCAGGATGAACCGGAACCAGCCATCCGAAAGAGCTACCAGGCGGTGGAGCGGCATGGAGAGACGATCCGAGTCCGGGACACTGTCCTGCTCAAGTCAGGCCCTCGAAAGACGTCCACACCTTATGTGGCCAAGATCTCTGCCCTCTGGGAGAACCCGGAATCAGGTACCTCTTGTCTAGAGTTCGGCCTGGCACTAGTGTCCTGCGTCCTTGGCAGAATCTGCCTTCCACTAAGCCAGCGTCTGTCTGGTGCTCAGGGCTGCAGACGGCCTTGTGCTTGGGTTGGATCAGCTCATTAACCGTTCCAGCCATTGGGGCCTGGGCGCCTGTCATCCTGCCTCACCTGTCAGTGCCTTTTCCTCCTCCTTCCTCCATACCTAACAGCATTCTAGGCCACTGAATTGCCAGACTTGGCCCAAGGCAGGGGATAGGGGTGGCCGGAGCCTGCAGAATTGGCCTAGGCTTTGAAGTTGGATGAGCCCCCAGGGCAGGTGGCCAGCCCACCTGCCTATCTAAGTAACTCTGGAGTTGCCAGCTCAAGCCCTGATTGCTTCTCTTTCCCCCCTAGGAGAGCTGATGATGAGCCTCTTGTGGTATTACAGACCAGAGCACTTACAGGGAGGCCGCAGTCCCAGCATGCACGAGGTGAGCTGCCTGCCGGGGGAGAGGCTGGGGCACTGAGAACGTGGTATGGGGTGGCAGCCTGGGCATTCAGGTCCCTGGACTCATCACCTTGGACACCAGAGAACCTGGGGAAAGGCCTGAGTTTTAGCCTCTTTTCCCAACACTGCCCCAATTCATGTTTTGAAGGGAATAGTAACCTTTGTCTTGAAAGGTGGGGCAGAAGGGGAGCCCCCAAGAGCAGGGGTGCCAGAATGGGAGCAAGTAGTTGTGTCTTCCTGGCGACAGGAAAGGGGAGGTGGAGCTGCACACCTTTACTGTCTGCAGCAGGAGAGGGAGGGGAGAAAAGACTCTACTGACACCCCTTGGTATCTACCAAGCCGTGTGTGGGTTGCTCCACCCCCGGTCTGGGCTCCCTTTTACTTTTTTTTCCCTCGCTGGGACTTTTCATCTAAATGGGAGAATGCACACCAATTCCCCTCTCCTCCCCTGGGCTGGGGTGGGGGTCGGGAGGCTGATGTCAGTCAGAGGCTGGAGCAGGCACTTGGCTGCTCCTGAGTAGGACAGGACCTGGGAGGAATGCCTTGGGCTGCTTGATGCGGAGCAGTTAGGCTGAAATTCCAGGGAAGCCCCCTAGCTTTCTGGGCACTAGCTGGAGTTGTCTATCTCAGGTCAGGAGTCCCAGCAGAGTGGTTAATGTCTGCCTTGCTCCTGGAGCTAGGTGCTTCCCACCCTGGTAGCCAACCTCCTCCTCCCTCCCCTTGAGCCTTTGCAGAATGAAGTCTTTGCATCGAGACATCAGGACCAGAATAGTGTGGCCTGCATTGAAGAGAAGTGCTACGTGTTGACGTTTGCTGAGTACTGCAGGTGGGTGGTGCCCTGTACCTCTGGCTAGCCTCTCCCTTCAGACTTCCCAGGGCTATTTGGGGGCAGCCTGTGATCCCCAAGGGGATCTGACTCACTGGGCCTGCCCTCCTAGAACTTTCTTCCCACAGTCTGCTTCCATCATCTAATTTTTATGGGAAAAAAAAAGAAAAATTGTTCCCCTTCTGACGCAGAGTGATTGGGGCAGAGTTGCAGAGGCGGGGATGGTTACAGTACTGCTCTCAGAAAAAATCAAGGAGAATTGACAGGTGATTGGGAGGGAGGCCCCGGTAGGTGTGGTTCCCCAGTGACAGAGAAGATGGTTGGCAGAGAGGGCATAGGCCCCAGGACAGGGATGGAGGCAGCACCTGCCCTTGTGGAGGTGGGAGGGGGTGTCCCAGCCCTCTGGGCAGGGTGGGGAAGGAATTGGTCTTCCCGCTAAGATAGCTGTGGTAAAGACAGCGAATGGTGTGTCACTGCAGATTCTGTGCCATGGCCAAGCGTCGAGGTGAGGGTCTCCCCAGCCGAAAGACAGCACTGGTGCCCCCCTCTGCGGACTACTCCACCCCGCCACACCGCACAGTGCCCGAGGACACAGACCCTGAGCTGGTGTTTCTTTGCCGCCATGTCTATGACTTCCGCCATGGCCGCATCCTCAAGAACCCTCAGTAGCCTCCTCACGCCCACACTGGGGCTGCCCACGGGCAAGTGGGGCTCAGGGCAGGGGGCACTGCTTGAAGCACAGCACTTGGTTAAGGGGCCACAGGAGCCTGAGGTGGCTGGCCTGTGGTTCTCTTGTGGGGGGAGGGCAGGGGCCCCTATGGGTTTGGGCCCCATGGGAGGGAAGGGGAGGCCAGGGTATAAGAAAAGCATCAGAGCCCTCAGCTTGGCCCAGGGCGCCTTTCTGTGGTCCCCTGGGCAGAGGCTTCTGAAGAAGCAGTCTTCCCTGAGGCTGGGCGAAGCCTCAGGGGCATGGCCCCTGGGGGGGTTGGGGGAAGGTCCTTCAGGAACCAGGCCCTTCTTTATCCTCCCCTGGGCCCTTCAGGGGGGAGTGGGAGCCAGCTTTACCTCACCCACTGTGACCCGCTGCTTCCCCATTAGCCTGGGACCAGGCTCTCCCAGATTCTAGCACAGCTCCGAGCTCATTCCTTTGAGGCCTAGGGAGCCAAAGTCTGGCTCCCAGAGCATTGACTTTCTCTTCCTGGACTTGGGGCCTTTCTCTGGCATTCCTCCTTTGCCCCTGCAGCAGCCCCTGGTGCTGGGACAAGTTACCAGCCCTCACAGTCATGGGTGTGGCCCCCTTGTGGGAGTCAGCTTCCTGTCCCCCTCCTGGTGAAGGCCACCCAGCAGGTCTGGGCTCCCAGAAATTAACTGATCAACATGGGGTTTGTCATGTCTGGGAGAGCAGAAGGGAGCTGGGAGGGGGTAGGGGCAGGGGGCAAGGAAAATTGCTACCTGATTTATTGAAGACTTTTCCTCTTGCCTTACACTTGGAGGTTTAGGAAACCTCTTGCAGAACTTCACACATGACTTTTCAAGCCACACCCACCTGAAATCAAACCAAAGGAGTGCTGTGGCTCCCCTTGCCCTGCCACCTCTTACCCTAGTCTTTTGTAGATTGCACTAATTTACATCCCAGCGAGAATCAACACTGTATCAGTCCACAGACCTGCTGAGCTGCAGCCACTCACTCTAGGAGCTAAGGACCTGCATTTTCAGTTTGTTCCTGTTGCCCAGGGGCCCTGTTCTCACCTCATGCTGCTCCCCAGAGTAGATTAGGAGACTCAGCCCCCTGCTATCCTTGCCAGAACTAGGCCCTGGCCCTGGGGCACTCCGTGTGGCGGCTGGAGCAGTCTCGTTCTTTCCTATTTGTACCAAAGAGGAGCCTGGTGGGGAGAGGGAGTGTGGCTTGGGCCCGGCGCTGGGCACATGCTCGTGAGTGATTCCACAGGCCACAACCCTGGGGACAGGAGCCAAGGAGGGCAGCACTGGGTCCCCCTCCCCTAGGGAGGGGCAGACACGGACCCTGCAGGCTGAGGAGGTGGCACTGGGTGAGGACAGTTGGGCGGGAGGTGGAAGCGAATCCTGAGGGCACTCCCAGCGATCCCCCAGCCCTGTGCTGTCCCTGAGCAGATGGCTGCTCCTGATTGGTTATTGGGCTGGGTGAGGCCTGGACCATTCAGAGGTGAATTTACATATGGGAAGCCCAACCCCAAACCTGAAGGGAAGGAACTTGGGTCCCCTTGTATTAAATAAACTGTTTGGAGGAAGGCATCATCAGTCCAGGAGGGCGGGGCAGTAAGAGAGGTTGGCAGGGTGGCCGTGGGGTGGGGCCGTGGCGGCTCTGGAGACCCAGCCTTGGAGCCTGCTCTTTCCCAGGGCGCTGGGCCCTTGCTGCCAAGGAGCCCAGCCTCACCCAGCAGGAGATCAGGCCCCTCGTCTCCCAGGAGGCAGGGTCCGCTGCCCACAACTTAAATGCTTTTGAAATCTCTTAGATGTGGAAATATTTTTTCGAACCTGAAAATGCAGCTGGTAGAATTTCAATGGAAGCATAATTCATGTAAAATATATTTTAGTTGATATTTTGTAAAATGCACTTTTTGTGTGTGTCGACCCTGGTTTCTCAGATCTGTATTTCAGTGTTTACAAGGGAGGGAGGACCTTTCCTCACCTCCCTTTTGACAGAGATTAGAAGTACTTCTTTAAGAAAAAAAAAATAAATTTGAGAAATTGTATTGATTTAGAAAAGGACCATTTCCTGTGTGTCGTGTCATCTTTTTGTGTGTGGGTGCAGAGGGGCTCACCACCCTTAACCATTGCAGTGCAGGGGCTCACTGAGGTCAGTAAGCAAAGAGCACAGGAATGTGCGGGGAAACAGCGGGAGGAGAGGAGACAGAGGAAATGGGAACTTGGAGGTGACTTCTTCGCATCGTGGTGGGCTGAGTGAAATCCTTGGGAACTGGTCTCCAAGTGGTTGCATGGTGAAGATACCGCCTCATCACCTTGGATCATGCCCCTGGAGAAATGGCCAGCAGAAACTGTTCGAGGGCCTTGGTATCTTGCAACTGGCACTCCTTGCTGAGGAAATGAAGGCTACATCATGAGGCCGAGGGCTCAGACCGCCTGGACGCTTGGTTCAGTCAACCTAGCCCTAGCCCCAAAGCCTCAGTGTTGACTGTGTTCAAGGTGGGGTGGACCTAAGGCTGTCGGGGTTCCTAGGAGGCAGATATGCTGCTCAACCCGCTCCTGCATTTTGTAAGGACATCTGGGCAGCTGCACTTCCATAGAGCTTGTTAGTGGCACAGACACCATTGTGGACATACTGCAGCACTGCCATCAGTGTGCTGCCCACAAGAGTCCCTTGAGATGGGCAGTATCCCATCATTTTACAGACGAGAAACTGGTGTGGAGACCAGTACTTTGTCTAAGGACTCCCCCAGAGTAAGTGGCTATTCCTGTATTCAGACTGCCTCACTGTGACTGCTAACACAGAAAACTGCTCAGAGAAATGAGCACATGTGACGCAGTTACCAAAATCTTTCTCAAAGTTTTTTCCTCTCCTAGTGTAGAAGACATATTTACCGTTTAAAAGAAAAGAAATAAAAGATTTCAGTAGAAATAATCCCACAACCAGAAATCTACCTTCAGTGCTATTGGAAGCAAGGGCTTCCAGCCCAGTGAGGGCTAAACCCTGATGCAGACTTCTAAATCAGTGAATGGTGCATCCTGAGATGCACCCCAGCATTCAGACAGTGAGTAGGGAGCCTATCCTGAGGAGCTGGAAGGCCACCAGGTTTCCCATTCTTTACCCTTGCGCATCTGCTGTGCTCACACTGCTAGGATTGGGCGGGCCATGCGTGCGTCTTTTAGCTTCATCTCATCCTTCAGGAGTCCTCATCCTCTGAATTCCTCTTATCAGTGGTAACTCCATTCTCACTAAAAGCCTGTGGCATCTTCTCCTGTTCCATCACCCCCTCAGTACAGTGTGTTCTGGGGTCAGCTGCTTTCTCCCTCCGTGTTTGTGCTCCATTCATCTCTGAAGGATCGTGATTAGGAATTTAGGATTTAGAATCAGACCAACCCACACAGAGTCTCAGCTTCTCTGAGCCTGTTTCCTCAGCTGTGCAGCGGGGATGCGCATAGTACCTACCACCCCGGGTGGCTGTGACCACTAAAGAAGGTAATGAATACAACAGATGACACCTGCCTCAATAATGTGGACACTCTGTTTCAGAGCCTCACGGGCTCCCCACATGTAACAGGGTGAAGTCTGGATACTTAGCTAGGTGCCCAGTTCAGATCAGTAAAGGCTGGCTCCTGACTTCCCAGGCATTCCCCATGTCTGCCTCTAGTCCACGGGGCCAGCCCGGTGCCCCTGGGCACGTCTGACTCCAGGCAAGGAGGCTGCTGCTCTGTGCCCCCAGCTCCTCACCCTTCAAAATGTGTGCTGACCACACCAGTGGTCACGAGGCACCAACTTGTCACTGGCCCCTCACCAGAGAGTGTCCCACCTCTTCAGGTCTGGAAGAGGGAAGACAGAGGAGAGAAGATTCCATTTCCAGACATTTCAGCATTCGCCAGTGGATAAACACTGTAACCACTAGGTACTGTCTTAAATCTAAGGGTCACCATAGAGCTGAGCCATTGTCAGTGCCTGACCATCTAGTTCCTCTTTGTTGGAGTGGCCAGGACACGGCGGGTAGGGGGAGCACACTGGGGACTCTGCTTCCAGCAATTAAGACCTCCAGAAATTTGGGACTCAAATTTGGGAGTCGGTGGAGAGCACTGCGGAAGCCCCTTGCCTCCAGACCCGCTGTTGGAGTAAGGGCTCGGCCGGGCCAGAGTGTGCGGCAGGGCGTTGCGTGCAGGTCCTCTCCTTCCAGCTCCCTGAGGGCACGCGCTGCACGGGAGAGGGAACTGCGGCCTGGGTCTTTCCTGCCTTCAGGGCCTCGGCAGCTTTTGAACCCGAAGCCCGGAAGACCAGGACGGCCCTGGCTCAGGCGCCCTCTCCAGGGTGGGGGTCCGCACGCGCCCTCCCAGCCCACTCGCTGCAGGGGCGTCCGCCCCTCTCCACGCCCCCGGCCTGGGCCCGCCCCCGCGCCTGTGTCACGGCGGGGCCGGGGGCGGAGAGCGGCCGGGCGGGACATCCGGCCCAGGTCCCTCGCCGCGCCCGCCCGCTCCGGCGCCGCAGCCCGGGAGTCGGCCACCCCCGCGCGCGCCGGGGCCTCCCGCCAGCGCTCCGCTCCCCTACCCCCTCCCGGCTCCGCGGGCCCAAGCCCTCGGGCCCGCCCCCAGCCCGAGCCCGCCTCCCGGGCAGCCTTCGGATCGGCCGGACCCGCGCGGGCCCCCGCCCCGGGAGCACGATGTTCCCCCGCCCGCTGACCCCGCTGGCGGCCCCAAATGGCGCCGAGCCCCTGGGCCGGGCGCTGAGGCGGGCCCCCCTGGTCAGGGCCCGGGCCGGGCTGGGCGGGCCGCCCTTGCTGCTGCCGTCCATGCTGATGTTCGCGGTTATCGTGGCCTCCAGCGGGCTGCTGCTTATGATCGAGCGTGGCATCCTGGCCGAGATGAAGCCCCTTCCCCTGCACCCTCCCAACCGCGAGGACGCGGTCTGGCGTGGGACGGTCCCCAGGCCTGGGAGGCTGTCCCTGGATGCGGGGGACTCGGACTTACAGGTGAGACAGGACGTCCGTAACCGGACCTTGCGGGCAGTGTGCGGACAACCAGGCATGCCCCGGGACCCCTGGGACTTGCCGGTGGGGCAGCGGCGCACCCTGCTGCGCCACATCCTCGTGAATGACCGCTACCGCTTCCTCTACTGCTACGTGCCCAAGGTGGCCTGCTCGAACTGGAAGCGGGTGCTGAAGGTGCTGGCGGGCGTCCTGGACAACGTGGACGTTCGCCTGAAGATGGACCACCGCAGCGACCTGGTGTTCCTGGCAGACCTAAGGCCTGATGAGATTCGCTACCGCCTGCAGCATTACTTCAAGTTCCTGTTTGTGCGGGACCCCTTGGAACGCCTTCTCTCTGCTTACCGCAACAAGTTTGGCGAGATCCGAGAGTACCAGCAGCGCTATGGGGCTGAGATAGTGAGGCGGTACAGGGCTGGAGCGGGGCCCAGCCCTGCGGGGGACGATGTCACCTTCCCTGAGTTCCTGAGATACCTGGTGGACGAGGACCCTGAGCGCATGAACGAGCATTGGATGCCCGTGTACCACTTGTGCCAGCCTTGTGCCGTGCGCTACGACTTTGTGGGCTCCTATGAGAGACTGGAGGCAGATGCCAACCAGGTGCTGGAGTGGGTGCGGGCACCGCCCCATGTCCGATTCCCAGCTCGCCAGGCCTGGTACCGGCCGGCCAGCCCCGAAAGCCTGCACTACCACCTGTGCAGTGCCCCACGGGCCCTGCTGCAGGACGTGCTGCCTAAGTATATCCTGGACTTCTCCCTCTTTGCCTACCCACTGCCTAACGTCACCAGGGAGGCCTGTCATAAGTGACCATGGGTGTGAGCCAGCAGTTGTTGGGGACTGGTTTTGACAGTGCCCCCTTCTGTGTTGCCATACAAAGAAACCCTGGCTCTGGGGCCTGGGGCTTCTCCAGATGCCTAGGTGGAAAGAATTGCCCTTGGAAGTTCCTCATCCAGGGTGGGTGCACACAGTGATTCAGAGGCCAGGGTTGGACAGGTGGCCTGGTGCTCTCCATAGGGGGATTTCTTGGGAGCCAGTGTGATCCTTCTTGCCCTGGTAGGGCTAGATACCAGTTTGCTAGTGTAGCAACACATCTCTTCTCAAGACTGGCTCCACGGCCCTGCCTGCAGGGATTGTGCAGTCCACTTGAGCCACCTTAACTTAACCTGTAGCCAAACCCAGAGGAGGCACCAATCAGGAGATGACCACAGCGGGGGGGCCCTGTGGATCTGATCACCCATTCATCCACTCCATGTGCCTCAGGGCTGGAGTCAGCAGTCGTGCCTTATAAATGACTTTTGTATCTTTCCGCTTCAGACTTAGAATTTCCTACACTTGCCAGGTTCTTTCCCTTTTTTCCAAGGAAAGGAAAACTGAAAGGGCCCTTCCAGGACCTGGCCCTGCAGCATCCAAAGACCCCTGTGCCCAGCCTCTTCTTGGGACTCTGGGCACTCTCTCCCGTCCCCCAGGATTGTGACTGTGGCTTGTGTATCTGGCTGCCACTTTTCTGATGCATTTATTTAAAATTTGTACTTTTTGATAGAACCTTTGAGAAGGCTTTGTTTTCCTAATAGCTGAATTTTTAATAAAGCCATTTTGTATACAAAGTCAACATCTCTGATTCTCCCTCTGAGCTCCTGTGTGTCCACCAAGTCCCCCTGATGTCTCTTTCCCCAGGTCAGGAGAGGGAGCTTGAAGGTAGAGAAAGTAAGACAAGCTGTAACTTGCTAGGGCTAGTGCAGTGGGCCATCGTCATACCATGGAGCCTTTGGGAGCTTCCCATAAGCCATACCGGATCACTGACTCAGCTTCTGGGATGCCACCAAACGGCAAGCCCCGTTAGGAATGGCTCCAGGTCTAGAGCACGTCTACACGATTATTCCCTGAAGCTAAGTAAGAGATATTCCTTCTAGGCAGGAATACTTCTTGACTGAGGAGGCCCTCAGATGAAAAGGGGAATCATTGTGTGAACAAGGGGAGGTTATTCCTGGCATTGAGAATTATAAGGAAGGCAAGGAGGTTGAGTGAGGGGCGGGCTTTTGCTGACTTAGATTCAGAGGAAGTTGTGGGCAATGTGGGAGGAATACAGTCAGGGTAGTAGAGGACAGGCCTCAGTGTGACCCGTTCCGCACTGCTCTCCAGAGATCCCAGACCCACCAGGGGATGGAGAATAGGAGGCTGGGCCAGCCATGCCCATGGGAGAGATTCAAGGTCAGAGCTGGCTTTTCTCTGTTAGTCCTATTTCACACATCCCCAGTGGGAACTGCTGTACTTCAGGGACCTGGGGCTGTGGTGAGAAGTGGTGCCCAAGGGGGTGAGGGACGGAGGCGGGAAGAGCCTCCTTGCCAATGTCACTTATACCTAGCCTTGCTATTGGCCTGACCTTGGAGGAGTAAACCAACCATATTCCCCAAATTTGGGGGAGGGGGCTCCTACAGGCACTCGTGTTTCTCTGCCATGACTCCCCAGGGGGCCTTAACTGATCCCCTGTACAGGACCTGATCCTCAGGTCCTGGGATTTCACATTTGGCCCTGGGGATTTCACCTCAGATAGCACCTACCATGCGCTGCTGTATCTGTCCAGTTACTTGTCAGTCTCTCCCACCAAGCATGTGAATTGTGAGAAGTTGAGACCGTGTCTGTCCTGTTCACGTGACATTCCCAGAACCTAGCCCAAGGGGCTGGCAGGAGGTCGATGACCCAACAGAACCAAGGTGTACATCTTGCTGCAGGACAGACGGCACTGTGCTTGGAGTCATCTGGACCGATCAAGTCCCACCTCTACTCCTCACCAGCTGCCTATCTCTCGGAGCCTCCATGTGTTCCTCTGTATCGTGGGAATAATAATGCCTATCTTATGTAGATCGCTGTGACAATGAAGACAAAATGAGTTAAAGGGCCCATCCCAGCAGCTGGCTCAATAGATGTTCTCTGAAGTGCTAGTTGAACACCTGATCCCTCAGAGACCTGTGGGGACAAGGGAGAAGCCAGGACACTGCGTCCACCCAGCATTGGAGACCGGAGCTGCCTCTGGGCAGGGCTCCTCTGACCCATGACCCACTTCCTCTGACCCATGACCCACTTCCTCTGCTAACCAGTCAGATCTTCTCTTAGCTTCTGGCCCCTCAGGAGCCTCCCACCCCCAGCTTCTTCCTCCTTGGCTGGGAACTGCCACTCCGGACCCATAGCAGCTACTCAGTCCCCCTCCCAAGGCCCTGCAGCCTGGAGCCCAGCTGCTGTGTCTGCTTCATCTCCTTTCAACCTCACAACAGCCCGGTTCCACAGGTGCTATCCTGTTTTACAGACGTGGAAACTGGCACAGAGAGAGTTAAGTATCCTGCCCGAAGTCCCACCCAGGTCTGTGTGCCTCCCAATTATGGGAGCAGGTGCAACCCAGGTCCATGCGCCTCCCAAATTATGGGGATGGGGGGGGTGTGGAGAGTGACCAAGAGAGAGAGAGGAGAGAGAGAGAGAGAGAGAGAGAGATTATGGAAGGTGGGGGGAGAGAGAAGAGGGGATGGGAAGGTTAAGGAGATGAAGGGTGAGAAGGGTGAATGGGGGTGGATTTAGGGGTGTTTGCACACATTCTCCCTCTGTAGTTCTTTCATTCCTTCATTTGCAGAGAACCCAATTCAGCTCAGCTGACATTTACCAGTCCCTGCCCTGGAGGAGTGGGAGACAGATTAAGTCCTTGATGTGGTTAGCTTCTTGGCTACTCTCTGCCAGGCGGAAAAGGGTGCCAGGCCACAGAGCATCCTGACAGCCAGAACCAGACATCTGTGGTGTGGGGAGGAAGGTCTGAGATAAGAGGGAGAGGGCCTCCTGAGGTGAACTGCCACCTACTGTCATTCTTCTCCCTCGAATCAGCCCCTGAGGAACTTAATTTGTCATCTACCTTTCCTTTCAGGAAAACGGACTTCTTAAAAGAAGCTGCCACGGAGGTGGCAGAGAGTTGTGCGGGTCCAGCTAGCCCTAGTGGGGCTTGCCTTATACTGGGCACCCGGGCCAGAGCTGGGGGTGTGTGACAGGCTCTTGGTCACCAGGAGCGGGGCAAGGGCATTCTCGGGACTAGACGCCTGGGCTGTGTCTTCTTGGGATTCTCCCTTTCACTGGGTCTGCCCTCATCCCCACATGGAGCCAAGCCCTACGCCACTGCCTGGTGACTCTGAAGAAGAAGTCCCCATACAACTGAGTCCTCCTGGGCAAGGGGGATGAGGCTAGCAGCTTAACTTCTCTCAGCTGGGGGTGATGAACAAGGAGAGGGGAGGAGCCCAGAAGGGCCCGGCCCTCCAGGTCTGGGTCCTGACTCCACCTCCAGGCTCCACTTCTGGTCCATCTTTCATGGTGTCTGAAGCTACTGCCCAGAGACCACCTCCCCTTAGATTCTAAGGTCCTTTCCCCTCCCCTTCCCCCTCCCACCTCTGTCCCACATCCACCGCACGGACCCTCTGCAGGAAGCAACAAGGTCCAAGTGGAGTCGCTGACCTGCCCTCTGGGCAAATACAGAGCCCTCCCCTTTCCCAGAGGCTGAAAGGGGACCAAGCCTGCGGGCCCCCTCCCAGGATGGATCCAGTGCTTTTATTTATCGAACGAGTCCCTGCCTGGCTTCAAACACGAGGAAAGACATTCTTTCTCTTCCTAAAGGGAAATAAGAATTAACGATAGGTACTCTGAATTGAGAGCACCTGTGCCAGCCGTGCTGTGAAGTACTTTACATGCATCATTCTCTTCCTTCTTACAACAACCCAGCAAGGTAAGTAAAAGTATTCCCATTTTATAGATGAAGAAAGTAATCCTAAATGACTTGCCCAAAGAGGTGGTGGCGTTGAGGTGAAGATCCAGCTCCGTCGAATGCATCACGAATTATCCAGCTCATTGCATTTGATGATAAGCATTGTGTTCATTTTCTCTAATTTTTGCATCCTTCTCCAACCCTCTTTCCCAACACTCCACAGACCTCTCCAGCTATTATAAAATTCTCCAGATTTGCCCACCCTGAGAATCTACTTTCCAGTAGATCCAGACCATGAATATAGTATTTCTGTTTCTTTTTTTTTTTTTTTTTTTTATTTATTTTTGGCTGTGTTGGGTCTTTGTTGCTGCGCATTGGCTTTCTCTAGTTGCGGCGAGCGGGGGCCACTCTTTGTTGTAGTGCGCGGGCTTCTTATTGCGGTGGCTTCTCTCGTTGTGGAGCACGGGCTCTAGGTGCGCAGGCTTCAGTATTTGCGGCTTGCGGGCTCAGTAGTTGTGGCTCACGGGCTCTAGAGCACAGGCTCAGTAGTTGTGGCTCACGGGCTTCGTTGCTCCGCGGCATGTGGGATCTTCCCGGACCAGGGATCGAACCTGTGTCCCCTGCATTGGCAGGCGGATTCTCGACCACTGTGCCACCAGGGAAGCCCTAGACCATGAATATAGTAGATGTTCAGTTCGGGTCTTCCAAGAAGCAGGTGCCAAGGCAGAATTAGACGTGCAAGAGATTTACAGGAGAGGGGCTTCCCTGGTGGCGCAGGGGACACAGGTTCAAGCCCTGGTCCGGGAAGATCCCACATGCTACGGAGCAACTAAGCCCGTGCGCCACAACTACTGAGCCTGAGCTCTAGAGCCCATGAGCCACAAGTACTGAGCCCGTGTGCCACAACTACTGAAGCCCATGCAGCCTAGAGGTGGTGCTCCACAACGAAGAGTAGCCCCCGCTCGCCACAACTAGAGAAAGCCCCTGCGCAGCAACGAAGACCCAACGCAGCCAAAAATAAAATAAAATAAAAGAGATTTATAGGAGAAAACAGCTGTGAAGGATAAAGGGGGAAGGGAGCAGGAATAGGCAGGAAGTGTCTCCTGACACTTGTGAAAGGAGAGCGGGAAGGAAGAATTGGGTTGGAAGAGTCCCAGATTACAGTGCAGCTCTAGGAAAATCTCAGCAAGGCTAGTGGCAAAGCTTGCCTATTGGAGGAGTCCTCCACTGGGCAGAAATGGGGGGACATGAACATTGAAGCAGACTGAAAGGTGCAACGGCTGGGGACTATCAGCCAATTACACTTCTCACAGCAGGTTCTCTTGAAAGGAGGTGTGAGCAGGGCACCTCCCCGGCTGCCTCACAGACCCAATTTGGCTACTCCAGCTTACGGGCACTGGTCCCCATAGGTTCTGTTGGCATAACGACCTTTTCAACAAACAGAAAACAGCTGTTGGCCTAGCAAGAGCCTCTAGATGTCTGGGGGATCTTGAACTAAACTCTTCCCCATGGCCATTCCTTGGCTTTATAGCAGGACTGCTGGCCCTGCTTTTCTTTTAGGCTTTGGAAGACATGTGCCATCATCATGCCCAAATGCCCATACTGTAATTTTCAGGATGTTTTCTTTGCAGTTTACCCAACTCACTGCAGGTTTTGATTATCTTTGGTTTGTGTCACTGTCATTAATTGGGTGGATATTGATGATCACCTTAGCTTAGCTCCCATCTCTCATAGGCTCACATCCTTTCAGCTGAGAGCAGATTCACCCAAAAATTGAGTCTGGCTGCTGGAGCCCCAGACTTCCCAGAGGATACAGTCTAGGCTTCCTCCCAACATGATCATCCAGCTGGACTTAAATGCCAGGGGCAGCCTGAGAGGGAAGCAAAATTCCCCTAAAGGGAGCTTCTAGGGATCTTCATGCCCAGGAGCACCAGGTGTTCTGCGGAATCCCCCTGCTGAGCTCTTCATACTGCCTGGTCCCGGACCCCTCTGCACAGGAGTCCCCACAGAAACAAGGAGAATCACAGCATTAGTCCTGATTGTGCCATTGTGAGGAGATAAGGAGGACCAAGGTCACGCCAGGTCTTCTTCTGCCCCTCAACCCTCCAGCAGGAAAGCTTTGCCAGCCTCAGCCTTTGGGTGGGGCTTGGGGGACAGAAAGACATGAGGGGCTTGAGGAGCTCAGGAAGGAGAAACCTGTTGTATTACTCCTACCACTGGCCCTGCAGTGCCCCCAGACCTGCTGCGCCACTACTTCAGTGGCTGTTTGCAGATAAAGGGAGCCAGGTTTCAATCTCACAGCAGCCCAGGGGGCAGGAAGCCATCAAGTATCCACTGGATCATTTCTCCGTCTGCAGCCCTGGAGAGCTGAGCTGCCCCTGAGACCCCCACCAGAGCCCCAGCAGAGTCCCAAGAGTCCAGGCACTGTGGCCAGAGGGGCCATCAGAACAGAGGAGTCCATGGGAGCCGGGGTTCAGGCTGACCCCTGAGTGCTGCTGAGGGCCACAGGCTCCCTGGAGGAAGGCCCAAGAACAGTGGGTTTGGCTAGGCAGGGGTGGGGGGAATGTGGCAAGGCTTTCCGGTTGAGGAGCTAAGCCAAACTGGGCGCCAGCTGATCCCTGGAAATCCAGGCATGCCTCCCTCACACACACACCCCTCCCTGCCTCCCAGTGAGAGGAGCTATAATGAGCCTCTTCTACAGAAACGGCTGGATTCAGTGGCAACCTCGTCCCTGGAAGGTGGTGGGGGGGGTGTCTCCTGCTGCCTGGGTGCAAGTGTCCAGCGATCAAAAGAGACCTGCTCTGATAGATGAAACGGAAGACTGGCCTAACTAAAGCAGGAAAGCCAGGAGGGAAAAGCCAGCACCTGTGCAACTTTGGGGAAGGAGTCTTCGATTTTTTTCCACTGAGACTGCCCTCAGCCCAAGCACATACAGATAACAAAATGAATAGATGGAGGACTGGGGGAACGATGGGCACAGTGGAGGAACAGAACAAAGAAGGGGACTCAGAGTCACAGCTCAGATGCCTGGCCCTGCCTGAGGCTTTTCTCAGCCACTGGCCAGTTAGCCCCTTCCTCCTCTGAAGTCCCATGGTCCCTAGTACATACTTCTAGGAGAGCTTTCAACCCATGGTGATACTTGTCTACCCCTGCCCTATAGGCCGGGAGTTTCCCAAAGACAAGGGCCAGACTTTGTTTCTCTTTGTATTTGTAGCACGTAGTAGGTGGTCAATAAAGGTTGAATAGGTGGAAGGTCAGATGATTAGATGGATGAATACATAGATGGATGAATACATGGATGTATGAATGGATGGATGGATGGATGGAGGGATGGATGGATGGATAGATGTGTGAGTAAGTGTGTGTGTGTGTGTACATATATGAATGGAAGGATGAATGGCTAAATGGATAAGTAGTTGGATGGATGGATGAGGAAGTACATGGATGGATAGATGGGCAGCAAGGGGAATAGAGGAAAAAGAACTTCTGTAGGAAGAGAAATCAAGAATCACAGTGAACATCTATCTGGTGGTTAGCATATTGCTTCTTAAAAGGAGAAGCCTGGAAGGAAGGAGAGATGTTCCACTAAGGAAGCAATAGCACAGGTTTGGGAGATGGAGGAAGCAGCTGAGGCAGGACTAGGTCCTGGGCTTGCTGAGATATAGGAGGGAAGAGGTGCCACCCAGACTGGCAGGAACATAGGTGAGAGACAGATGTCATGAAAAGTAAAACCAAGAGAGGAGCCTGGGAGTCAAAGCGTGACCATGTGAATTCCCCAAAGGGAGGAACTTTCGACAGTCAAATGGCTTCCCTAAAGCAGAGGTGAAAGGGGGCCGTGTTCATTTGTTCCTAACCCATTTAGGCTTCCAGAGGAGGTGGGTCACAGCCTCCAATGGTTATTTGGGAGGGAGTCCCTTAAGGACACAGAGTGACCCGATTCCTACATTCCAGACTGTGTCACATGCCTCTGATGATCTGGAGCAAGTCCCTTCTCTCTCAGTTTCCTCACTTGTTACCTTCTCTACTTTGTGGAGTTATGGGGACTTGCAGACCACACGAGGAAAGGAGTTCGGCATGGCATAAAACTCTGCCCAAACGGAAGGCTGGAGAGCGGCAGTGGGATGAGAGCTCAGTAGTCCTAGATTCAGATACTTGCTCTCTTGCTCAGACACTTACTAGCTGGGCCAATCGAACAAGCCTCTGAGCTTTTTCCCCCCACAATTGAAATGAGCAAAATAACATCTTTCCTGAAGAGTTGTGAGGTTTCAAAATAAGTCACAGAACATGCCTGGCATTCAATTAATGGAAGCTAATATTACATACACGGGATTAATCAGGGCTGCTGTGTGCGACTGGACGGCCAGTGCCTGGACACGGGCTGGGTCTCCCAGAGGAAGGAGCACCTGCTTCTCATTCTCACAAAGGTACCGTCTGCTCTCCAAGTTCCTCACCTGGGAGGCTGCAGCCATCAAGCCTGGGATTAAAAGTGTCCTTTCCAGCTCTAATCTCTTACCTTCCACAGAGAAGTCTCAAGGCCAGGCTGTGAACACAGCCGATGGCCTGGGCTGGGCCAGCCAGGATGTCCTCCTCCCAGAGGTGAGAGGAGGAGCTCTCGCTCTGTGTCAGGGACACTGTCATCACCCCCTGAGGGGCAGGCAGAGCAGGGAGGCCCCAGCACACGGAGTCCTGCCACCATCCCGTGCCAGAGCCTGTCATTCCATTTTCTATAGTCATTCTTTTGGTTTATGAAATCATCCCTTTGTAGATGCAAAGGTCAAACAATCATAGTTGATTAACTATTTCCTTGTGCCAGGCCCTCTGTGAAGAGATGTCTGTATACCTCTTCTCCTATCTTTTATTTTGAAAATGTTCAAACCTACATAAAAGTTGTAAAAATTCGTACAGTTAGCACTCATAGACCTAGATCCATCATTTCACATTTTGCCACATTTGCTTTGTCTCTCTGTGTATATAAGTTTTGCTGAATCATTTCAGGATAGACTACAGACATCGTAATACTACACTCTCAAAATATTTCAGCATGTATCTCCTAAGGAAAAGGGCATTCTGCTATGTAACCCAATACCACAATCAAACCTAAGCCGTTTTACATTAATACAACAGTATTAAATCCATATTCAAATTTTCCCAATTGTCTGGATAATGCCTTTTGACTTTTTCTTTTTTGAACCAAATCAAGGATCATGCCCTGTATTTAGTTGTCATGACTTCTTAGTCTGCTTTCATCTAAAACAGTCTCCCACCTTTTTTCCCCCTCTTTGGTCTTTCATGCCATTGACATTTCGAAGCATTTGAATCAGTCATTTGCAGAATGTCCCTCAATTTGGATTTTCGGATGGTCTCCTCCTGGTTAGATTCAGGTTGGCCTGCATGCTTGATGCTCCTAGTGACTCTCTGATGGATTTTACTGCTCCATTTTACAGAAATGGAGGCTGAGGCTCAGAGAGGGCTGTCACGACACAGCTACTGAGAGGCTGAGCCGGGGTTGACGCAGAGAGCTTGGTTTTCAGTCTGTGCTCATTCTCCACACTGCAGGGAGCAGCTGGGAAGTCTTATCACTTGGGTTCTTATGATGGATTTGTTTACCAGTCCCTTTTAGCACCTTGACCATGAATGGAGAGCAGATTTTGACAGGAAGTCAGAATAGTACGGGAAGAAGAGGGACACCCCAGGGGAGGGACGCCTTCAACATACTGTGGTGAACCCTAGCCTTCATAGCCTGGCTGGAACCCCCAAAAGCCCCTTTAAGCTGTTTTAGAAATTTGACTTTTTCTGCCCACTTCTAGACCTCCAGGGGAAGTGATGGGGCACATCATACACACACTTACCACATGCCACCAACTACCAAGGGTGTAACAGTCTTCTGGGTACCATCATCAGTGAATTCTTTCCTGTTGCCTAGCAATCCTAGGGCATTTCAGCCCTTCCCAGCCAGAGGGTGGGTAGAGAGGGCAACCACGTGACTGGTTGGGTGTCTCTTGCTCAGGAGGTCTCCTGGCCCTACTTCCTCTTGACCAGTTGCCTAACGACTAAGGAGGTCCTTGTGCTCTGTGTGGTTACTCCCTTCCTCATAGGAGATTAGCAGAGTCTCTTTAGGGCCTTTCCTCCTGACTTGGGAGCCACACAAGTGCACTATAGAATGTGTGGCTCCTCCCAGGGAGGAGTTCCTGAGAGCTAAGGGGAGGATACACATCTCACCCTGCAGTGAATCTTTGAAGAGAAGAGGGTGAAAGGAGAAGATCCAGGTAAGAACATCATGCCAGGACACTCCAGCTTCTCATGGTATGGTGCCACAGAGGTTCAGAGGTCTGCTGGGTTTGGGTCCCGGCCAGTTGCTCTGTGAAGGGAGAGAGATGGATAATCCATGTACCTGGGCAGCTCCTTAATCATCTAAGCCTGCAGTGAATCTTGAATACGTGTGCATAATTTTAACCATTTTATTTGGGTAAGATTTAGAGTAAGGGTCCTTGTCTGGGGTCCTTGGGACCCCTTAGAGGTCTGTGGACAGAATTCAAGAACTTGGGGAAAAGTTACATCTTTATTTTCTCTAACTTCTTCTGAAATATATAAAATATTATAAATTCATAGTCTTATGAAATATTAGTAAAATTGGTGACTTTGTCATTTATAGAAATCACAGATATTTTTAATACCACTTTTTTTTTTAACTCTCCAAGAGGTCTCATTTTATTTTATTTTTTAAAAATCTTTATTGGAGTATAATTGCTTTACAATGGTGTGTTAGTTTCTGCTTTATAACAAAGTGAATCAGCTATACATATACATATATCCCCATATCTCCTCCCTCTTTCATCTCCCTCCCATATTCCCTATCCCACCCCTCTAGGTGGTCACAAAACACCGAGCTGATCTCCCTGTGCTATGCGGCTGCTTCCCACTAGCTATCTATTTTACATTTGGTAGTGTATATAGCACTTTTTAATACCACTTTACTGTTATTGAAGATATCACAAACTATCAATTACATTTTTCACCACCTAGAAATTATGAGTTACCAGATCTGCCACTAGATCCTATGAGTAATATATTCATAAAGAAGCATATATCAATACCACATTTTCATTTTTTAATATGTTGATAACCAAATTTCAATATAATTGGTTTCCTTTGCAATCCTATCATTTTTTATGCAAAATATTATTCTGAGGCTTCACCAGATCACCAAAGGGAAAAAACAAAAAAGTTAAGAGCCTCAGGTTTAGGCTTTGGAAGTTTTTGTCAAAATATTTAAGACCCAAGGATGTATTCTGGGACATCTTCTAATTTTGAATGTTCAGCTTTGATGCTAACCTAAACGAATTATCGTATAACATTCCTGATGGTTTGAACGACTACCTTATAATCCAGTACTGCCATGTCATCTCAGCTTCCAAGTTTGCGTTTACAGCAGAGGTGATGCAAGCAGCTCCACCAGAACTGTTCCCTGATGATAGTACAAAAAAAAAGAAAAAAGAAAAAAAATGGTGTGGAAGTTGGTAGAAGGAAGTAAGGTGAACTCAAAGAACCTGTGTCCTTGCGGTCGGCACCATAGTCAGGTGGGCAGAATTCAGTGTAGCAACACAATATCATTTATCACATAAAATTAATGACTTTAATTTGAATGGTTTTTAGTTGCGATTTTGTTTGAACTTGTAATTTTGTTTTGTTTTTTACAGCAGTATAATAAGTATTAGCATCAGTCTCCTCAGCTTCAGGTTTTGTACTTACTTGAGTAACAAGTGGAAGCCAGAGAGCTGGGCAATTTTTCTTCTCCTTTAAGGGGGGTACGTTCCTCAAGGGTGGGAAATGCTGGGCTCCGGCACTTACTGGTAACTCTTCATGTTTCCCTCTCTAGCTTACCCCTTTTTCTTTTGAAGAATAACTGAGTTAGGGTCTCAAGTATTAGAGTGACTCTATTTCAAAGGCTTCCCAGATACAGGATTAAACAGCAAATTATCTAGTAATTTCTAGAAATATCAAGTGTATGATTCCTTGATTTGTCCAAAGTCACTTTCCCATATTGTGAGGACTGAAGTGTGTGGATGGTGTTATTCTGGTGAGGACTTTGGACAGTTTGACTTTCCCAAGATATGGCTTCCTCGTGATGTAAGCACTAATCATGGGTGGCAGCTGGGGGTGCCCTCCTGTCATGGAGTCAAGGGGGTAGGCCGGGCTGAGCATCTGGTATACATGAAATATTCCTCCTTTCCCAATCTACTGTGGAAGGCATTTAAGTCATGTTTTCTATAGTGCCATAGTTTAAAAATTATATATAATATATATGTATATATATGCTACAGAAAAAAGTGTGTGTGTATATATATATATATATATATATATATACTTTTTTTTTTTTTTTTCCCTGTAGTAAGACCTAAAAATTTGAAAACCTACAAAGTGTCAAAGGGTTCAACTTTAAGGTCTGTCTCAAAGGAGTCAAAAATGGTGATTAACTTTGACCCTCTTGAGGATTAAATATCAAGCAATTTACCAGTGTTGGCATTTTAAAATGGTGTGTAGCCCTTGTTGGACTCTTGAGTCCCATTCATTCTAGCAGTGTCATTCCCAGAACTAAAGGCTCCCTCTCTAAGAGTCCCAGCTGTTCACATTGCCTTTCCTCTGCTGCGGGGGCTTTTCCAGTTGTCCTGGTGACCTTCCTCTGCTTCCAGGCTGCACACCAGTCTGTAGAGTGGCTCTTGGCCCCAGCTCTGCCCCTCCTCAGGGCAGCTTGCTCTCGGCACCAACTCCTCCCCACCCCACCAGTGTGTACTCTAGGCTGTTGTGTCCATACTTGCAAATACAGCTCCCCGTACTGCCCTGCCTGACTCCTTGAGGTCAGGATGGTTTCTCTTCCATCATTCTGGCTCTTGAAGTACCCAGAAAACTCAGTTTTACATTCCTTTTCTAGAAGAAACTTGGAAAATAAGTCTCCCGGGTCCTGGCTGGAGGATACTGCTTGAGGAATATTACTCAGAGCGGCATCCGAGGAAGTTCCTAGACAAGGCGTTTTTTTTGTTTGTGTGTGGGTAAAAACCACATAACATAAACTTACCCTCTTATTTTTTAGGTGTACAATACAATCTTGTCAAATAAATGCACATTGTTGTACAATAGATCTCTACAGCTTTTTCATCTTGCATGACTGAAACTATGCTGATTAAACTACTCCCTGTTTCCCTTCCCCCCAGCCCCTGGTAACCACCATTCTACTTTCTGTTTCTATGAATTTGACTACTTTAGATAACTCATATAAGTGGAATCATGCAGCATTTGTGTTTTTGTGGTTGGCTTATTTACATAACATAATATCCTCAAGGTAGGCTGTGTTGTAGCATATGCCAGAATTTCCTTCTTTTGTAAGGTGGAATAATATTCCATAGTATGTATATACCATATTTTGTTTATCCGTTCATCTATTGGTGGACATTTAGGTTGCTTCCACATTTTGGTTATTGTGAATAATACTGAAATGGATGTGGGTGTGCAAATAGCTCTTCAAGATTCTGGGGGGGTTTTGTTGATTTTTTTAAAAAATATTTATTTATTTGTTTATTTGGCTGCGTCAGGTCTTAGTTGTGGCATGCAGGATCTTTAGTTGCGGCGTGTGAACTCTTAGTTGTGGCATGTGGGATCTAGTTCCCTGACCAGGGATGGAACCCAGGCCCCCTGCATTGGGAGCACGGAGTCTTAGCCCCTGGACCACCAGGGAAGTCCCAAGATTCTGTTTTAAATTATTTTGGATATATATCTAGAAGTGGGATTGCTGAATCATGTGGTAGTTCTATTTTTATTCTTTTGTGGAACCTCCATACTGTTTCCTAGAGCAGCTGCACCATTTTACAATCCCAATAACAGTGTGCAAGCGTTCCAGTATCTCCACATCCTTGCCAACACTTGTTATTTTCTGTTTGTTTGTTTGAGTTTCCTTTTTCATAGTGGCCATCCTAATGGATGTGAGATGATATCTCATAGTGGTTTTGACTTGCTTTCTCTGATGATTAGTGATGTTGAGCATCTTTTCGTGTGCTTGTTGACCATTTGTATATCATCTTTGAAGAAACATCTATTCAAGTCCTTTCCCCATTTTAAAGGGTCATTTGTTTTTTTGTTTGTTTGTTTGTTTTTTGGTTGTTGAGTTGTATGAGTTCTTTATATATTCTGGATATTAACCCTTTATCAGGTATATGCTTGGCAAATATTTTCTCACATTCTGTAAGTTGCCTTTTTACTCTACTGATTGCTTCCTTTGCTGCACAGAAGTTTTTAAGTTTGCTGTAGTCCCATTTGTCTATTTTTGCTTTTGCTTTTGTTGCATAATGGGACAACAAAGTTTTGTACAATAATTGCTAATGCAATCATTGCTAATGAGACTGCTATAGACTGAATGTTTGTACTCCCCTCAAAATTCATGTGTTGAAGCACTAATCCCCAATGTAATAGTATTAGGAAGTGGGGCCTTTGGGAGGTAATTAGGTTTAGATGAGGTCATGAGGATGGATCCCCCATGATGGGATGGAGACCAGAGTTTTCTCTCTCTCTCTCTGCCACATGAGCACACAGTGAGATGGTGGCCATCTGCAAACCAGGAAAAGGGCCCTCAGCAGACACCAAATCTGCCAGCACTTGGACTTCCCAGCCTCCAGAACTGTGAGGAATGAAAGTTTGTTGTTTAAGCCTGTGGTCTATTGTTTTCTGTTATAGTAGCCTGAACTAAGACAGAGACTCTTACCGGTTAAAACACAAGTCAAATAACAGGATCTTATGCTTTATTTTTCATAGGCCTCCTGGAAACCACCACCTAAATTGCAAACTTGAAGGTAATGTTGCCTTGGAGCAGCAAAGCAAATTTGCTCATCTTGTGCTGGCTCCCGTCTCTGCCCATCTCCTTGACTAGAGTGGCTATGACTTTGTTCCCATTCCCCACTCCCTCCTGAACCTCTACTTTTCTCAGGAGTCTAGAGGTATTTGACCATTCAGACTGTGCTCTCATCAGCATCACTGGTCAGGAAAGCTTCCATTCATGCCCCTGTCACCAGTGGGCACCTGTGCTGGCATTTCCCCAGGGGAACACAAGTTGCATTCAGGTGGTAACAGGCCTCCTGAAAAGTTTTGGTGGTCAAATATGTTGGGGAAATCCAGTGTTACACAGAATTTAAAAGGTTACTACAGGGCTTTTTTTCCTGATATGTTAATGTGTCCCTTGTAGATCTGAGTGGAAGGTGGAGACAGGGGAATATGCTCTGCTCTTCCAAACTTATTTGACTATAGAATCCCTTTTTTCACAGGTCTGGGGTTCCTCTGAATCCACTTTGGGAAAGACAAGTCTCTAGGTGGTTCAGACCAGCTCTTAAACCAGCTTTGCAATTTTGACTCTCTCCTGCAGATAAACACATGTACTAAATGTTTCCATCTACTTCTAATTTCCAGAAGTAGTAGAAATTAGTAGATATAATTCAGGTAGAAAGATGCGTCCATGAGTGTTTATTTTATTACTCTTTGAACTGTACGTATATTTTATGTATGCTCTTTTGTATATATATTTTGTCAAAAATTATTTTTCTCTTGCTTTAATTCTAAGTATCATAGCTTTTATAATCCACATACCACTATTTGGTATTCTGTGTGAACTCTAGAAATGGAGAAATGAGCTTCCGGAAGTTTTAAACTGTAGTAAGCAAATTTAAAAATTGGTCATGGGAATTCCCTGGCAGTCCAGTGGTTAGGACTCGGCGCGTTCACTGCCAAGGGACTAGGTTCAATCCCCGGTTGGGGAACTAAGATCCCACAAGCCGCACAGCATGGCCAAAAAAATATGGTCATGACAGGTTTATTCTTTTCTCAGTTATCTACTATTGTAGACCTGTTTCTTTCCAAGGATACTTAAAGAGACTGTGAGGCTTGGAACACATGTAAATATCACTCAGCTGAACTGTGTGCCACAGAGTAAAAAACTTCACCTTCTATCCTTATAAGCCTGTGTTCTTTCCAGGATATCTAGCATAGTGGTTAAGAGCACAGGGTTGGAAATCAAGGAGATCTGTATTCAAATCCCCACTTCATTACTTATCTGTATGACACTGGGTAAATTGCTTTAGTTCTCGAAGCCTCAGTTTCTGGATCTATAGACTATGGTTTGTTTGGAGATTTAGATGGTATAATACATGTAATGCTCTGTAAATTGCAACCTTTCATATAATACCAGCACCATTACTAGGTCTGGCCTTGTGAACTAGCAGGCAGAATGAATGACTTCTTGTTGATTTTAGGGGCAGCAAAAAGTCTTCCTGCCCTCTACTTTTGTGATGGGTAATTTTGTGTGTCATCTTGCCTGGGCCACACTGTGCCCAGCTATTTGGTCAAACATTATTCTGGGTGTTTGGGGATGAGACTAACAGTTAAATTGGTAGACTGATTAAAGCAGATTACATTCCCTAATGTGGGTGTGCCACATCCAATCAGTTGAAGGTCTGAATGAAAAAATAGCCAACCCTCCTGAGAGTAAGGGGGAGCTCCTCCTGCCTGACTACCTTAAGCTGGGACATTGGTCTTTTCCTGCCTTTGGACTCAAATGGAAACATCGGCTTTTCTTGAGACTTGAGCCTGCTGGCTTTGGACTGGAACTTACATCATCATCTCCCCTAGGTCTCCAGCTTGCCAACTGCAGATCTTAGGACTTCTCAGCTTTCATAATTGCCTGAGCCAATTCCTTATAATAAATACACACACACACACACACACATTCTATTGGTTGTATTTCTTTGGAGAACCATACTAATACAATTTTGATGGATAGTCTTAAATTTTCACAATTAAGACAATAAAAATGACTAGAAAAACATCAACCTAAGGACTGGTGTGAGCATTAAATAAAGGGTTACTCATAGAACTAAGACTGAGTGAGGGTTAAAACAGAAAATATAGGGCACAAAGGCCATATGCTCATACAGCGTAGCTACAGACAACTGTAAAAATGGGAGAATGGGGAGAACATATGTGAAAACTGAGTTTTAACTGTTCTCAGTAATTACATTGATAGTGGTGGTATTAATGTTACTCTGAGACTATTGTGTGTGTGAAGTGGGATAAAGTAGATTATTATTATTTTTTAAAATAGATTTATTTATTTTTTGCTGTGCTGGTCTTCGTTGCT
Organism: Eubalaena glacialis; assembly: GCF_028564815.1. Taxonomy (NCBI): domain Eukaryota; kingdom Metazoa; phylum Chordata; class Mammalia; order Artiodactyla; family Balaenidae; genus Eubalaena; species Eubalaena glacialis. The sequence goes on along the minus strand of NC_083717.1, from coordinate 110,451,011 downwards.
GCACACAGGCTTTCTCTAGTTGCGGCGAGCTGGGGCTACTCTTCGTTGCGGTGCGTGGGCTTCTCATTGCAATGGCTTCTCTTGTTGTGGAGCACGGGCTCTAGGCGAGCAGGCTTCAGTAGTTGTGGCTGGCGGGCTCAGTAGTTGTGGTTCGCAGGCTCTAAAGCGCAGGCTCAGTAGTTGTGGCGCACGGGCTTAGTTGCTCCGTGGCATGTGAGATCTTCCTGGACCAGGGCTCGAACCCGTGTCCCCTGCATTGGCAGGTGGATTCTTAACCACTGTGCCACCAGGGAAGTCCTAAAGTAGATTATTAATTATGTGATATTCTAATTTTATCCTGCCCTGTGTCCTTGAGAACCAGGCTTCTTGGAGTGGAAGAAAAGAGATACAAATGTGATACAGAAAAGGTTAAGTGAAAACCCCGTCCTGCATTCTTTTCACGAGCATGGTTGCCTTCCCTTGTGCCCACAGCCTTTATGCACTCACACCCCTCATGACATGGACTCCAGGTGATTGAGATTCCCTCTTGCCTAGGAACAGCCCTTCCTTTTCCTTCCCTAGTCTCCACCCCCAGTAGCCATGTTTGTAACACAGGAAAATGCCCATCTCCTGGAATTGTTTAGACACCTTTTACCAACCACGTGGATGATGAAGTGGAGAAAGTAGATCTGATGAAAGAAAAGCAAGAAGCTTCCCATAGAGAAGGGCTGCCCTGATCTCTGATAACTTTCTTGTCTCTGGTTTCACCACTTTCCTGAGGTCTGTCTGCATTTCTGTCCTTGGGCTCTGTGTATCCTTATACTAAATTTCCCTTTTCTGCCTAAGCTTGCTTGAGAACTTGTTCTCATCTGTCAATTTGGAAAGGGTCTAGCTAATTCTTACTAAAGTATACATGACTAATAAAACCCCCTAAGATTAAAGAAACAAAAAACAGGGGAGTTCCCTGGTGGCCTAGTGGTTAGGATTCTGGGCTTTCACTGCTTGGCCCAGGTTCAATCCCTGGTCAGGGAACTGAGATCCTGCAAGCTGTGCAGCCAAAAAACAAAAACAAAAGCAAACCAAAAAAACCCCTTTGGTCCTGAATTTGAATTGGAAGTATCAGTAGGAACTCATGAGATAGCTTATACCTATCTATTGATTGATCTGTCAATTGATCTATCCATCCTAGCTCTGTCAACTGAAGAGGCCTAGAAACAGTGACCAACCTAGGAGCAATGAGTATCTATAGTACCCAGACTGTAGTCTTGAAATACCATTTTCTACTAAAAGAAACCACAGTTTCTTGGAGAGATGGTTGATTCCAGGTCTGGGGTAAGAGGTATACAAGATCAGCCTGGACATCTTGTTTTATTGGGTAGCAAGGAAGTGATCAAAATCTACTTCAGTCATGTCAAAAGACTCAGGAGCCAACTTAAAAAGGCTCCCACCAGCCAAAGATGGGACAATTTTAACTTCAAAAATGATAATAATTGTAACTGATTGAAACTTAGCTGCGTTCAAACTTGAGTTCATATTGCTATGAACTTAGGGACTTCCCTGGCAGTCCAATGGTTGAGGCTTCGCCTTCCAATGCAGGGGGTGCGGGTTCGATCCCTGGTCGGGGAGCTAGGATCCCACATGCCTCGCGGCCAAACCGAAGCAGTGTTGTAACAAATTCAATAAAGACTTTAAAAATGGTCCACATCAAAAAAACCTTTAAAAAAATAAATTAAAAAAAAGTCATCTTCAGAAAATGATAGTTGTTATTTTCAAAACTGGTAAATAAAAAGAAAGAATAAAGCATTTATTTTGCCTTTCTATTGACTTTTACCACTGGGTAACCAAGTATTAGCTGAAGGGAAGCATTTTTAAAATAAAGTACCCCAATTAATAAATAAAAAATAAGTGATAGAATATCACCATTTCGCTATCCCCAATGAATTAATGGATCTAGGCACTCAGCATCAACAGCCACTAACATCACAAAACCTGAGATAACCAGCTGCCAATTTGCAGGAAATACAGAAGACAGAGGAACATCTTGAACTGTGGCTTAAGGAGCTGGAAGAATATAGGAAGTAAAACCCTAAACCACCAACAAAAGTGGCTGACATTTATTAGGTGCTACTACATGCCAGGCATTGGCCTGACTTTCCATGTATGATTTCACTTCATCTTCATAACACCCCCAGGAAGCAGGTACAGTTATTATGCCTAATTTGCAGATAAGGAAAATGAGGCACAGAGAGGTTTAGTAACTTGCTCGAGGTCACACGGCTAGCAAATACATGAGCTGGAATTTATACTCTGGCCATCTGGCTCCAGGACCTACTCCCTTAAACACTAGGTTATATTGCCTCTCATAAAAAAAGTGTTTTTTTAAAGAAATAAAAGTTATAAGTTAATAATGGTAAGTCCGTGTATACACAGACACATACAAACACTTACAATCCTAAATGTTATTTAAGAAGATATATGCAAATGCTAAAACCATAATATTAAACTAGGGATAGAAGAGTTCAGTGGGGTCCTTCCCCTAAATCTGGTTTGGTCCCCACCAACTATCACTTTGATTCTCTCAGAAAGTGAAGGTAGTGGACAGGATTGATTCTTCTGAGCATATCCGAAAATGGTATCTTGCAACAAATTTTAAGGTCCTGTGTTGACATGGCAGTTGTCAAGACTGATGAAAAGACGTTGGAGGCCTCCTTGTGAAAGAAGTGCCTGAGGCTTGCAGAGAAGGCAGCCAAAGGGTGGTATCTTTTTGATGTGCCCACTGTCCGACAACCCACCACCCTGCTCCCAAGAGTACAAAGAACCCACTCCCATCTCTCACAGTTTCTCTCTCTCTCCGCCTCCCTCTCTGTCAGACCCAGCCCTGAACCAAAGCCAAAATGTGGATCCTGTCTGCCTGCCCCCGGAGGACACCTGGGCCCTTGAGGCAGCCCTTGCCCTACTGCCTGGGTCTTTCTCCCATGCTCCTTCCTTCAGGCTTGACCAGATTTCTGGAAGCACCATTTACACCTGAGGGTGAATTAAAATCTCTGAATTATCTCTTGCAGAGCCATAAGCATTTACATTTTATCTCTAGCTCCTGTTAGAGGGATTCCTGACTTACTGGTGGGGGAGTTTTGTGGTTTCAGTTCGTCATCGTTCCCACCCTCCCCCCCGAGGGTCCTTTCCAGGCATTCTAAAATCACCCCAGGCAGGAGGTCACCTTCTCTCCCTGGTAATAAGGAGACCCCGGGGTCCTCTGGTGCTGCCCACGTTGGTGTCCTGCCTCAGCCCACCTGCTTCGTTCTCTTCCTCCCGAAGACATGGAGACATAAGTGTTGATCTTCTATTAAAATATGGCATTTTTTTCTATTAAAAAAAAAAAAAGTAAGTGTTTATTAAAGTGAATTTGGGCGCAAAAGAGATATTTTGGCAGCTTTGGCATCTTTCTTAAACCCAACGAGGAGCTCAGGCATGAGGAGAGACAAGCACCAGATGTCTGAACATAGATAACTGTCACCATCAGATAACTGTTTCTGAAAACCCTTCCCTTTAATTTATGCACAGTCTATGAATAAGTACGTTTCAAATGTGCCCGAAGCCGTTTTTAAGTGAGTACCAACGCTCTCAGTGTATGGTGTCTCTGCCGTCAGTATGATGTGCCATCAAGATACTTACCTTAATGAACACTGATTTGAAAGTTTCAAACATTCTCCCTTCTCCTGACATGTATTTCAACTTTTCAGGATCCACTTCTTTCCAGGTAAAAAGGATAAAATAGAAAGAGGAGTATCCGCCTCTAAAATGGACGCTTTGGGTGTCAGAAATTAGAGTTAAGAGATTTGAGGCGTATGCACACAGATTTTTAAAAAGTGCTGATTCCTATTCAGAACCAAGTGAGTGTTGTCAGCGTCTTCAACTGGGTCAAAATGTCTGAAGTATTGCGATCAAAAAGACTGAAATAATCCTCTGACTTTGACTTTGGGCATCAAAGCTGTGGGTGTTAGTAAATGTTTCAGTCTCCAAAAATCTGGTCCCACACTCTCGCCTTCACAGTTCGCATTTGTCAGAGTTGAATGAATGCCACATGCCTGTGTTGCCATGGCAGACCCTCCCCCTTGGCTTTAAGGTGGCCTCAATGCCGTTTGAAGTGTCACAGGCAATGGTGTTGAGACCTGGGTGCTGATGCATGCTGTAAGTCAGGAATTCTGATGCACACATCCATCACCGTGATTAGTCTCTTTTCCTGTCACTTCCTGTTCCTAGTAGATCAATGGGCTAAAAATGCCCCTATATCAGTAATTGTTTACAAAACCATCTGCACGTACAGATCATGCTGTTTAGGTTTACAGGTGCATACCCAAAATGAAGAACATTTGTCTTGTTGCTGCCATGATGTATGTAGCAATCCCACCAGAGTCAATGCTCCACAGATTCATTAAGGGGGGTGCCAATTCTGTTAGTATGTGATTTCCCATTGACAAATGATGGCTCTCTTCCCACTGAAATATGGTACCTCCTTCAGTGAATCCTAATGCACAGATTTCAACGTCACAACTGCATGCTCTAACAGAATAATCAAGCTTCTAGAAAGAGTTGTTTACACCTGTTGTCTCCATTTCCGAACTTCCTATTTATTCCTAAACTTCAGCCCCCATAACTCCATAGAAACATCTTTCCCCAAGATCACCAATGACCTCTGACTCACTAGATCCAGTGGGCCTCTTCAGGCTCCATTCTTGACCTCCCAGGAGCATTCAACCCTGTGGACCACACTCTTTCCTGAAACACACTCTTTCCTTAGATTTCTGGACAACCACCTCTACTGGTGTCCCTCCTCACTCTCTGACCCTACTGCTCTGGCTGCTTTGTGGACTCATCTTCATTCAGTCATTGCATGTTGAGGCTCTTCAAGACCTTTCCTGGGCCCCTTTCTCTCTTGCTTTCTCCCCCAGCCATGCATTCATGCCCAGTGTTTCAAGTACCATGTATGTCAATGAGCTCACACACAGATCTCTAGCCCAGGTCTCGCCCTCTAAGTTACAGAGTTACATGTCCAGCTGGTAATTAACATCACTACTTGGATGTCTCAAAGGTACTTCCAACTCAACATGTCCAAAACTCATGTTTTTCCACAAGAAAAAGGAGGAGGAGGAAGAAAAGAGAAGCGAAGGGAAAAGAAGAGAAGAGGAAGAGAGAAGGGGGGGAGAAGAGGAACACACCTCCCAAGTCTGGACATTTTTTGAGCTTTATCATTATGTTCTCACAACCTGACAACCTGGAGGTCAGTCATGGGCATTAAAAATGCAATGATCTCTCGTAACAAGCCCCCAGTACATTGACATCACTGGATGAGATCCCAGCACCCCTGATCTGCCCTCTTCAGCTCAGCTGAAGCTGCCCGCGCTGTGCTTGCCTCTCCCACCCTACTACATTCTGTAGCTGCCATTTCCTTATTGCTCCAGCCACCCAGTGACAAAAAGAAGCCAGGGCCACCACCCTGGCCCTCATGACATTCAACTGCTGCTGCCATCAAGGCAGGGGTGGGAGGATGGTTCCTCCACTGTCACCACGCTCAGCTTTCTCAAATCTGGGCAAACCCTGAACCGTCTGGCCTGCGAGTGGGACACCAGCTAGTGCCCCGGGATGGTGTGTACAAGTGGCCTAACCCTCTCATACCTGCCCACCCAGCTTGCTTCTCTCAGAAGTTTGGGGCAGCATTTTTCTCTTTCTTATTTAGGAGAGTTGATTTTGTGTTTTGTTTTGTTTTGTTTGGCCACGCTGCGTGGCTTGCAGGATTTTAGTTCCCAGACCAGGGATCGAACCCCGGGCCCCTGCAGTGGAAGTGTGGAGTCCTAACCACTGAATCACCAGGGAATTCCGTAGGAGAGATGATTTTGGAACCTCCGGAGTCCAACCTTGAACCCTCTGCCATTTCCGCAGGATACACGGTGGGCCTTTGTATAAAAGAGGTTCTTGATAGCCAGCTCCGTTATCCTAGACCTGAGATGACCCCAGCATAATCCTTGCTACACTTTCCCCTCTGCCAAGATGCCTCCCCTATCCCCTCAGGCCCTCGCATAGCCTAAGCCTCCTCAGCTCGGTCCTTACTTTCTCAGGGCAACCTCCTCTGACCTGCAGACCAGATCAGATCTCTCTGCAGTTTGCTCCCTCTCCTCCAGCTCTTACTACAGTTTGTAATTCTATATTTGATTTCTATCTACATCCCCCTCTAGAAGATAAGTTCATTGAAGGTGGTAATTCTTTTTTGCCCACCATCGCATCCCCAGCACCCTGCACGACACTTGGTCAGTGGTAGGGGCTCAATAAATATCTGTTGAATGAGTCAATGAACTAAGATTCACTTCATTATGTGTCAATCTTTTGAGAGCCTGTCTTCGGTAAAACCATTGCTCTATGACGGCAAAGAAAGCACTTTGGGGGGCAGTCACTAACCAGCGTGCATTGCATGTGTGAGCACCACCATATTACTACTTGTGGGTTCAATACTCCAACCCCATATTGTATTAAAGTATTTCGTTCAGGGTGGTAAAAAACACTCTGTTACTGGCTTGCGGGAAGTTCAACCTGGCTCTGGGGGAAGGGGGTCATGTTACGACACTGCAGATAAGTGGGGATACTGGTGCCAGGCAGGGAGGAGGCTGTGAGAACGCCCCAGCTCCTGCCTAGCGACATTCTATCTCTTCCCTTCAGCTGTGCAGATTGCAAAGGGCATGAAGAGGGGTGGAACAGTCCCAGAACCAAGTGACAGGTATTCCTACAATGCCCGCAGTTGTGAGGGGGCGCTTTGGAGGGGTCTCAGAATGAGACTCCGTGGCTGCCTTTCAATATTTCCGGATTTACTTTGTGGTTTGTCAAGTCATCACACCCTGTGCTGTTGGAAGATGACAACAATATGTTTGACCAAAAAAATGACAACAAAGCAGCTGTGATGTATTGGGATGAGTCTGGTCTTGGAGTCAGAACCAACATTCAGTTCCCTGGTTCCTGGTAAAAGTCACACATGGAGAATGAACCCTGGGTGAATGGAAGATGAGGCTCCTGGGAAGCAGTGTGGGAAGGTGGGAGGAGCACTGGGCTTGTCGTCAAGTGATAACCATTAACTTCCAGGGAGCACTTGCCATGGGTGGGTGCTGTGCTGAGGACCTTGCAGGCATTATCTCATTTAATCCCACAATAGCCTATGAGGGTTCTTATTATCACCAGGTTTCGGTTAATGAAATCACATGTTGAAAAAAATGTGCCTGAGGTAACACAGCTAAGAAAATGTCAGAGCCAGGATTTGAAGCCAGAGTTCAGTGTGTTTGACTCCACACTGGCCCACTTAACCCTGAGATACACTGCCCATCAGAAAGTGAATCTTCCCTTATGGCTGGGTGTCTTGGGGTAATTACTTCACTTCTGTAAAAGTTTTATTATCTGTAAAATGTGAATAATAATACCTATGGTGGAGGGTTTCTGTGAAGATTAAACAAGACAATGAACTCTTCAGAACTGTGCTAATACAGCAGCGACTAGCCACACGGGGCTACTAACACTTGGAATGTGGCTGGTCTGAACTGAGATGTGCTGCTAGTGTAACATATACACTGGATTTTGAATACTTTGTCTGAAAAAATGAATGCAAAGTATCTTATTAATAATTTTGCATGTGGAATATATGGGGAAATGACCAGTTAAATAAGATCTAACACTAAAATTAATTTCACCTGTTTCTATTACTTTTTTAACGTGGCTGCTAAAAAAATTAAAATTACCTATGTGACTCACATTATATTTCTACTGGACAGAACTGCTCTAGAGCAGCGGTCCCCAACCTTTTTGGCACCAGGGACTGGTTTCGTGGAAGACAATTTTTCCACGGATTGGGAGGCGGGCATGGGGGGAATGGTTCAGGTGGTAATGCGAGCAATGGGGAATGGCAGATGAAGCTTCGCTCCTGCTGTGCGGCCTGGTTCTTAACAGGCCTCGGACTGGTACCAGTCCCCAAGGGTTGGGGACCCCTGCTCTAGGGCACTATAAAGATGAGTGATTATTGTTACGGTAATTTCACACAGAACTCTATTCCATTTCCCCTAGACACCTAGACAGAGTCTGACTTAGAATGAGTTCTCCTTTTTCTACAAACGTGAGTTCTAATGAATTTTAAAAACTGTAGGTTTTAATCTTCTGAATCCAGTCTTTCTGATGTGTGTTTTATTGTTGTTTTTCAAGTAGACAGGGTCTTCCAAGTGGAGGGAAGTCTCTATGTCTGAGCCATATACACTTAAAGTATATAGATGACAATTTAAAACATTCTGCCCCAGATTTTTTATTCGGGTAACTGGAGAGTAAGCTGCATCTCACAAGAACTGCTTTTTCCTTACACATAATAGAAATGATCGCTTTTTTCTTCCGTTACTTATCAAATGTTCCCTATCCCAATTCATAATAATGTCTGAATCATTATAATTGTTTCAAACCACTGTCTATGAAAGCATATCATTTTACTGTATGCCTAAATTTCATCTTGTTCCTTTTGATCAATCTAGATAACTTTTTGATCTTGATTCTCTCATTGAACATCATGCTATCCCTTTCAGCTTTGCGTCTGTCTGCAAATTTCTTTTTAGACCCTCTATTGTTCATTGAGGTCACTAAATGAGAACATGGCTAAAGACAGAGCTAAATTAAACTAAATTATAACCTCCATAAGGACAGAGGGACCAAACTTACATAGCCGTAATAGAGGAGTGATCTACATTCCATACTGGAGTTATATTACAAAAAAATGCAACTTATAATGAAAGGATTTTTGTTTTATTTAGGGTAACACTAGCTGCTGTAACACATAAACCCCAACATCTCAGAGGTTTAACACAACAGAAGTTTGTTTCTTCCTCATATAACAGTCTGGTGTTAACGTTCCTGCTCAGTGGGTACCTGTCCTTCCTCTGGTGTTTCCTTCCCTCACATGGCTCTGCCATCTCCCAGGGCCTTGTTACCCTCTGCAGCCAATCAGCAAAGAAAGAACTTGGAGAAGGTACCCACATTTCTTAAACTTGGCCTGAAAATGGTATAAAATGACTTCTGTTCGTATTCTACCAATGCAAATTTAGCACGTGGTCCCTTCCATAAGGGGAGCTGGAAACACAGATCCAGGATGGGAAGCCCCTTTATAGAAATATATTACACTATGAAAGAGGAGCACGAAGTCTGGTCTATAGCTCTCTATCTCTGTTATCTTCTAAATGGTAATTATTTCCATAAGGCTGCAAAAATGCATACAAAATAATCTAGATGTATTTTCAGACTTCACAAATCTTTACCCGTTATCACTGCCCCCAAAATACATTAAATAACACTTAAAATGCATGGCATAAAATAATAGAAATAATAAAAGACTGTGTAATTATTTATGTTTTATAGGGATACTATGCTATTGCATCAAAGGCAATGGTCATAAAACTGTACCCCTAAGATGGAAAGAGTTGGCCATAGAGAGTGGCAAGATGACCAACCTTCACCTCTCTTCACTCCATTGTGGGGGGCAGATACAGAGAGAGGGCAAGATAAATCAATATGAGGGAGGCAGCAGTCTGGTCTCCTTGTGGCCCTTCAAGTCGGTAAAGAAGAAGTGAAATGTCAACTGTTTTCTTTTTTTAATTTTAGTAACAAAAATCACATGGTTACTCATGTTTGTTCTCTTTTGGCCAAAGTTTCTGGATGACTTGCCAGCTAAATACCTTAGAAAGATGCCTTAATACCTAAATGGTCATATACATATGTGAAAAATAATGTGAAATTTTGAAGGGTAAACATGAACAATGCCTCTCAGTCTCTTTATATTCCCCGCAGTGCCTGGCAGTGCCTTGCCACAGCAGGCCCCTGCTAAGTATATATTGATTTTTGATGGATTAAGGTGGATCCAGAGTTTGTTATGACTGTGCCTTACCTGAGTATTCTGTTCTAAAATATTTATTTTAATACTTTTGTATATATTATAGGCATCAATCCCCTTCATGGACACTCTTTCTTTGATGTGAAAATGTACCCTATTTTTTAACTAAAAAAATTTTTCTTATTTTTAGTTTTATTTTTTTGGCCAGGCTGCGTGGCTTGCGGGATCTTAGTTCCCCAACCAGGGACTGAATCCGGGCCCTCGGCAGTGAAAGCGCACAGTCCTAACCACCGGACCACCAGGGAATTCCCTTTTTATTTATTTTTTAAATTTAATTTGTTATTATTATTTTTTTGAAAATGTACCCTCAATTGAGGTCTTCTCATGTCTTTAGTTTTGAATCTGCTCTCCACCTCTGAATGTGACAATTAGTTAAGGTACTAAATTTCTGTTCTATATATGACTAGACTATAATAAATAAAAATGTCTAAAACTATCTGAATACAGACATATTCTATTTTAAATAGTAGTCACTTTTGATCATATCATTCTTATTTATCTAATATACTAACGTGGGGCAGGGGAGGGGATCAATTTTATGTAATAAATGCCTTGTTGTAAATAGTCTTATAAAAATATAATATGTTGAGCTGTTTTAATTAGCTCCTCTCTTAAAGTGGGAAAATATTTTTATCTATAACTAAATTCCAGCAGCCACACACACCAAAAAGATTGATATATTTAACCACATTGAAAAGAAAATATCCTCACATGGCAAAAATACTATAAGCAAAGTCAGAAAACAATGTAAAATTTGGGGAAATTTTTGCAACTTACATTGTTAAAAGCGAGTTTTCCTCTTATACAAAGAACTCTTAGAAATAAAACAAAAATAAAAACCCACTAATAACCCAATAGAAACATGAGCAAAGAATATAAAAGACCACACAGAGAAAAGAAATACAGTGGGCCTTAAATGTATGAAAAGATGTTCAATCTCATTCATCAAATAAGTGTAAATTAAAACTACACTGAAAACATATTTCACTAAGACTTTTAAACTTATGATAACACACGCTGTAGGTGAGGGTGTGGAGAAAATTAGGAGGATAATGTGGGACAACCTCTGCAGAGAGCAACTTGACAATATCTCTCAAAACTGAAAATGCATTTAACTTTCCACCCAGCGATTCTACTTCTAGGAATTTACCTTAGAGATATAACTTATGTGCATAGTGACATGTATACTAGGTTATTCATTGCATTATTGTTTGTAATAGCAAAAATGTTGGAAACAACTTAAATGTTCATAGATAAGAGGACTGGATAATTAATTTATGGCTCATTCATACAGCGAAACACTCTCATATTATGAAAAAAAATTTTTAATGAGGAAGCTCTCTGTGAGCTGATATAGAAAGATCCTCAACCTATATATTAAGGGGGAAAAGCAAGATGCAGACCAGTGTGAACTGTATGCTACACTGTGTAAAAGAGACATTATTCCTATGTGCTTATTGGCACATAAAGAAACTCAGACTAATAACAATGGAGGAGAACAGATGGGAACCGGTGGCTAAGAGATGCCATAGAAGGGAGACTTTTGTGAAAATGTTTCAAATATCTCCTGGTGTTTTAGCCTTGTTAATGTGTTGTCTATGCAATAAGTTAAATTTTTAGAAGTAACAAGATCTCAGTGAACTTTTAATTCAGCTTTGGTGGGATGATGATGGTCTAAGGAAAATGTGAATTTTCATGACTAGTGACATAACTGTACGGTACAGACCGTCTTGTATGGCTCACTGATCGCTTCTGCTCAAATCTTGTCTCCCCAGTGAAACCCACGGCCTTCGCCTCTTCTGGAGCCTCTGCAGGGTCTAACCTAGGCATCCGTCCAGGGTCTGAGGACAACTTGTCCATTGATTAGGACTCTGACTTTCATCTCTTTTCATCATGAGCACCTGTTATGCGTTTCCACTTCTTCCTTTCAAGTGAATCAAAATATTAGAGTGAAAGGACAAGTGAGGTAGAAAGTTGCCAGGTAAATTTGGCCTCCTGAGTGTATATCTTCAGGTTAAAAATAAGGGCAGTCTCCATCTCATTGATGAAAATGTGTTTGCTTTCTGGTCAGTCAATTACCTATTGTATGTTGGATGGTATTTTCTGGTTCAAATGGCTGTCTATATCAAATGCCAACATTTAAAAATCTATTTCCTCGCTATAAAAAAAAATCTATTTCCTCCGCTCCTGTTTCAATGTCGACAACTCTATTGTTAGAATCTGCAAGTTGGTGTCTTTCCAGCCAAAAGATAATTCAGCTGAGATGTTTGATTTTACGATATAAATGTGATCTCACTCCTCCGTGTGAGCTGCTTCCTGAAAAATCACTTAGTAGAGCAAAGAGAAAAAGACATGAAGAGTCCAGCAAGTGCTGTGCTGACCGCTGGGTTTGGCGGCGGCAGAGGCAGCCAAGTCTGAAATACTCCCGCCACGGGCGGAGGGGGCTCCCGGATCCCCTCCAAGAGGTGGAAACCCACCCTCCACCTTTGGTGGAGGGAGTGGGTCCCGCCCTCAGGATCCGCAGATAATCGTCCTGGGCAAAGCGTTCTAGCCTCGTGCGTCTCGGGAGTCCGGGTGTAAAGGGCAGCTTAGAGCCCTGCCCGCCCGCTGCTTCCTGGTGGGGGAGTCTGGGGGAGCAGTGGCGGGTCACGGGGGCAGAGAAGCGTGGTGAGAAGGATGTCATCTGCCACCCCCCAGGCTGGATCCTCAGGGCCCAGCCTGGACAACCCAGTCCCCTGGCCGCACACGGCCCCTCCCCCAGGGCAGAGAGAGGGCGCTCAGGGCTGAATCCCCAGGTTTTAGCACCCTCTTCCCTCCCACTTCACAACCTTTTCTTTTCCCAGCCCCAGGGTTCCCTTTTTCTAATTCATTCCCCACTAGAGAAACTCTAGAACACATATGCTTGGGCAAGCTATTTGGGGTCAATTAATTAATCTGGCTGGGACTCAGTTTCCTGTTTTTTATAGTAATATCAAACTTTACACCCTTTAGAAAACTATTTGGTAGTTTCCTGTAAAGTTAAATATACACTTACTCTATTCAACTCCTAAGTATTTACCCAAGAGAAACTAAAATCTGCGTTCACTGAAACACTTGTCTACAAATGTTCATAGCAGCTTAATTCACAATAGCCAAAGACTAGAAACAACTCGAATGTCCATCGGCGAGTAAACTGGAAACACATTGTAATGTATTCATGCAATAGAATACTATGCAGCAATAAAAGGAACAACTACTGATACATGCTTCAGCATGAGCCAATCTCAAAAGGATTATACTAAATAAGCCAGACTCTATGATTCCATTTATAGGAAGTTTCTAGAAAAAGCAAAGTGGATCTATGGTCTAAGAAATCAGAACAGTGGTTTCTTTGGATGGTAAAGACTGAGAAGGGCAGAGGGAACTTTCTGGAGTGATGGAAATGTTCTGTATCTTGATTGAGGTGAAGGTTACATGAGTACATACATTAGTCAAAAATCATAGAATTGTACTTTAAATTTTGTGTGTTGTATTTTATGTAAATTAAACTTCAAGTTAAAAATATCTTTGGAAAAATAATAGGATCTACCTTACAGAGTTGTTGTAATTATTAAATGAGTGAATATGTAAAGTGTTTAGAGCAATGCCTGGCACACGGATATTACCATGTAAGTATTTATATAGTATTTATAGTAGTATATACATGTAGTATTTATATAGCATTTATATATAGTATTAATAATTAATCTGATATCTGTGGCACTGTGGGAAAGACATTTTATTTTAAAGTACTGTATGTCAGAATTTTCTTTTTTTTACTTTATTAATACATTTTATTTAACCCAATATATCCAAAACATTTTCATTTCAATATGTAATCAACATCAACTTATTAATGAGCTATTTACATTCTTTTTTCATAAGTCTTCAAAATTCTGTGTGTATTTTGCCATCACATTATCTCAATTTGGATGCTAAATTTTCATCACAAATACTTAATCTGTGTTTAGATTTTATAAAATGTACAGTTGAAAAAGTAGATTCACATATCTAAGTTGCTCCAAAGATGCTTAAAATTTCTCCAAGAGTTGTATCAAGTATCAGTTTTAACTGTAAATTAAATATAATAAAATGAAATTTAAAATGTGGTTTCTCAGTCACACTAGCCATGTTTCAAGGGCTCGAAAGCCAAATGTGGATAATAGCTACTGTATAGGACATCATGTTCATTCAGGTATTCATCCTTAGCACCAGAAGAGACTGTTAAACTTGGAGGCAACAGAATTTTCTATAAAGGAATTCACACTGGAGGAGGTGAAATCACTTTACCACTGTCCCAACCTTGTAGGGAGTTGTGAGGATTAAATGGGGCTGTGTATCTCAGCTACATTTGTATTTGAGTAATAATAATATAAATGCGGATAGTTAAGTCACCCAGTTTAACTTTCTGACATAATTTCTATATCTGAGAAATGTTGCTTCAAGTCCACATATCAAAGAACCACAGAATGATGCAAGGGACATCACACACGCAACAATTCCATGACAAATACTCATAGATGCACCAAAAGACGTCACATCAGATGTGGCTATTTAAACTGCCCCTCTAAGAGGCTGCTTGTGACAGGAAAAGGAGCTTGACTGCCTACGTTTGAAGGCTGGTTCAGCTTTTTTTTTTTTAAAATAAATTTATTTATTTATTTTTGGCTGCGCTGGGTCTTTGTTGCTGAGCCCGGGATTTTCTCTAATTGCAGTGAATGAGGGCTACTCTTCGTTGTGGCACACGGGCTTCTCATTGTGGTGGCTTCTCTTTGTCGCGGAGCATGGGCTCTAGGCGTGCGGTCTCAGTAGTTGTGGCTCGCGGGCTCTAGAGCGCAGGGTCAGTAGTTGTGGCGCACGGGCTTAGTTGCTCCATGGCATGTGGGATCTTCCTGGAGCTCGAACCCGTGTCCCCTGCTTTGGCAGGCGGATTCTTAACCACTGTGCCACCAGGGAAGCCCCCCCACCTACATCTTGATCACAGGTTGAACAGAGTTGAGAATAAACTATTGTCTTCATTTTTAAGTACACACTGTGCTTGAGAAAGTAGTAATCAACAACTGGAACCAAGTCTTCTTACCTATGAATCTCCGCTGCCTTACAGAGTTTCTGTCATATTTCTGTCAAATTTGAGTAGACACTCAAATTTGTGTAGACCAGATGAATGAATTTCTTAAGCATCTACTATGAAGGCACTGTGCTTGATGTCATAGGCATGGAGGGGAGATGTAAGGACGTTTTAGAGCCTTTTTTTGGTCCTCAGAACTAGGTGGGGAGAGCTGACAAATATATATGTAGACATACCTAACAAAACGAGGCAGCATAAGAAAAGAGCCAGATGAGTGGAAGTGACTCATCTGCTTTAGGAGTTGAAAGACCATTGAGCTCCCTCTGGGGTCTGGTTTTGTACCAGAGGAAAACAGTATCTGCAGATGGGCTGGATACAGAAAGGAGGAGAGGGCATTCTGCCACAAAGAGCAGGATGGTGCTTGACACCGGGGGTAGGAGCTCTGCCACTTACTGGTTGTATGTTTCTGGGTGAGTAACCTGTGTGTGCCTCAGCATCCTGCTCTGCAAAGCAGGAGTAGTACCTCTTACCTTGTAAGGTTGTTATGAGCATTAAATGAGTTACTATGTATAAAGCACTTAGAACAGTGCCTGGCACAGGGTCAGTACTCTGTGTTAGCTATTCTTAATATTATTCTTCCTAACAGAATTTTAAAATTCAGTAAGAAATTATTCAAAATGAAAATCAGTGAGGGAAATAAAAACCTGAATTTTAACACAGGGTCTTAGGGGAATATGACTTAACCTAAGTTTGTATCATAGCGTTAACACTGATTTTGAGAGTCCCATGGTATCAGATGAAGATACTGCTGCTGAAATCATGGACAGTATGTGAATAGAACTTCATGGTTACATTTTATTTTTTAATTTGCAAAGTATTTTCACTTACATTATCTCAAATATTGCATCAGCGTGCCCCCAGATCCTTCAGAAATCAGTGTGGCATCTAAGGTCAGGTCAACTTCCCTCTGAGGGTTCAGAAAATAATATACATTTTACTCTTTTCTTTTCCCAATTGAGCCTTAAACTGCCCCAAATACAAAAGATGAAGACGCACAGATTTCTGAGCTGTGTCTCCTGCATTGGCAGGCAGATTCTTAGCCACTGCGCCACCAGGGAAGTCCTGGTTCAGCTTTTATTATATATGCTATTGAGGAAGTTATTTAATCTTCCTAAGCCTCAGTTTCCTTATCTGTAGAATGGGAACAACCCATGTGGATTTTTGAAACAACCGGATGAGAGAAGACATGTGTTTCAGAAATAAAAACTGTTGCTGATCTCTGCAGAGCGTGAATGCTGGTGATGAGAGGGTCTTTGTTGAGCAGGCTGTCTGGTGTGGTTGAGAGCATGTGTTCCCATGAGCAGTTAAGGAAGGCATGACCCAGCTGTTCTCTGCCTGAGGAAGGGGGAGAGATGCAGTAGCCCAGAGGAAGATCTTGGAGGGAGTGCCTGGGGTTGGGCAAGATTCAGAGGCCTCTCAGAGAAAGGGTGGATGAGGAACAGCCAAAAAGGCAACTAAGGGAAGAGATGTCTAACGGAATGAAACGCTGCACCCTGTGCTGTATGTATAAAATCCCCTCTTTCCTTGGTCTCCCCTATAAGCCGTCAAAAAAAACCTACAAGATTTACTAAAGCTCTTGTGTAAGTGGATTTTTTTGGAGAGGGGTGAGAGGAATTGCTAAGTCCTGCTTCAAGGGTGACACAGGGAGGAAAGATAGGCTGCAAACATCCAAATCTGGGTTACCCATGTGCCTTGCACAGTCCTGGGTTCAGGTAACGCGCTTAAAAAAACGACACATTTTATGTCGTGTTACACGTGTGTACACGCCTGGCGGAAGAACCTGCCTCACTCCACGCTGTGGGCTCGGGTTAGTGCTCCAACACAAATGTTTCTGTAACAATCAGGGTGTCTTTGCACCTCCAGGTGGGCGCGCGGGCGGTGGGGATGTGGCTAGAGCAGGCACCGGTTCTGCCTCGCCAGTGGACCAGCAAAACCCCTCTTTGGAGTACAAATTACTCCCTCCCACTTAGCTTCAGGCTGGTGAGAGGCGCTGGGCAGGGAGCACCGAGCAGCCTCCCAGCTGTCGCGCCCCGCCGCGGCCTGGTGTGACTCGCGTGCGCCGCGCAGCTCCAGGTCCGCCTCCGGGATCTGGCCACAGTGGCCCATAACCCGGGCGGGTGACAGGACCCTGTGCGCTCCGCGAGCTTTCCGCGCTGCGGCCCCTTACTCGTGACTCTGGCCTCACGCCCGCCAGCCGCCCTGACTCCCCACCACGAGAGCCGGAGAGTGAGCCGGGACACGTTCCCCGGCCCCGCGCGCTCTCCCCCGGGGCCGGGCCAGGGTCAAGGTCTCCGCTCTGTCCGCTCGCAGCGCCGCCTTCTGGCGCTGAGCCGGCGGGAACGTGCCTGAAGCTCCAAAGCGGATCTCGCACTGCCTGTTCCGTCGCCACCGACTGACTAGGCGGAGACTGGGCGCCCGCTTGGACCCGGCGGCCGGGAGGGGCGGGGCCGCTGGCTGGGTGGCCGCCCGGGGCCGTCCCTGGGGCCTGCGCTCTGCCAGGTCGGAACAGAATGTTTTAGACCCAAGTTTTAAGACGACGCTCCGGTGTTGCTTGGATTGGGCAGCAGTGTGTTAAATAGGGTCAGCAGCTTCAGTGAGCTCAGCTGGTGACGAGAGCCAAGCCTTCTTCCGAGCAAGTCCCAGAGCAGCCCTCCAACCCACCGAGGAGGTCAGGAGTTCTTGACTTCTCCCCATGTCCGCACCCCACCCGCCTCTACCCTGCCCCTCTGTCCCGCAGACCTCTATTTTGGGGCTAGTCATGAACTCTCCTGGCTCTGACACCCTCACCTGTTGAGTGTCCATCTGTACGGACCTGGGGTTTGCCATCTTGGTCTTTGTCCTCCTGCCCTGCCCTCCTCCTCCCCCCCATCACCTTGTCTTCCCCAGTGACCCAGTCTCCCCCAGATCTTTCCTCAGCCCCACCCCTGACCGTCATCACAGCTCAAGCTCACTCAGCAGCTTTAGCAATAACCCTAGTGGGTAGTGAACTCCCATCCCTATTCTCATCCCTGTTTCCCAGTCTTCACAACTCTGTGGCTATTTCTGGCTCCCTATTCCCCCACCTCACTAATCTCCATCCTTAACATGTGTCCCAAACCATGCCCTCCCCCAGCTGTCATCAAGGTTCTGACTCAGGCCTCCGCCACACCTCCCTTGGGTCTGGAATCAGTGTCCCAGTTCAGCACAGGAACTTCTGACCCAGCCTGATGGAATTTGTGTGACCCACTGGTGTCCCCAGGTGAGACTCCAGCTCTTGTCCTGGCCTGGGCCCCATTCGCAGCTGTATCCTCACTTGTGCTCACAGAGCTATCAGTGGAGTCTGGAGGTCTGGCTGGATCCTCTCTTCTTGTCCAGCAGGCCTGCTGGGGTCCACAGAGCAGATTCAGGTTCCTGCTTTTTTTGTCCAAAGGTTTGAAGCCCTGTTTCTTTTTTCATTTTTTAAAATTTTATTGACGTATAGTTGATTTACAATGTTGTATTAATTTCTGCCGTACGGCAAAGTGACTCAGTTATACATATATATATAGTCTTTTTCGCATTCTTTTCCATTATGGTTTATCACAGGATATTGAATATAGTTCCCCTGCTATACAGTAGGACCTTGTTGTTTATCCATTCTATACATACTAGTTTGCATCTGCTAATCCCAAACTCCCAATCCTTCCCTCCCCCAGCCTCTGTCCCCCTTAGCAACCACTAGTCTGTTCTCTATGTCTGTGAGTCTGTTTTTGTTTTGTAGATATGTTCATTTGTGTCGTATTTTGGATTCCACATATAAGTGATATCATATGGTATTTGTCTTTCTCTTCCTGACTTACTTTACTTCGTATGACAATCTCTAGGTCCATCCATGCTCCTGCAAATGGCATTATTTCATTCTTTTTTATGGCTGAGGAATATTCCATTGTATATACATATACCACATCTTCTTTATCCATTCATCTGTCGATGGACATTTAGGTTGTTTCCATGTCTTGGCTATTGTAAATCATGCTACTATGAACATAGGGGTGCATGTATCTTTTCAAATTATAGTTTTGTCTGGGAATATGCCCGGGAGTGGGATTGCTGGATCATATGGCAAATCTATTTTTAGTGTTTTGAGGAATCTCCATACTGTTTTCCATAATGGCTGCACCAATTTTCATTCCCCAAAGCAGTTAAGAGGGTTACCTTTTTTCCACACCCTCTCCAACATTTATTATTTGTAGACTTTTTAATGACAGCAATTCTGACCGGTGTGAGGTGGTACCTCATTGTAGTTTTGATTTGCATTTCTCTAATAATTAGTGATGTGAGCATCTTTTCATGTACCTATTGGCCATCTGTATATCTTCTTTGGAGAAATGTCTATTTAGGTCTTCTGCCCATTTTTAGATTGGGTTGTTTTTCTGTTATTGAGTTATATGAGCTGTTTGTATATTTTGGAAGTTAAGCCTTTGTCGGTCGCATCATTTGCAAATATTTTCTCCTAGTCCGTAGGTTGTCTTTTCGTTTTGTTTATGGTTTCCTTTGCTGTAGAAGCTTGTAAGTTTCTTTAGGTCCCATTTGTTTATTTTTGCTTTTATTTCTATTGCCTTGGGAGATTGACTTAAGAAAACATTGGTATGATTTATGTCAGAGAATGTTCTGCCTTTGTTCTCTTCTAGGAGTTTTATGGTGTCATGTCTTATATTTAAGTCTTTAAGCCATTGTGTATAGTGTGAAGGTGTGTTCTAACACATTGATTTACATGTGGCTGTTCAACTTTTCCAACACCACTTTCTGAAGAGACTTTCTTTTCCCCATTGTATATTCTTGCCTCCTTTGTCCAAGATTCATAGTGCATAGGTGTGTGGGTTTATTTCTGGGCTCTCTATTCTGTTCCATTGAGCCATATGTCTGTTTTTGTGCCAATACCATGCTGTTTTGATTACTGTAGCTTTGTAGTATTGTCTGAAGTCTGAGAGGATTATGCCTCCTGCTTTGTTCTTTTTTCTAAGGATTGCTTTGGCAATTCTGGGTCTTTTTTGAGTCCATATAAATTTTAGAATTATTTGTTCTAGTTCTGTGAAAAATGTCATGGGTAATTTGATAGGGATCGCATTAAATTGCTTTGGGTAGTATGGCCATTTTAACAATATTAATTCTTCCAATCCAAGAGCATGGGATAACTTCCCATTTCTTTGAATCATCTTCAATTTCCTTTATTAATGTTTTGTAGTTCTCAGCATATAAGTCTTTCTCCTCCTTGGTGAGGTTTATTCCTAAGTATTTTATTTTTTTCTTGTGATTTTAAAAGGGATTGTTTGCATTCCCTTTCTGATATTTAATTGTTAGTGTAAAGAAATGCAACAGATTTCTGTATGTTAATCTTGTATCCTGCTACCTTGCTGAATTCATTTATCAGTTCTAGTAGTTTTTGTGTGTAGTCTTTAAAGTTTTCTATGTATAGTATCATGTCATCTGTATATAATGACAATTTGGAGCCCTGTTTCTTAATCTCACCTGCCATTGAGGGTCCTGCATCCTCCAAGGACCTCCTGGGATGATGGAAGTGGAGGAGAGCTTGCCTACCCTCCCAGCACAGCCAGGGATGCTCTTTGGTCAGCTAAACATTCCCACCAAGAATTGGTAAAGGAAGCAAGGGCTGGTTTGATCCAGAGTCTCAACTGCCCCTATTTCCTGAAGTTGATGATGGCAACATATCCACTTTCTGAGCACCTACTGAGTGTATTAAAGGAAGATCATCACCCTCTCCCCTGGCTTAGCTAAATCCTACCCCTTCCATCAAGGCCCAAGCTCCATGGGGCTGAGGGCTTAATTAAGAGCCTGCCTTTGTAACTTGCCATGATTTTCTCACTCTGTCCTTGCTTTCTTGAGAAAGAGCCAATAATGTTAACTCTGTCCCTTTGGTCAGCTCTGGAGCATCCCATCACACCTTAGGCTAGACAGCCAGTGGCATGCCAAGAGAGGCTGGACTTCCCTTTCCAGAGACACTCAGGATGTGTGCCGTGGATGAGTGCCCAAGAAGATGTGTGTGTGCAGGTCTCTCATGCCCCATGAGGCCTCCACAGAGCTCTTCTTGGCTCATGACTGAGGACACAGTGTGTCCTGCCTCTGTATGAAGGCAGGGGTCCATTCTTTCAGGGATACACACTAAAATAGTGCTTCTCACATTTTAGGATTTTTTTTGTATCAGGAAAAACATTGGAGAAGGGGCCAACAGGAAGTGGCTAACTTTTCACTTTTCCAGGAAGTTCATTGATAATAATTACCATCTACCATCACCATCATTTCATTCATAAACAAACTAACTCTTTTTAATTCTAAAAATATGGTAAGGACATCATTGAAGGATTACTAATAGATTTTCCTTTTTTTTACTTTTTGCTTTGAAATGATTTCAAACTTAGAGACAGAAAAGTTGCAAGAGTAGTACAATAAACTCTTCACTCAGATTTGCCAATTACTAAAGATTTTGATGTATTTGGTTTGTCATTTTCCACACACACACACACACACACACATGCATATGCGCAGAGAGAAAATAGTCTAGATACATACATTTCTTATCTAAACTGTTTGAGAGTAAATTGTAGATATGGCATCTCTTAACCCTGAAATACCACAATGCTATTATCAAAATCAGGAAATTTAACATCTTTGGTACAATACTATTATCTAATCTACATACCTTCTTCAAATTT
Source organism: Eubalaena glacialis (assembly GCF_028564815.1). Classification (NCBI taxonomy): domain Eukaryota; kingdom Metazoa; phylum Chordata; class Mammalia; order Artiodactyla; family Balaenidae; genus Eubalaena; species Eubalaena glacialis. The sequence continues at coordinate 110,429,242 of NC_083717.1, read as the reverse complement.
TGCCAATTGTCCCAATAATGTCTCCTCCCCCATCCTCCTCCTCCTCCTCTCCCTCCTTCTCCTTCTCCTCCTTTCCTCTCTCCTCCCTCTCTTCCTCCTCTCCTCCTCCTCCTCCTTCTTCTTCTAAGAGCTATTGTTTTCTCTGGTCCAGGATCCAGCCCAGGATCACATGTTGCACTTAGTTGTCATGTATCTTCAGTCTCCTTCAGACTGGAACAACTCCTCAGCCTTTCTTTGTCTTTCATGACATTGATTTTTCTTTTTTTTTTTTTTATGTACTGGCCAGTTTTTATGTAGAATGTCCCTCAGTTGGAATTTGTCTGATGTTTCCTCATGAGTATATTCAGGTAATGCATTTCTGCCAAGAATACCACAGCAATAATGTGTCCTTTCTCAGTATATCACAGCAAGAAACACATGACATTGGTTTGTCCTATTTTGAGAGATGTTAACTTTGATCACACGGTTAGAATGGTGGCGACTATGTTTCTCTACTGTTATGTTACTATTTTTCCCTTTGGAATTGGTAAGTAATTTGTAAGGTGAATTAACAAGTCTTTTAAATGAAATATGATTGGCTTTTTGGAAAACTCAGAGTCCTTATTTTCCTCATTTGCTCTTGTCTAGTGAAAATATCTTCAAGATCATCAGTGATCCATACACTGGCTCTTGAAAATCACTGCACAAGGATGCAAGCAAGTCATTCATTTATCTAACAAATACTTGAGTACTATATATGCCAGGCACCTCAGAGGAAAGGATGGAATACAATCAGGACCAATAAATAATGCAATCAACTATAGTCCACCTCTTTTGTGGGCTCTGGACCTAACTTCCAATTTGCAGAAAACACAGTGGGCAGAGGAACAAGTTGAACAACAGTTGGAGGAAACAGTCACTAAATTCAGAATGTGGAACATTCTGTAAGAAAGCTGACCTGCGGTCTTCAAAAGGACAAGGTCATGGAAAAAGTAGTGACTAATCTAGATTAAATGATACAACAATTCATGAACTTTGAATCTGATTTTTTTTTAAGATATAAAATAAATAAATAAATAAAAAGATATAATTGGGGACAATTGGGGAAATTTTCTTGTAGGCTTAGATGATATTATGGAATTATTGTTAGTTTACTTAGATGTGACAGTGGTTTTGTAGTTATGTAAGGAAATGCCCTTATTTTAGGAGGTGCATGCTAAATAATGCTAATTTAGGGGTGAAGTGGCATGATGTTTGCAATTTATTTTCAAAAAATGTATTCATATATAGAGAGAAAGCAAAATGGTAAATTGTTAAAGCTTGGTAGAGAGTGTAAGGATGCTCATAGTACTATTTTTTCAACTTTTCTGTGGTTTTGCAATTTTGAAAATAAAATTTGAAGGAAAACTATATAGGTGTGATTGTGATTAATAAAAATAAAACTCCCCTTTAAACATTGCTGAACTTATAGTAGGTATTTTTTTATCATTGTAAGTTTTCTCTACCAATTTTTCTTCACTATGATATGAGGAGAAGGTCCTCAATTTTTTTATATTTAAAAAGGCTCCTAATTCAGCCTTTCTGGAAAGTATCTGGGTGATATAAGAAACTCCTTACAATATATGTGGATAATATCAAGACAAAAATATATATGGGTTGTTTTGCTTGCTTGTTAAATTAATTGGGAATATTCAGTGCTCATTAGGTCCTGGCTGTTTCCAAGTAAGAAAAGGCAATAAACATAAACATTAAAATCAAAAAAAGAAATAAAGAAACACCTTACAAACTTCATATCACCTTTGACTTGGGAATTTAACCAAGAAAATAACGTATTTCTGTAAAGATTCAGCAATAAAGATGTTCACCCCAGTATAACAATATGTCAGTGTAAAACTGGGTATAATTTAAATGCTGAACAATAAGGAGTTGGTTAAATAAACTATGGCCCAGTCAGCCAAAGAAAGGAATATAATGCAGCCATCAAAAATGTTGTGGGGTCAGCCATGTGTTGACAATAGTTGAGGCTGGGTAATTTGTATATAGGAGCCAATTATACTAGGCTCTCTACCTTCATACATTTTTGGAATTTTCCTTAATTAAAAAAAAAAAAAAGAATGTTGCAGAACAATGTTGAACAAGTGAGTGGAAAGATATTTGTACAATATATTTAGTTTATGAAAAAAACCTGTATGTACTATATAATCCCATTTTTGCTTAAAAAAAAAAAACTTAGACGAAAAACTGGAAAAATATACACCCAAGTGGCCTTACCTTGCTTATCTCTGGGGGTTGGGTTTACAGGTAATTTTTATTATTTTCTTTTTCCTTATTTCCACTTTCTAAAATTTATAAGGCAAACATGAATTACTTTTATACTAAGAAAGCAATAAAAATGAAATTTGAAGGAATGTTGCTGAGTTACCAAATGTGTTCCTTTGAGGAGTCTAAAGGAGCCCCACTGAGGGTCTCTGGGGCCTTATCCAGAGGTAGGACCATCCCCGGCCACAAGGTGGCAGTGCTGCTTGCTGAGGCCGCCCTCCTTGGGTTGAGCACCCTGCCGCACCCCAGAGACTGTCCTTCGCCCTTGGCTCCCCTCTTACCCTGAAAACCCAGGGGCACCCCCTGAAAGAAAAAAGACAACCTGGTGTGCACCTAGGTTAGGGATGCAAATGGTGTGGGGGAGGGGAGTGGAGATGGCTAATCAGGAAATGTTCCTTTCCTTGGGGAAACTGGTAAGCCTTCCCCACTAGAGCTTGTCTAGTTGTCTCTAGATGTGGCAGCGGCTGCCAGATTGAGCGGGTGTGTGTGTGTGTGTGTGTGTGTGTGTAAATGTATGTTTAAGAATATGTTCTGCATGTTTTACTGATTGTGTCATTTTCCTTGTTTGTGTGTGTGTGTTTTAATGTTTAGAACCTGTTTTTTATTTCAGAACAACGTGGATAGAATCTTGACAAAAACACAACATTTATTTAGTACCCAATTCCATGCATATTTTCTTCTGCTTCAGTCCACACATTGTTCATCATGTTGGAAATCCATCCTATACCTGCCTCTGAAGCAGGATCATTGTACTATACTGATAAAAATTTCAGCAAATAACAACCAATATCCAATGTATTGAGTAATGGTATCATTTTGCATTATGCTCTGTGAGCTTATCATAAAAGTACTTTATCTATAAAACAACAATGTAACTATATTTATAAAATCATTTTCCAATTAAGAAAATGTTTAATAATTTATAGAATTTGACATTTGCTCAATGTTTTCTAAATACAACTCAGTTGTTTAAAGTGTAAAATTTAATGTTTTTTAGTATATTCACAGAGTTCTGCAACCATCACCACAATCAATTTTAGGATATTTTTATCATCCTCAAAAGAAACTCTGTATCCATTAGTAGTCATTCCCCATTTCCCCCCAATTCCCTCCCTAAACAAGCACTAATCTGCTGTCTCTATATATTTACCTGTTCTGGACATTTCATACAAATGGAATTATGCAATATATGGTCTTTTGTGACTGATTTGGCATAATGTTTTCAAAGTTCATGTATGTTGTCACATGTATCAGTAGTTAAGTCCTTTTTATTGCTAAATAATATTCCATTGTACGGAGTTTTACTTATCTTCATCAGCTGATGGATATTTGGGTTGTTTCCACTTTTTGGTTATTATGAATAAAGCTGTTATGAACATTATTCATGTACACGTTTTTGTATGGATATATGTTTTCATTTCTCCTGGGTATATACCTTGGTAACTCTGTGTTTAACTTTTGAGGAACCAGCAGGATGTTTTCCAGTAGCAATGTATGTGGGTTCCAGTTTCTCCACATCCTAGACAATGATTGTTGTTATCTGTCTTTTTGGTCATAGTAATCCTGGTAGGTATGAAGTGGTATCTCATTATGTGTTGTTTTTTTTTTTTAATAAATTTTATTTATTTATTTATTTATTGGCTGTGTTGGGTCTTTTCTTGCTGCGCGCGGGCTTTCTCTAGTTGCAGCGAGCAGGGGCCACTCTACGTTGCGGTGCGGGGGCTTCTCATTGCGGTGGCTGCTATTGTTGCGGAGCACAACCTCTAGGCGTGCGGGCTTCAGTAGTTGCGGCTCACGGGCTCTAGAGTGCAGGCTCAGTAGTTGTGGCACACTGGCTTAGTTGCTCCATGGCATGTCGGATCAGTTGCTCCATGGCATGTCGGATCTTCCCGGACCAGGGCTCGAACCCGTGTCTCCTGCATTGGCAGGCAGATTTTTAACCACTGCGCCACTAGGGAAGTCCCTCTCCGTTGTGGTTTTGATTTGCATTTCCCTGATGGCTAGTGGCCATTTGCATATCTTCTTTGGAGAAATGTCTATTCAGATCCTTTGCTCCTTTTTTAGTTGGATTACTTGTCATTTTATTATTGTAAGAGTTCTTTATATATGTTAGATACCAGCACCTTATCAGACATCAGATTTGCAAATATTTTTGCAAATACTTTATCTGATTTGCAAATATTTTATCTCATTCTGTGGATTCTCTTTTTTACTTTCCTGATGGTGTTTATTCTCTGAAGCACAAAAGTTTTTAATTTTGATGAAGTTCAGTTTATCTATTTTTTCTTCTGTCACTTGTGTTTTGCCCACCCCAAGGTCACAAGGATTTATGCCTACATTTTCTTCCTATATTTCTTCTAAGAAATATATGGTGTTTTGGTTTGAGGTAGGAGGCCAACTTTGGATATCCAGTTGTCCCAGCACCATTTGCTGAAAAGACTGTTCATTCCCCCATTGAATTGTCTTGGCACCCTTGTTGAAAATCAGTTGATTATAAATTTAAAGGTTTATTTCTAGACTCTCGATCATATCCTATTGCTCTATACCTGTCCTTAGACCAGCACCACACTGTCTTGATTACTGTGAATTTGTATTAAGTTTTGAAATTGGGAACAGTGAGTCTTTCAGCTTTGCTCTTTTTCAAGATTGTTTTGGCAAATCTGGGTCCCTGGAATTTCCATATGAATCTTGAGTGAGCTTGTGAATTTCTACAAAAAATCCAGCTAGGATTTTGAGGTGGATTATGTTGAATCTGTAGATCAATTTTAAGAGCATTGGCGTCTTAACCATATTGTCTTCTGATCCATGAACATAGGATGTCTATTAATTAGGTGCACGTCTGATTTTTTATTTTATTTTTGCTAAGCAGGAAGCTAAAATATCAGAAGGTTCTGGTTCACTCTCAAACATCTGGGTACCTTGAATAAAGCCTACTAAGCAGGTGGGTGTCATTCAGCACAGCTTGAGGATAACACTCCCTCCCTTTGCAGTACAGACAGTTGCTCAGAATAACTTGGAGTTGTTGCCACAAATGGCTGGTTTTGTACTGTAAGAAAGTTTGGGTAAGTTTTCTCTGGACTTACTTTCCTTACCTGTAAGAAAGGTAATAACTATGATTACCTCAATCACTTTAGTAAAAATTTGCTAAATGAAAAAAAAAGTTTAATTATAAAAAATCAATAGAAAAAAGATTTGAACAGACATTTCATTAAAGAAGATATACAAATGGCCAATAAACAAATGAAATATGCTCAGTGTCATTAGCCAACATGCAAATTGAGACCATGTTGAGATACATACCCACCAGAATGGCTAAAATTTAAAAGACTGACAAAGCCTTTTACTGGTGAGAATACAGAACAATTGGGACTCTCATTCACTGCTGGTGGGAGAGTTAAATGGTACAACCACTTTGGAAAAGATGGGCTGTTTTTTGTAAAGTTAACATACATAACAGTATGTGGTATTTACCCAAGAGAAATGAAAATATACATCTATAGAAAGATTTGTACATGAATATTCAGAGCAGTTTTATTCACAATAACCAAAAATCAGAAACAACCCAAGATCCATTGACAGGAGAATGGATAAATAAATCGTGGTATATCCAATACAATTAAAGACAAGTCAGTAATTTAAGAGAACAAATTACTGATACACACAACACGCATGAATCTTAAAAATATGCTGAATGTAAGAAGCCAAACACGATGATTTCATTTGTATGAAATTCTAGAGCAGACTAAACTAAGCTATAGTAACAGCAGATGAGTTGTTTCCTGGTGACAATGCGGGTTGGAGGAATGACTGCAAAGAGGCTTAAAGAAACTTTCTGAGGTGATGGAAGTGCTCTGTCTTCATTGGAGGCGTGGTTATATGAGTTTATAGCTTTGGAAAAACTCGATCGAGCTGCTTTTAGTGTACTTGATGTACGTTAGAATTAGTATACTTAAAAGGATACATTCGTGATAAAACAAAATTAATATACTTAAAATGGGTATACTTTATTATATGTTGATTTGAAAATAAGTCCACACTCCAGAGTTGGCTATTACAAGTGCTCCAGCTATCTTTCTATCTTATCTGTATCAGGTGCTTCGCTAATTATCAGAATGAATGTTAGAAATGGGTTTTCCTTGGTGAAAATACTTATTGATCAATAAATTAATAAATGCCTCCCTCAGTATTGTTGCGAGGATCAAATGTGATAACATGTGCAAGTACCGCTTTGATGGGGTTTACAAGCAAGTCTTGGCTTACGAGTCAGAAATCCCCCAGGCTTCAAGCTTTTCCAGTGTCCCCACAACCCTGACCTAAATGCCTGAGAGGTCCCTCTGGCTGTCCCCTCCCAGAGTCTTGACTTGCTTACAGTCACCTCCAGGTCACCTGCCCACAATGTCTGGCCCCACCCAGTGCCCAGGCCCCTGGGGGTTCATACTCTGGTGTCTCTCCTTAGGTATAAATAAAACAGTGTCCTGAATAATTGCACATCTCGTCCTTGGCTCTTTTCTCCCTGACCCTGCAAGTTACTTTGAGTAGTGGTTGGAAGTGGTTGGGCTTTACTGTTCTTTCCCGCTGAGAGAGCAGGAGTAAAGACCCTTCCAACAACGACTCCTCTGAGCAGCCTGGTGTACGCGTGGGCTGCCCACTGCAGCCTCACCTCCCACGATGTGGGCTCTGTAGACCAGATCCTGGGAAAGCTAAAGCTGCTCACACCCCAGGGGTAAACACAGTTGACAGTGCTCACTATCCTTCCAGAACTTTTTTTAGGCACATGAAAATATATGGGCTTGTTTATAAGTGTGTGTTCATTTTAAAAAAAAAAAAACAGACTGGGATCATATTCTTTCAATTCAACAAGTATTTGTTGATTACCTTCTATATGCTAGGCACTTTTGAATCATTGAAAATAATTCTGCAGCTTGCAGTTTTTGCTTAAAAGTATAAAAATCTTTCCATGTCAATACATAATGATCTGTCATTATTTTTTCATTATTGTAAAACATTATTGCACTTATCACTTTGATGTATTTTATGCTGTGATAAATATGGAGTTGATAGAGGCATGCATAGCTATTTCTATCACCAGCATTGGGTGGGATACAATGAGCAGATTACCTAAGATTAAGAAATTGGGCAATAGTATGGGTTATGGACTTAAGTCATAGGATCTTTCTCCCTAATGAGTTAAAGTGTGTTTTTCAGTTTTGCTTTCTACTGTGGGTCTGTTAGATCAGTACAACCACTTATGATCTGCATCATTGTGATAGCTGATACTGAGGGAATTTGTTGGGGTTGGAGGATGGCAAGTGGAGGCCAAGGTAGGACTAGAAAAGTAAGATGGGCCCTGAGCACTTGGGATATTGGAGGTCATGTAAAGAGCCATGGGAGTAATAACAGAGTTTTCAGCAGGGACAATATTAGAATTTTATATTATTTTTTTCTGGTTTTAATGAGATTGACATATAACATGGTATTAGTTTAAGGTGTACAACATAATGACTTGACATATATATATATATATATATATATATATATAAATGATCACCACAATAAGTTTAGTTAACATCCACTACCTCAAAGAGTTATAATTTTTTTTCTTGTAATGAGAATTATGAAGATCTACTCTCTCAGCAACTTCTAAATATGCAATTCAGTACTGATAATATAGTCACCATGTTGTACATAACATCCCCAGAACTTATTTATCTTATAACTGGAGATTTGTACCTTTTGACAACCTTCACCCATTTCCCCCAACCCCATCCTCTACCCCCTGGCCCTGGCAGCCACCAATCTGTTCTCTGTTTCCATGAGTTGGGGTTTTTTTAGATTCAACATGTAAGTGAAAGGATATAGTATCTGTCTTTGTCTGACTTATTCCACTTGGCACAATGCCCTCAAGGCCCATCCATGTTGTTGCAAATGGCAGGATTTCCTTCCTTTTTTGTGGCTGAATAATATTCCAGTATGTGTGTGTGTGTGTGTGTGTGTGTATATACATACCATATTTTCTTTATATATACCATATTTTCTTTGTCCATCCATTGATGGACACTAAGGTTGTTTCCATGTCTTGGCTATTGTAAATAATGCTGCAATGAACATGGGAGTATAGATATCTTTTTGAGATAATGATTTCATTTCCGTCAGATGTACACCCAGAAGTAGAATTACTGGATCATATGGTAGCTCTATTTTTAATTTTTTGAGGGACTGTTTTCCATAGTGGCTGCACCCATTTACATTCCCACCAACAGTGTACAAGTGTTCCCTTTTCTCCACACCCTCTCCAACACTTATTTCTTGTCTTTTTTTTTTTCTTTTAAGAATGTATTTTGGGACTTCCCTGGTAGTCCAGTGGGTAAGACTCCGTGCTCCCAATGCCTGGGTTCGATCTATGGTCAGGGAACTAGATCCTGCATGCCGCAGTTAAAGATCCCGCACGCAGCAACGAAGATCTGCGTGCCACAACTAAGACCCGGCGCAGCCAAATTTTAAAAAAAAAGAGAATGTATTTTGTTGTTGTTGTTTTATTTTTTTGGCCGCACCGCAGCTTGCAGGATCTTAGTTCCCAGACCAGGGATTGAACCCATGCCCCCTTCAGTTGAAGTGCGGAGTCTTAACCAGTGGACCACCAGGGAAGTACCTCCTGACTTTTTAATAATACCCATTCTGACAGGTGTGAGGAGATATCTCACTGTGGTTTTATTATTATTATTATTATTATTTTTATCTCACTGTGGTTTTGATTTGCATTTCCCTGATGATTAGTGATATTAAACATTTTCTCATGTGCCTGTTGGCCCTCTGTATGTCTTCTTTGGAAAAATGTCTATTCAGACCCTCTACCCATTTTTAAGATCAGATTTTTCTTTTTTTGCTATTGAATTGTATGAGTTCTTTATATATTTTGGATATTAACTCCTTATTAGACATATGATTTGCAAATATTTTCTCCCATTCCATAGGTTGCCATTTCATTTTGTGGATGGTTTTCTTTGGCTGTACAGTTTTCTTTGTTTTTGTTTTTTGTTTTTAACATCTTTATTGGAGTATAATTGCTTTACAATGGTGTGTTAGTTTCTGCTTTATAGCAAAGTAAATCAGCTATACATATACATATATCCCCATATCCCCTCCCTCTTGCGTCTCCCTCCCACCCTCCCTATCCCACCCCTCTAGGTGGTCACGAAGCATCGAGCTGATCTCCCTGTGCTATGCGGCTGCTTCCCACTAGCTATCTATTTTACGTTTGGTAGTGTATATATGTCCATGCCACTCTCTCACTTCGCCCCAGCTTACCCTTCCCCCTCCCCGTGTCCTCAAGTCCATTCTCTACGTCTGCGTCTTTATTCCTGTCCTGCCCCTAGGTTCTTCAAAACCGTTTTTTTTTTTTAGATTCCATATATATGTGTTAGCATACGGTATTTGTTTTTCTCTTTGTGCAGAAGTTTTTGATGTAGTCTCACTTGTTTATTTCTGCTTTTGTTGCCTTTGCTCTTGGTGTCGAATCCAAAAAAGTCATCCCCACGTTCAGTGTCAGGAGCTTACCGCCTGTTTTCTTCTATAAGTTTTATGGTTCCAGGTCTTATGTTCAAGTTTTAGTCCACTTTGAATTGATTTTGTGTATGGTATAACTTAGTGGCCCAGTTTCATTCATTTGCCTGTGGCTGTTCAGTTTTCCCAACACCATCTATTGAAGAGGTTATCTTTTCCCCATTTTATATTCTTGGCTCTTTTGTCATAAATTAACTGACCGTATATGCATGGGTTTATCTCTGGGCTCTCTATTCTGTTCCATTGATGTATATGTCTGTTTTATGCCAATACCATACTGTTTTGATTATTATAGCTTTCTAATGAAGTATGAAATCAAGAAGTGTGATGCCTCCAGCTTCGTTCTTTTTTTTTTTTTTTTTCCTATTTTTTGGCCGTGCCTCACAGCATGCAGGATCTTTGTTCCCTGACCAGGGATCGAACTCGTGCCGCCTGCAGTGGAAGAACAGTGTCTTAACCACTGGACTATCAGGGAAGTACCCAACTTTGTTCTTTCTCGAGATTGCTTTGGCTATTTGAGTCTTTTGTGGTGCCACACAAATTTTAGGAATGTTTTTTCTATTTTTGTGAAAAATGCCATTTGAATTTTGATAGGGATTGCATTGAATCTGTAGGTGGCCTTGGGATCTGTCATTTTTTTAGATAGCTGCATAGTACAACACAGCATGGCAGCGTCACAACACCACAGTTTCTTTAACTGTTTCTCTAATTTTAGACATTCAGATTGCCTGTGTATACTTTTCTATTTCAAACAATGCTGCAATGATTGCCTATATATGATCTTGAGCACATTTGTGAATATTTCTGATAGACTCCTATGAGGAGAATTGCTTAATTAAAGAGAATATGCTGAATATTCCTAATTGTTGTTCCCAGGTATCGAGATTGTACCCATTTATCTCCTACTACTAGTGTATGAGAGGACCCTGCTCCCTGTGGTCTGTAAGTAATTTTGTCAATCTGCGAGGTGAAAATGGGCAAAACCTTTTCAGTAGGAATCAACCTCAGCCATGGATATTAACTGAGTAGTTTATGACCTTCAGCACAGGGCACTTCTAGACTATAAATTAAGAGAGGTCAAGCTCTGGCCGCTCCTATGGGTGAGCTTCAGATTTGACTAACACTGGCTCGAATTAGTTGTGCACTTTCACAAGTGAGGATTCTTTTCTCCCTTCCCATCACCCTCTAAGGTAAATGTCATTATCTCATTTATAGATGAAGAAACAGGTCCAGAGAGGCTGATGCCTCCAAATCACAAAGTTAATGCGTAACAGAGTCAGGGAGGAAGGGGCGTCTGAGGGTAAAGGGAAGAATAGCAAGGGCAAGGCCAATAATAACCCTGGGGCTTGCGTGGGACCAGGCCTAGGTCTCAAGGCCAGACCAGAGGGGTGGGGTTGGGGGCCGGGAATGATGCTAAATTCCTTCCCAGGCTACAGCATGTGGGATCTGTTCTGCCTGCATTTGTCCTGGTTGGGCAGGAGGCAGAGGCTGCAAATATGGAGAGAGGAATGCCTTGGGTCTCGTAACTCACAAGGACCGAGGGAGGAGTGGAGAGGACTGTTACCCTGGTGATGGCGGAGGTGTCTACAAGTTGATTATATGTGTGCAGGCCTCGTCTACAAGCTACTGGGAAACCTCATCCTTCCTCCCAGACGGCTGCTGCTCAGTCACTGCCCAGTGCCCTCTGTATAGACCTCGTTCCTCCAAATAAAAGCAGCCCCTTAAGCGATCCTTGTATAGCGGGGGCTCTAAGCCTGGGATTTTCAAGGACAGACTCTTGTTTAACCACTTTGTTCCAGCACTTGTAGATTGGTCCTCAGAGCTCAGTGCTCTGAAGAAACATTTTCAGCAGATTCTGGGTGGGGCGCTAGCAGGCAGCCGAGAGCCTTTCCCTTGAGAGTCCATTCATTCCCCAGGGAAGCTCAGCTCCAGTGGACAAGCTTCCAGGATCGCAGAAACTTCTGTGGCCCTGCACCTGCAGAGTTTCAGTCCTCAAATAGGAGGCTCCCCAGGGGTGGTGCCAACGCAGCCTCTGCCCCCCACAACCTAGGGGAAGGCACAATATACCTCTCCCTCTGCCAGGTGTGTTAAGGGGGCCCTGCCCACTGGCGGCGTGACTGACCTGGTAGTTTGCTGGTGCTTTCAGATCTGAGAGGCCTGAGGACCGCAGAGAGGAGCCTTGCATCCTGAACCTAACGAGACTGTGGTCCAGGATCTCAGGAAGGTATAGTCTCTCAACTTTCTTATTTGTAAAAATAGTAGGAAATCATCGATCCTGTGGTGATGTAAGGGAATGTTCTTTATTCTTAGGAAATTCTATATATACATGGGGAGGGGGTGGCACGGAGATAGCAAAGATGCAAATAATTGGTGAATCTGAGTAAAACGTATTTGGAAATTCCTTGTACTGCGCAACTTTTCTGTAAGTTTGAAATGGTATCGAAATTAAATGGTGCCACGGGGCTTCCCTGGTGGCGAAGTGGTTAGGAATCCGCCTGCCAATGCAGGGGACACGGGTTCGAGCCCTGGTCCGGGAGGATCCCACATGCCACGGAGCAGATAAGCCCATGTGCCGCAACTACTGAGCCTGCGCTCTGGAGCCCGCGAGCCACAACTACTGAGCCCACGTGCCACAACTACTGAAGCCCACGCGCCTAGAGCCCGTGCTCTGCAACAAGAGAAGCCACTGCAATGAGAAGCCTGTGCACCGCAATAAAGAGTAGCCCTCGTTCTGCAACTAGAGAAAGCCCGCATGCAGCAACGAAGACCCAACACAGCCATAAATAAATAAACAAAAATTAAATGGTGACAAAGAAGTAGTAGAATTACAAAAATCAAAGGAGTATATTTAGGTAAATTAATTCTCATTCCCACCCGACTAGCCCAAGAATAGACTTAATTTTTGTGTAAATTTTCAATTATTTTTACCAGTTGTAATCATGGCAAATTTTATAGTCTTTTTTTTACTGAACGTCAGTCATAAACTGTTTTACATGGTACACATTCCTTGTAACTACCACTTATGATATTCCATTATATGTCATAATTTCTACTCTCCTGTTGATGGACACCCACGAGAAAGAAGGGGATTGATATTCGTTCATCATGAACTTGGTACCAGGTGCTATCCACCACAGGCTATGCGTTATCTTTTTTTTAAAATTTTATTGAAGTATAGTTGATTTACAATGTTGTGTTAATTCACTGTACAGCAAAGTGACATGTATATGTTATACAAATATATATTCTTTTTCATATTTTTTTCCATTATGGTTTATCACAGGATATTGAATATAGTTCCCTGTGCTATACAGTAGGACCTTGTTGTTTACCATCCTGTGTATATGCATTATCTTATTTGACCCTCACGATGCTACTAAGATAAATAGTTTTTACCCGCAATGTGTGGATGAGGAGCTTATAACAAGCCAACCTCATTCCACTACGGCAGATTCAGGATTCAGTTGCAGTCTCTCTGACTCCTCAATCCATCCTGTGCCTCTGCTCATGCCGTCCTTCTGTTTTTTCATGACTGAAAGCTTTCTTTTCCTCCTCCTCTAACTTCACAGCTCTTTTTCTGCTCTGCAGTTTATGCCTTGTATTGTTAGTAATTCCATGTCTCAGCTCTGAGGCTAGACTATGGGATCTTTGAGGGTAGACCCACAGCAGAGTCAGCTTTGGAGCAGACCCACCTCAGCAGGCTTAGCCCAGTGCCTTACACACAGCAGGAGCTCACATCACTTATTCTCTCAACAAATCCTGTATTTCTGGAGGGCCTACTATGCCCCCAGGCAGTGTTCTAGATTCTTGGGACACATCAGCAATTCAATACACAATGGAGCTTACATTCTGGGAGAGGCAGATGTACAATAAAGAATATACATAACAAATAAGAAAAGTATATATTATGTTAGAAGGTGCCAAGTAATATAGAAAAATAGAACAGGGTAAGGAGAATAAAGAAGGAAGGGATGGTTCAATTTTAAATAGAATAATCGGGACTTCCCTGGTGGTCCAGTGGTAAAAATCCGCCATCCAGTGCAGGGGACGCAGGTTCGATCCCTGGTCGGGGAATTAAGATCCCACATGCTGCGGGGCAGCGGGCAACGAGGCCCACCTGCCACTACTGAGCTTGAGCGCCTCAACTAGAGAGGCTGCGTGCGGCAAACTACAGAGCCCACGCGTTCTAGAGCCCACGGGCCATAACTAGGGAAGAGAAAACCGGCACACCACAACTAGAGAGAAGAGACCCGTGCGCCACAACTAGAGAGAAGCCCAAGTGCCTCATCGAAGAGCCCACGTGCCACAACGAAAAGATCCCGCATGCCTCAGTGAAGATCCTGTGTGCCTTCAACTAAAACCTGACGCAACCAAAATAAATTAATTAATTTAAAAATATTTTTAATAAATAAATAGAATAATCAGGGTAGGCCACATTGAGGAGGTAACATTTGAGCGAAGACTTGAGGAGATAAGAGTGACTCATGTATACCACGTGAATGAACAAATGAACAAATAAAATGGCTTTTATGATACATTCTAACTGTGCAGTTAGAAAGCAGACATTAGAAGGGCTAAGACTCTGAGTTGGGAAAGATAAATTCCAAGGATAGATAAGATCAAAGTTTAAAGATCATACCCAACACAGTAGGGTGACAATGACTCATTCCACAAATAGTGCCAATTTGCTGCTTCAAAATAATTTTGGAGCAGAGAAAGCTGCTTTCTGTAGCAGGCAGTAAACACGTGAGACTTACCCCCTAAAGATGGTACAGGCTGAAAGCACAGGACAGTTTTCAGTAAACCCATATTGCCCTGGGGCCAATGATTGAAAGAAGCTGGGGATATTTGCAGGGTATGCCCTAACCCTTTGCTGGGATCCCAGGTAAGAGTCTAGTCTTGTGCCATGTTAGAACATAGGATCTTGGTAGATTGAGCACTGAACTGCATATCCTACGTCAACGAACATTGAAAGTCCTTTCTTTTACACTTCACACCGTTGATGTTTGTTAAACAAATTGCAAACTAGACAGACAGAATTATTACATTTGTGGCTTTTTAAATAATACAGGAATTACATTGGATCAACTTCTTCAAACATAAGATCACACTTTCTGACCAGATCAGGAATGTCATTTGACCGAAGTATAATTCTTAACAATTGATTTGCTTAATAAATAATTTCCAAATTAAATGGCCTTTGCTCTTCACAGAATGTTTCTATATAAATATATAAACATAATTTTGATGAAATGAATCTAACTGAAATGTATGAAGTTGGCTTAATATTTAGAAAATTTCTATACAAATAGAGGCTCAGCTTGTGAAGTAAGTACTTCCTGTAAATTTGCTTTATGTATGTAGATTTTTTTTTTAAAGGCCTTTTTTTTTTTAAAGATTTATTTATTGATTGATTGATTGATCGCTATGTTGGGTCTTCGTTTCTGTGCTAGGGCTTTTTCTCTAGTTGCGGCAAGCGGGGGCCACTCTTCATCGCTGTGCGCGGGCCTCTCACTATCGTGGCCTCTCTTGTTGCGGAGCACAGGCTCCAGACGCGCAGGCTCAGTAGTTGTGGCTCACGGGACTATTTGCTCCGCGGCATGTGGGATTCTCCCAGACCAGGGCTCGAACCCGTGTCCCCTGCATTAGCAGGCAGACTCCCAACCACTGCGCCACCAGGGAAGCCCAATGTATGTAGATTTTTGTTTATTGAGTTTTCTTAGAATAGAGCACATGCATTTGACATTACAGTTTTTTAAAAGTATTTAAACTTTTTATATACTGATATGGAATGTTCCCAAAACTGTAAAGTACAGACTGGCACATATTTTATGCTATCATTTCTATTAAAAATATAGGCTCATGTATGTGTAGAATACCCCTGGAAGGATACACAAGGAATTGGGAATAGCACCTGTCTCCAGGGAGGGAAACGGGGTGATTAGAAGACAGGGGAAAGTGGCAGAGGTCTTTTTTACTTTATATCTTTTTATATCTTTTGACCTTAGTACCATGTGTATGCATTATTATATTTTTCTTTTTTTAAACTGACTTTCTTTTTTATTTATTTATTTATTTATTTATTTATTTATTTATTTATTTTTGGCTGTGTTGGGTCTTCGTTTCTGTGCGAGGGCTTTCTCCAGTTGCGGCGAGCGGGGGCCACTCTTCATTGCGGTGCGCGGGCCTCTCACTGTCGCGGCCTCTCTTGTTGGGGAGCACAGGCTCCAGACGCGCAGGCTCAGTAGTTGTGGCTCACGGGCCTAGTTGCTCCGCGGCATGTGGGATCTTCCCAGACCAGGGCTCGAACCCGTGTTCCCTGCACTGGCAGGCAGATTCTCAACCACTGCGCCACCAGGGAAACCCTGTGTATGCATTATTTAGTCAAAAAATAAAATAGATTTAAACACAACATAAAAAAATAAATCATTGCTGTTTTAGGATAATTATATAGTCACCAAAATGACTCAGAAATTAAATAACGAATGTTAGTGTTAATGACACATTGACAAGGTCAGGGAAAGTATTGTCTGAGTCCAGGAAATACCTTCCCTTATCTCTCCCTTTAAATGTAGACTAGTATTGATACTTTAAGTTAATGGAACTCAATTTTGTTTTAAGATTTACTCAAAATACAGCTTATTTACATGCCTCCATCAGATAGGGACCTCTGCTCTGATTTCACAGAATCCACCATATCTGCTCTTCAAGATTGCCTTTTCTTTTTTTTTTAACTGCAGCTTCTGAACATGAAGATTTTAGTAATTATATGAGCAACAGATATGAACACATATTTTACACAAGATAAAATACAAATAGTAAACCTAAGCATGGAAAATATTCCATCTCAACAGTCAAAGAACTTCAAACTAAAACAAAGAAATATCGTATTCAATAAGCAATTTATTCAAAGGTTACCCCCAGTGGAAAGGTGGGTCTGGTGAAATCTGTATACATTGATATCACTGGCTAAAATATAAATCAGCTGAGCCCTTTTACAAAACGTATGTCAATTCCTGCAGCCATAAAAATATTAATGTCTTTTGACCTGGTAATCCCGCTCCTCGGAATTTGTCCTGAGGAAATTTTTCCAAGGAAGAGAAAAATCTCAGTGTAGAAAGATCTTCATTGCAGCTCTATTCATCAAAGTGAAAAAGTGATGGGCTAGAAAGAGCATTGGTTTGGGCATCAAGTGTCTGGGGTTTGAGGGCTTGATTTGGGGATGGGCCACTTGGTATCTGTGTGGTCTTGGATAAATGACCTGAGTCTGCATCTACCAGGGTGGAAGGAGAGAAATCAGGCTGGGAAAGTTGGGTGGAACCAGATTATGGAGGATCTTGACTGCTAAGCCAAGGTCTCCAGGCTCTATGCAGTCAGCAAGAGGAAACATTGCAAGTATTTGATCAGAGCTCTGCATCAGAAAAATTACCCCAGCAGTGGCATATAAGATGAACGGAAAGAGCAAGAAGGTGGAGGCGGGGAAGCCACTTAGAAGTCTTCTGCAGTAGTCTCTATGAGAGGTAACAACTAATTAAGTGAAACAGCCTAAATTGTGTGAGTACCTTGTGGGTGATGAGCCATTATCATAAATCTCCAGCCTCCCCGTAGAATCTGGTTAACAGTCTGCACTGAGCAGAAATATTTCATAATAACACCTTATACTTCTAAAACCCTTTACAGTTAAAAAAAGTGCTTCCATGTGTATTATCTCATTTGATCTTCTAGGGTGTTTACAAGTTAATATTTGTAAAGTTTTCCCATGTATTGGACCCAGGTCTATGGGTTTATAACTTCCAGGGTCCACCCCTCCTCTCCTCCTTCCCTCAGCTTCCCTTTTTTGTTCAGTATTCAGGCACTCCATAGTTCTTTATTTCATTTCACTGCAAAAAAAAAAAAAAAAAGTGGCTGAACAATGCACCGGCCTCCTCGCTTAAGTTCCTCCGAAGGCAGGTAAGTCATCAGTGTGCTGGATTTGAGTGCATTTGGTTTATTTAATCATTTGTTGTCTTTCTCTGATTGCATTGGCGTATCACATGTTCCACCATATGCTGTCCCCCGATGCTCTGCACACACGAGTGAGAGCCCATGAGGGGGCCTAACCTTCCCTCCTCTCCTTCCAGTCCCAACCCTTCCCCCATCCCAGGGAGGGGCATCTCCCACTGGAGGCCCCAAAAGGGAGCCTAAGTCAGACAGACCCAATCCACGAGAAGTGGGTCTAGTGATCACCCAGGAAATCTGAGGCCCGGGCCGGCACTGTGACGGAGACTTCCCAACTCCGGGCTTCTCTGGCTTCCAGAGGCGCTAATGAGCAGGGCTGAGCGGTAATTAAGTCTGTGCTCAGCTCCACATCACGGCAGCACAGCTGCAGCCAGCCAGGAGGAGGGAGAGGGAGGAAGACGGGAAGGAGGCCCCCAACCCTCTCTTCCCACTCCGAGCCCGCTCTCCAGGGCTCTATTTGGTGCAGCAAGAGGAGTCCGTAAAGCCACAGGATGAGGGAACAACTATAGGAGACAGCTGCTCAGGGCCGGGGGAAAGCACCCAGATGCCAGCCTGGCGTTGCTGCTCCAGCCCATGGGCTGCCAATGGGCCAAGCTGTAGTTTTGTCAGAGGTGAAGATTACCCTGTCTTGCA
The DNA here is from genome assembly GCF_028564815.1 of Eubalaena glacialis. NCBI lineage: Eukaryota > Metazoa > Chordata > Mammalia > Artiodactyla > Balaenidae > Eubalaena > Eubalaena glacialis. Next base: position 110,410,753 of record NC_083717.1, on the reverse strand, counting down.
ACCAGCCTGGCACTACAGGACCTGCAGCAGGATGGGGCTGAGGTCTGGCAGGAAAGGAGAGGCATGACACCTACTACCCACTACTCATTGCCATGCAGGTATGCCATCGTCTCTGGGGAGACTGGGACCTTCTTCAGCTCACACCCCAGACCAAGGGTCCGCTCTGGGTGAGGACCAACATCAATATGAATTACTCAGTGAGCAATCCTCTGGAAATCCACACATCTATAGGACCCAGTCCATGCCCTCCAGTGGGAAGGCAGACGTGAAAACAGAGACATGCCTTTTATTTTGAGTGTCTTTCTTTGGACTTTTGCATTTTCTCTTTCTATTTTTGAAAGGATCATTTGGCATTTTTTATGTTAGCATATTTTCCTTGGAGCAATAAAGGCGTTTGCAGTATGGAAAAAGTGACATTTGATCTGAAGGAGTCCGGAGGGGATCTTTGAGTGTGGGGAACTGACCTTTTGTAACCACCCACCCAGAGCACGGGCTGCAAAGTGTGAACTGAGCCTCCAGGAATGATGTCTGGTGCCCTCCACAGGTCAAGTCACAATAGGAGCCTTGGTGACAGCCGTGGGAGCATGTGTGTGCCTGTGCTCCCGTGCCTCTCTCCTGCGGTTTCTCTAGATGGCTGTGGCTAACCTTCTGTCCTTCCTCTCACTCTGTCGTCAGCTGTCCCAGTTCTCCGTCTCTCTCTCTCTCTCTCCTTTCAGCCCAGCCCGGAAGCCCAAGGGCTGGGCCAGAGGGAAGCAGTTGTTGCTGTTTTTCCCCAGCTCCCGCTCAAACCTGACACCCACAGAAAGGTCAGGCCCACGTGGTTCAGCACATCCCGGCCTGGCCCGCCCTGGCTGTTACCATGACGACTGCTGGTCTGGAAATGTCCTTAGCCACCTCTACTCAGCATGTTGGGTGGCTGTCCCAGGCTCCATTCTCAGAAAAGCCATTCCTGCCTGGCATTCCAGAGTTATATGGCTTCTGGGAACATGGACGGACAGACAGAGACACAGAAAAACAGACCAAGTCAGAGGCACACACACAGACTGAGACAAAGAGAAACAAGCAGACTTAGGGACCCAGAGACTATGAAGATGCAAGAGAGATGGTGACAGAGCCTTGGCAACGCAGGACAGAGGGATAAATAAAGCAAAACAGAGTCGGAGATGGAAATAAGAAAAAGAGACAAAGAGAGGCACAGAGGACCATGATGACCTAAAGAGAGAGAACCCCAGACTAAAAGGATAAAGGAGAGGGTCCGAGGGAAGGAGGGAAGAGGAAGAGGGCAGAGGTGTGAGAGAAATTGGCTTTCACACACCCTCGCTCCCATCCCAGTAAATTACCTTGTTATGGGCAGGGCTTGGATCCAATATTTCTCTTTGTCTCATCCTCTCTGAGGTCTCAGGTGGGGTCTGAGATGATTTGCTGGCCAGGCTTTTCCTCTGTCTGGATAACATTTGCCACCTTAGAAGAGGTATCTTGTCCTAAGCTAATAATGGTAAACTTGAACTCCACTCCACTCCACCCCAGCACACACACACACACACACACACACACACACACACACACACACACCCTCTCCTTACCTAGGGAGGCCCTTGGTTCCATCTCACCCCAAATTCATCATAAATACCTACTCTCAGCCTTACTTATCCCAAGTAGTAAAATGGGTATCAGAACAACTGAATAGGGATGATAAGAAATGAGGCAAAATTAGGGAGTAATGAATGTGAACATCAGAGATGATGAAGCCCCAGGAGGTAACTAACATGAAGGAGGAGAGAAGAGATGGGCTGGAAAGAGTGAGTACCAGACAAGAGTGTGGGGGTAAGAGGGTGAGAGGAACCAGGGGAGGAGGAGAGAGACAGGTTCAGAGCTCTGATCAAGGCAGCCCAGAGAAGTTACAGGAGTGGTGGGCCACCTTGGATCGGTCCTCCAGGTCTGGCCGGGAACCCTGCCTCCACCATTAGTGCTATGATCTCCTATCTTCGAAGTGTCTCCGAGGCTTTGAGTGAGGTCTCTCGGGGTCTTTGGGTTCTTGGTCGTTCTTAGCCTTTTCCTTTTAACAAATAGTGAGGAGGCTTCCCTGGTGGTGCAGCGGTTAAGAATCCGCCTGCCAATGCAGGGAACACGGGTTCGAGACCTGGTCTGGGAAGGTCGCACATGCCGCGGGGCAACTAAGCCCGTGCGCCACTGCTACTGAGCTTGCGCTCTAGAGCCCACGAGCCACAACTACTGAGCTTGCGTGCTGCAGGTACTAAAGCCCGTGCACCTAGAGCCCGTGCTCCGCAACGAAGAGTAGCCCCCGCTCGCCGCAACTAGAGAAAGTCCGCACACAGCAACGATGACCCAACACAGCCAAAAATAAAAAAATAAAAAAAATAATGAGACCATTAGCACCATTAGCAGAGAGGAAACTTGGAGGCTATCCAGCCTTCGACCTGTCCTGACCTGGAGCACAGTGTAGAAGGGACAATGGAGCCAGTGTCCCTAATGTCACCAAGTTTCCAGCTCACGTATGGATGGAGAACAGGTGCTAGCTTAGAGGGCCCAGTGAGGGAGCGGGGCCCAGAAGGGAGACCTAAGTCCAAGAGAGGTGTGTGTGGACATTCAGATAGGGCTGTGCTGAATTAGCCAACTGGAGGGCACGCTGCACCACAGTGGCTGGAATGTGCAAATCAAAGGTACCACACTGCACCACACTGCCCTGGAAGATGGGTCTGGGACTGCGCGGGAAAGGGGCTGTGGCCGATGTTGTTGGTGCCCCACATCCCTTCAGCCCCCTTTTGTGTCCAGCTGCTGCTGTGGTGGACGGTCCTGACACATCCTCTTCTCTGCCAGAGGCTCTTGTCAGTCCCTGCCGGGCAGCCTGGAAGTCACAGGAGCTTAGCTCTCCCAAAGGGCAAACCTTAACCAATGAGGGATGGCACTGGTGGAATTACTTCATCACTCAGTGGGGAATTCTGATCTGCGATCTTTATGGCTCCTCAGAGTGATCCCAGGAAGACTGAGCTATAAGTACCCACAGTGGACCCCTCAATGCAACTTCCCTGTCTCATTGCTCCCTCGCTCCTGATCAGCCCCTAAAATGCCTACATCCAAGTCCTTGTCTCATGATATGTATTCAGAGAGCATAAATAGCACAAGGGCTGTCTTTCTGTGACCTTCAGAGCCAGAGTGTGTCCCATAGAGCTGAGCAGTGATAAGCAGTGTTGGAGGGCTCTGCCCCTGACTGCTTGTTGGTAGGTGATCAGGTGTTTGTTGGAAGGGGTCATTATCATCTAGGGAAGGAAAAGAGCTCACCAGCTCTACCTCCCAGATGTTGGGGAGGCCAGGGCTGACTTGTTAGCAGCAAGCCTACATAGGTCTCCAACAGACAGCCATGGACTGTCATAACTGGAGAGGACCACAGGGGTTACCTGATCCAACTTTCTATGCAATTTGGGAATCCCCTTTACAACTTCTCTGACACCTGCTTAAACACCTCTAGTGACAGGGAACTCACTACCCTTTACAAGACAGTCCTGTCCATTCTTGGAGAGCTATTAGAAAGTTCTCCTTGTACCAAATGGTAATTGGTCTCCTTGAGACTTCCCCGCCCTAGACCTAGTTTGTCCTTTGTACTTCAATGTCTCATCTGTCTATCCAAGACTGCTCCAAATATTCTAAAGCCAACTGTGTCTACTACATCTTCTCTTCTCTAGGCCAAAAAATCTTATTGTCTTGACCATTCTTCAAATGACTCAGTCTTCTGAGCCTCCTCATCCTGGACCCCTCCTCCAGGGAGCACTATGGTTTATCAGCGTTACCCTTTCAACGTGGTGCCCAGATGATGCCTCAGAGTAGTATGACCAGTGCAGAATGTACTTTTCACTACTATGGCCCTAAGTACATTTCCACTATTAATTTCTAGAATTATAACTTTTTTGGCAGGTTCACAACACTGAACTGTACTCAGCTGAACTGTGAAGACAATCAATGTCTGTGCTTTTGGCTTCTCAGCATCCCTTTTGCTTTTTTTCAGGTAACAGTAACTCTCCCTCATTTCCCATTCTCAAATGGGTCTGGTGGGATTGCCAACCCCAAAACCCTGTACCCCTTGGCATAGGTTTGGACCCAGGACCTAGGCTCAGCCAATAACAGAGTATCCTTTCCCCGGTCACAGTAATTGTTTCAATGAGGAGCATGTGACCCAAGCCAGGCCAGTCAGATTCCTTCCCTGGGGTTATTGTATGGAGCTGGAAGGGAGACCTCTACCTTGGGATGTGCTCAACTGGGGTGATGTGCAGAACTCTCTGTGCTATACCAACACACAAATCAGAGTTAATAGTGGAAGAAAGATGAGACTGAAGATACTGTTTGAGTCCTTGGATCCAGCTGGCCTTGAGGCCAGCTCCACTTCTGTCCTTCCCAGTCAGTGTCCCTTTATGGCTTGATCTAGGTTGAGTCTACCTTCTGTCACTAGAACAAAGTAGCTAATTCGCAGTTCTTTGTCCTCTAACGTGTAGTTAATTTTTTTGATCCTAGATAAAGATCATCACATTTATTCCTAGTAGGTTGCATACTTTGTCTCATCATTCCAGTCTATAGAAAAATTTTAGAGTTCGGATTCTGTGATTCAATCAATTACCTATCCCTCTCACTTTTGATAAGGATGCCTCCTATGCACGCATGTAAATCATTGATAAAAATGTTGAGCTAGGCAGAGTAAAAAAAAAAAAACCAACATCATGTCAATTTATCAAACAACTGAGTGTAATTTAGAGATGGTTGTTCAAACAACCATGAATCTACTCAACTGTACTCTTATCCAGCCCTGACCGTCCATCCTGTCTCCGAGATCTCGTTACTTGATCAGGCACCATGCCAAAGACCATGCTGCACCTCGGCATTCTGCCGAGCTACCACTTGATGATGTCATCCAAAAAGGACATAAGATTAAAAAACCAAAACTGGTCCTAGGCTTTAAAATGCTCAGAAACTCTCAGTAACCCATCTCCCTTATGCGCACACATGCACACACATAGACACAATCCCTCCCCCACCTCTGCCTCTGCCTCCTCCTGCCTTACTTGTCTGCAAAAGAACCAATTTTTTTTTTTAAGTGGATTAGGTCAGCATGAAGCGAAAAGAGAGTCAGTCCATTTGGGAAGAGGCAACCTTTTTACTTCAGAACAATCTGTGACAGGTAGCACTTGGGAAATGGGGGTGGGGGGAAGGGAAGCGGATGAGTATCTCTTAGCCACTCTTAGACTCATGGGGGCAGCACAGGGACAACTTTAGTAAAGCCTGGCGCTGGAGGGTGGGGAAATCAAGGAGCAGAGGCCCACTGTTGCTCCAGTCTGGCCTGTTTGAGGCAGTACAGTGCAGCAGCAGAGAGCACAGGTTCTGAAGAGAGCTAGGCCTGGTTCCCAGTCCTGGGACTATCACTTGCTAACCACCCACCACTACCTTGTGCCATACCCAGGTGCCATGCTTCACTCTTCCCACTCTCTCACGCTTCGTTCCACTCGGTTACCAAGTTCCCGTGGTTCTTCCCCCAAATGCTTCTCACATCCACTTCTCTCTCGCCTCATTGCCGCATCCTCGTTCATGTAACCGTCATCTCTTCGAATATTTCTTCTGCCACTTTCTCTCTCTCTTCTTCTTCTGGGACTCAACTTATATGTATATTAGACTGTTTGATATTGTCTCACAGCTCTTGGAAGCTTGGCGTTGTTTTTTCTTCCCCCACCCCACTCTTTTCTCTCCTTGTGTTTCAGTTTGGATAATTCCTATTAACCTTTCTTAAGTTCACGATTCTTTCCTCAGCTGTGCCTACCTATTGAAAAGCCCCTTGAAGGAATTCGTCTTTGATATCATGTGTTTTTTATTTCTAGCATTTCCATTTGGCTTTCATATGGTTTCCATGTTTCTGCCAAAATCCCCCACTCGTTCATGCAAGTTGCCCACCTCTTTCCAACAGACCCTTTAACATACTAAGTCATTTTTATTTTAAGGTCTCTGTCCGATGGTTCCAACATCTGTGTCATCTGTGAGTCTGGTTCTGTTGATTTCTTCACCTTTTGACAATGGATTGGGTTTTTTTCTTTGTGGACTTTCTGTATGTTTTGTAAATTTTTATTGAGTGCCTATCATGTGTAGAACAGCAGAGACTGAGGTAAATGGTATTTATGCCTGGAAATGAGCATGCACCTTCTGTCAGCCTGTTGGTGTGGGGGGAGGGGGGAGGGCGGGAGTCCATCTATTGATAATTAGGAGTCAGGCAGGGTTTGAATTTTGTTGTTGCTGTCATTATCTCAGTGCATCACAGATTTAAATTCATCTAGTTGTGCGCTGCTTAGCGTGGAGACTGGGTGTCAGAGGGTTTTTCTGTGTTCCTGCTCCACGCTCACCTTTTCAGCCATCCCAGCACGCCTGCCCCTCCCCCCAGAGGAGACTGCCTTCCCTTGCTATTTGGTGCTAGTTTGGGGGCGGGGTCTCTGACATCCTGGTTGAGCTTCAGTCTTAGGCAGGTCCTATGTGAGTTTCAGGAATGGGGCTTTCTCGTATTTCTACTCCTGCTCCACTGACAGCCAAGCTCTGTCTCCTACCTGTGGTTGGTTTTGAGTGGCCAAATTTTCTTGTCCTCTCCCCCAACAGAGCAGACCTTTGCTTGAATTTTCAGCCCAAGACAGTTTCCCGCTTCTCCCCTTGGGGTAGGGGGCTTTTGCTTGTTCTCCCCCCAGAAGCAATGGGTTTTCAAGTGTTCAAGAAGGACAAGAAAGTTTTTACCCCTCACCCAGAAGAAGATGAGTTTTGCTTTTATTCCTCCCCCTGAAGCAAGACTCTGTTGCCCCTCCCTCAGTGGCTTAAGGCTGTTGCTTATTGGAGAAAAGGATTGTGGAAGCAGCCGAGGCGTTTTGCCTTCCCCCAGAAGTTGTCTTAATCAACTACTTGCTTGTACCACCAAGGAGGGACGCTCTCTCCCATTTCCTGCCCTGCTCCCACTTTTTCTCATGAACCTCCGGGGAGACCTGTGGAAGAAAGTTTGCCTGTGAGTAGAAACCCCTTGTGTCTGGAATGGTCTCCAGCTACTCTAAACTGACACGCTAGCCCATGTGTAGCCTTTAAACGTTCGTTAAAATTTTTGTCGGTTTTGTCTTACCTGCTTGTATGACAGCTCCCCCGTTTCCCGTGCTCTGCTAAACTTGAAACTGTTCATGTGTATCTCTCTCTCCTTGAAGAGGCTTTATTTGGTTGCCTTGTGACCTCAGCTTTCTGAGGGCTCAAGAAAAGCTATGATTTTGTAGGTTATCTGGCTATTTCTCATGGTTAAGGTGGGAGTGACGTTTTCTTGCAGCGTTGTTCATCCTCAGTAGAAATACAAGTCCTCAAGTCACTGTCACCTCTTTCTTAGGCAACTGCAACCACCTCACAGCTGGTGCCTGCACCCAATTTTGCTCCTCTCCGTACTGCAACCAGCATAAGTATTAAAAATTCTGTAACCATCAGAAACTATAAGGGACCGCAAATAAAATACTTCAAACTAGCTACATAAAAACTGAAACCTAGGTTATGGTGTACCAGTTATCTATTGCTGAGTGGCAAACCAACCCAAAACATAGTGGCTTAAACCATGACATTTTTTCTGTTTATGAATCTACAGGGCTTGCAGGGACAGCTTGTCTCTGTTCCACTTGGTGTCAGCTGGGGTGGTTTGAAGGCTGGGGCCTGAAATCATTTGAATCACTTATATGTCTGATGCCTGGGGTGGGAAAGACTCAAACAGCTGGGGACTAAACTGCGGGAGCCCCTCTAGCTCTCGGTGGGGCCTCTCTAGTATGGAGGCTTCGAGGTAGCCAGACTTCTTACATGTTGGCTCAGAACTACCAAGGAACATATTGAGAAAGAGAGAGATCCCAGGTGGAATGTTTTTATGATCTAGCCTCTGAAGTCGTATTATTCATGCTGTACTCTATTAGCAAGGCAGTTACGTAGGTCTACCCAGGTTCCAGGGGAGGGAATATTGACCCAACATCTCAGTGGAAGAGTGTCCACACCACACTGTAAGTTGAAAGTGTGGGATGTGATATATTGATATGGCCATCTTTGGAAAATACAATCTGCCATACATGATTCTATTTGTTCTGTAATAGTGAAAAAATAACTTCAAAGAAATCAAGCCAGAAAATAAAAACAAAGGAAAACCACGAGCCATTTGATTGCATTATTTCATGTAGACAGATCATTGCCAAGGGTGAATTTGTGCTCCCCTCATCAATTTAAACATGTCAAACCCATGGCAGCCATAACCATCTTTCTAGATGCAATTCTGGTCCTGTCACTGCCCCTCTTAAAATGACCCTTTAGCTTCCTGTCGCTCCCCAAATAAATTCCAAGCTCCTTAACATGGCTTATAAAGCCCTTCACACCTGGCCTTGTTTATTAATTTCTAACCTCACCTTCTGATGCTTCCTCCTTTGTCCTTTATGCTCCAGCTACACTGAACCATTTTCCAGTATCCAAACTTTATTTTGCCTTCAGGCCTTTGTACTTGCTATTTTCCTCTTCTGGGACTTTTCTCTGCCCCCATGCTCTTATCCCTCTATTCTCTCCAACTGCTACTCATTTTTCTGGACTCAGCTTCGCTAACTCGGTCTCTCTCCTACCTCCCACCCAACTGGCCTAGGGCTCTCATATCTCCTTCCCATATGCTCTCAAAGCACTGTGTGCCTATGCTAGGGCTCTACAGAATCAGAGACTACAGCACCAGTTAACTAGGCCGTATCTCCCCCTCCATCAACCCATGTGGGAAGATACGGTTTTGTTTTATTCACCACCATGCACAGTGCCTGAAGCATGGCAGGGGCTCAACAAACATTGGTTAGACGAATGAATCTGTGCCTTAAATAGCCCACTGGGTTCAAGTAGACAGCCCTCTCACAAGCCTAAGATTGCGATGACAGTGTCCTGTCTTGAATCTTATAACTGAGGTAGGGCCAAAGCTGGTTGGGATAGTTTGGAATTTTCAGGAAAATATCAGCTGTTTTATGTGGCTGGAGCTGTTCCCAGCATTGGGGGATTCATTCCAAGGCAGGGCCAGGGAGTGGCTCCAGGGCATCTTCCCTCTTCCAGCAATAGTCCTGGTGGGCAGGCCTGCCTGAGAGGGACACACCTCGGCAACGGCTGGTAGGACGTTTGTTTACTTGCTGTGCCTACATCCAGAGCCTATTTCTGGAGCAGGTATTGGATGCAAGCCTGTGCCATTCCAGCACTGATCTTGCCAAGCCCTGTGCCAGGAGAGAACAGCGGCAGTCACTTACCTTATCTCCCTGGCTCCAACCAGCCTTCTCTGGATGTACCTAGTTGTTACTGTTTTGCCCTGTTGGGAATTGCCCTTCTCTGGCTCTAAGGTTTAGCAGTAAATATTGCTCCATGTGCTCTAGCTTTCTGTCTGTTTCATCAAGGACATGAGGAAGGAAGAAAGTTAGGGGTGATAAGAAAGGCTCTCTCAACTCATACATTTTACTGATTTGAGCAAGTCTTAACTGGAGTTCCTTGGGAGTTTCCAGGATCAAAGGAAACAGATCAGCATTTTTGGCCAATACAGTTTTTCCTATGGTTAGTCCAATTTCTGAAAGGGAACTGGAATACAAAGAGGTCATTTGACTTATTTATGATCCCACAGTAAGCCACAGCACGGATAAAGATAGCACCCAAGACTCTTGGTTTCAAATTTAGTACTACATCAATCGCCTAAGTTAAATTTATATTAAAAAGTTAGCTTTGGGAACTAGTATCAAATTTGTTTTTGGTAAATAGAGTTTCACCTTTTTTTAGAGCCATCACTTAAGTTGTCACCTCTAAACCAATTAAGAAACCATAGTTACAACTCATTAGACTCCCTTCTGTGGAAGCCTGTCTCTGTAGAGGAGTGAAGTGAGAAGGCAGCGGATATCTGGGGCCTTCCCCCAGGACACCCTGGGTTTTCACTCTGGGCTAAACATCTTTCAGTCCTACAATTCCTTTTCAGTTCCTCTGAATCGACTCCCCACCTTTTCATATTAAGATTTCTGTTTCTTAGGTCGAAAATGGGAGGTAGGGAAAAGGCAAAGTTGGAATCCTGCCTGAATGACAGAAACGCTGTTTTCTGGTACAGAAACATTCTCTAACCATCCATGATCAGCTGCTCTTTGGGAGAGTATTTTCAGACCTTACTGCTTTTTTTCTTAAATTGTTGTTACTGAGGAAGAATAATTTTGTTTATCATGCAGGGAGAAGGAAAATGTTAGGTGGTTTTTTTTGTTTTTGTTTTTTGTTTTTTTTTCCTTTCTAAACCTATCCATCCATCTGAAAGCCATCAGATGGCTCTATAGGAAGAGTGAGGTTTGGCACCTGAACCCCAGGCAGAATCCCTTGCAAGCTTAGTCGAGGGCTGGATGACTGTCAGTGTCTGGCTTGCTCAAAGTGTCTGGGGAACAGAGGGTCACTCTCTCTGTCAAAGGCATCCTACTAATAAAAAGCAGTAAGAATAAAGCTAACACCAGTAGTCAATGGCAAAACAAAAAGGAAAGCCCATCTGGAAATTACGACAAAAATATTCATATAATTAAGCAAGTATATAGAATCACCTGGTTGGTTCCCATCCTTTTGGACAAGGCAAAATTTCTCAATCTACTTGATTTAGAACTGAGCAAATGTTCTCTGAAGGTTTTTATGGCCACCTGCTCATCATTAGGGATTTGGAACCTATTACCCAGAAAGATGCTCCACTGGAGCCATGACCTCAGAATCCTACCCTCAGGGCACCGAGGTTTGGCTTGTCAGAGGGCACATGTTAAAAACAGGAATCTGGCAAAGGTTACCAGCTCTCCTGCGTTGACATGCATTTGTCTTTACCTCCTCACTGCCTGGGAGTACCTCTCTGGGAGGAATCAGGTTAATAGCACCACACACAGCTAGTCTGATGAGAAAAGTTTTATGTGGACAATACCAACTGAACAAGAACACCATAAACAAGGTAGGAAGCATAGGCTTAGCCAGGAAAGCTGCCACAAGGAGCAGGTGTGGAATTATTCAGGAGTGGTTTCAAATACCAATACCATAAACACAAGTCTAATTTGGAACCTGGCTCTTTTTAAGTGCCAGAGGAAGTCAGGGGAGAAACCATGCATGAAATAAAAAATATACATGTATACACAGAAACACCTATATTTTCACACTTCTTTCGTTCATTTTCCCCACAAGAAACAAATCAGACGAAGGAAAAGCCCAGCCTCTTTTTCCTAAAGTCCCTATATTTATTATGGACTTGTTAGAGAAGCCTCAGATGGGTCTTGGATTCAAGGAAGCAGACTTCACTCTCTTCGGTGCCATGCATCCCTGACAATTTACCAAGGGAACGCTTGGAACACAGGCGGGAACATCCAGAAGAGGCGAGAAAAAATATGGCTCACTTAACTTATACATTATACACAAGGGTATCAGTTTCTCCAAATACTTTCACACTTGGTCCTTCACTAGGTTCTTAGCAGACTTCTCACCTGCAGCAACAGAGCTCAGACAAGCTGTGAGACAGAGAGGAAGGCGGTATTTTGATCCAGCACACACTGGGTCAGTCACTTTACCCAAGACAGTCACACGTGCCAGCCCCCAGCAAGTCCTCAGGGGCCCGCAGCTGCTTGCTTGGTGGAGTGGAAGGCTGGGCTTTTTCCCTCCCTAGATTTCTCCTTGCTGCTGCCGCCGCCGAGCTCTCTGCTGTTCCCTCCGGACCCAAGACAGCTGCTGGGCGTGTGTGTGTGTAATTTATTGTTCCACTGCTGCTGGCTCGTCCCCGGGCACTGGCTTCTCAACCTGCGACTCTGGAGGAATCAGATACTGGACCTCCTCCGTACTGATGGCTACTTTATCTGGCTGGAGCCACCTCTTGAAATGTTCCAAGGTGCTAGGAAAGAGCAGGAGAAAAGGGTGGCTGCATCAGACCTCACTGATTAATTACTTAATGATTATCTCAGTTACTCAAAGACTGCCTTCCCGCCCACCACCAATTTCTTCCTATAATTGTTTTTCACTGCTAACATGGGGAGCACAGATACTCCTCTGACAGCTGTGCATCCTGGCAGCTCCGTGGCATAATTTACCCCCTAGTGGGCACTTGGGCGACAAGCAGCACCAGGCCCCCTTCAAATGCAGAGTCTCTGAAGGCTTGATGAGAACAGCCAAAGAGCTTATGCCTCAGTCCCGTCTTTTGTTCCTCAAAACGGGAGAGAAGAGAAATTGTCAAGGGGAGGAAACATTCAAATAAATACAAAATTATTAGTGAGGCAGAAACCTGAGCATATTGAAATCTCTTATACCTGAGGTAGTCTAAGGCTCAATTATACTTATAGCACTTAGTTGTACTAAGCACGATTTTTCGTGTGTTTTTGTTTGTTTAGTTCTTTCTACAGCAAGATGCCAAGATGGAAACATCTGAGTAGCAATGTCCCCCATAAAGGAATGGCCACTATGCCAGGGGGCTCTTTTTTGTTTGGATCTGTGGGGAGGGGGAAGTGTCCCCCTCCCACCTTCCTTGAGTACCCAGGATCCTCCACCCTAAAGCTATTAGACATTCACGGTAAATTGCAAATGACTAGGAATAATATAAACCTCATTCTGTGCTCTTCAATAGCAAAAAATCATAAGCCAAGAAATAAGGCCATAACCAGCAGATTATAGACACCTAAAATGAGGGAATCACGTTGTGGACAGTAGGATTTCCCAGCCCATTGCTCCCTTGCCAAAAGCACGCCATGAGGAGGGTCACACATCTGGCCTTCACATACGTGAAGAACCACACAATTCCACTACAAAATGGCCTGTGTTTAAAACATAAACTTTGAAGTTTGAAACCAAATGCATGTCTACTGTTTCCTGGTGCTTGTTCTGAACACTGATAGAAAGAAGCATTCCCACAGATGCAGGCTCAGGGCAACAGGTGCCCACAGATCAACAGGTGCCCATAGCTCAGGGGACTAAGGTGCTATGTGGGCATTTAATCTTCATCTACCATACTTTTCATAAAATTGTTTCAATTATTTCTATAAGGAAGGGAAAACCACATTATTTTAGGTATTAATAAATACACAGAAACATGAACTTGAGTCTTGGTGCTGATCTGATTTCTGAGAAGAATTATTCCTATTTGAGAATTATGCAGGAGAAAGTTGTCTTTTCTTCTCAGAACTGGAGAGGAAGGAAATATTCAAGAGGAGAGAATATAATACCAAATTATTAGTGGCTCAGAAATCTGTGCATCTTCATCTTTTGTGTTTGGGGCAGTTTAAGGCTCAATTGGGAAAAGAAAAGAGTAAAATGTATATTATTTTCTGAACCCTCAGTGGGAAGTTGACCTGACCTTAGATGCCACACTGATTTCTGAAGGATCTGGGGGCACGCTGATGCAATATTTGAGATAATGTAAGTGAAAATACTTTGCAAATTAAAAAATAAAATGTAACCATGAAGTTCTATTCACATACTGTCCATGATTTCAGCAGCAGTATCTTCATCTGATACCATGGGACTCTCAAAATCAGTGTTAACGCTATGATACAAACTTAGGTTAAGTCATATTCCCCTAAGACCCTGTGTTAAAATTCAGGTTTTTATTTCCCTCACTGATTTTCATTTTGAATAATTTCTTACTGAATTTTAAAATTCTGTTAGGAAGAATAATATTAAGAATAGCTAACACACAGTACTGACCCTGTGCCAGGCACTGTTCTAAGTGCTTTATACATAGTAACTCATTTAATGCTCATAACAACTTTACAAGGTAAGAGGTACTACTCCTGCTTTACAGAGCAGGATGCTGAGGCACACACAGGTTACTCACCCAGAAACATACAACCAGTAAGTGGCAGAGTTCCTATCCCCGGTGTCAAGCATCATCCTGCTCTTTGTGGCAGAATGCCCTCTCCTCCTTTCTGCATCCAGCCCATCTGCAGATACTGTTCTCCTTTGGTACAAAACCAGACCCCAGAGGGAGCTCAATGGTCTTTCAACTCCTAAAGCAGATGAGTCACTTCCACTCCTCTGGCTCTTTTCTTATGCTGCCTCGTTTTGTTAGGTATGTCTACATATATATTTGTCAGCTCTCCCCACCTAGTTCTGAGGACCAAAAAAAGGCTCTAAAACGTCCTTACATCTCCCCTCCATGCCTATGACATCAAGCACAGTGCCTTCATAGTAGATGCTTAAGAAATTCATTCATCTGGTCTACACAAATTTGAGTGTCTACTCAAATTTGACAGAAATATGACAGAAACTCTGTAAGGCAGTGGAGATTCACAGGTAAGAAGACTTGGTTCCAGTTGTTGATTGATTACTATTTTCTCAAGCACAGTGTGTACTTAAAATGAAGACAATAGTTTATTCTCAACTCTGTTCAACCTGTGATCAAGATGTAGGTGGGGGGGCTTCCCTGGTGGCACAGTGGTTAAGAATCCACCTGCCAACGCAGGGGACACGGGTTCGAGCCCTGGTCCGGGAAGATCCCACATGCCGCGGAGCAACTAAGCCCGTGAGCCACAACTACTGAGCCTGCGCTCTAGAGCATGTGAGCCACAACTACTGAGCCCACGTGCCACAACTACTGAAGCCTGCGTGCCTAGAGCCTGCGCTCCGCAACAAGAGAAGCCACCGCAATGAGAAGTCCGCGCACAGCAACGAAGAGTAGCCCCTGCTCGCCACAACTAGAGAAAGCCCGCACGCAGCAACGAAGACCCAATGCAGCCAAAAAAAAAAAAAAGAGAGATGTAGGTGGGGAATTTGCTTTTTGGCAAAAATACTCATTCCCAAAAATCTGCCACTGGACTAAGCAAATAAAGCAACCTTACAAAGGATGATTTTAGCTCAGAAAAGCTGATGTTGATATCAGCTTATATCTGGACTCAGATGTCGCTCTCCCTGACTTCTTTAGAGGAAGAGAAATGTTTTCAGTGAAACAGACCGTCACCTGGAGCTGGACTGAGAATCAATTACCTCTCATCAGAATCAAGTCCATCCACAAAGAATTCCGATGCTAACTTCTCCTGTAGGAACCGATCCCAGCATTCCTTCTTTGCTTGGGCCAGGGTTCGAAGCATGTCCTTGGAAGTCACTTCCTGATGTAAACCTTTGATTCTTCTCAGTTTCTTCTCTAAAGAGAGAGGAAGTTGAACTTAACAAGGAAAGTGAGTATGAAACAAAACTAATCTAAAATGCAAAATGCCAGACTTCCCTGGAGGTCCAGTGGTTGAGACTCTGCGCTTCCACTGCAGGGGGCACGGGTTCAATCCCTGGTCGGGGAACCAGGATTCCGCATGCCACACAGTGCGGCCAAACAAAACAAGACAAAACAAAATGCAAAATATCAACTTAAAAATTCTCTC
This sequence comes from Eubalaena glacialis, assembly GCF_028564815.1. Classification (NCBI taxonomy): domain Eukaryota; kingdom Metazoa; phylum Chordata; class Mammalia; order Artiodactyla; family Balaenidae; genus Eubalaena; species Eubalaena glacialis. The sequence continues at coordinate 110,395,361 of NC_083717.1, read as the reverse complement.
ACTGATGAGTACAAGCACACTCCCTGAAAAAGAGCTCATTTTTTTAAGGAGGACAAACGTACATTTTTCTTTTTCCATCCCAATGCCTTCTCTCTGCATTGTATCAAATAACTGTTTAATTGTTTAACCTCAGAAAAGGGGTTTATAGGTTCTCATAAACAAATTGATGGCATGGTTTCTTTGAAATCACAGAAGCCCAGCAGGTATCTCTCTAAGAAATGCTTGTTTTCCCTGGCTTGACATGTGTATACTATTTTCTTTTTTCAACTCCTGAAAATAGTCTCTGGGAGGAGTAAATGGTTTTTTTGTTACAGTGTCATAAAGTGGTTTCCAAACCTCATGAGAAAGAATTAGATAAAATGAAGAGAGATTCGATGGTTCATTAGACACAAAAATTGACTTGATGAGAACTCAATAATAAGAGACCTGTAAGATCTCTATGTGTGATTAAGTTCTTGATTAAAGAAAAGGAATCTCCCAACATTTTTTTGAAGGTTGTTCTGCTTGTGGCCTGGATGTTGGAGCCTAACAAAAACAAACATCTTGTAATCCCTGTGAGAGTGGTCCATTATGGCTTCCTGGTGATACATGTTTTGTTACTCTTCTTTGCATTTTAAGTATAATTGATGAACAGATAGCCCCTTTAAAAGAATACAAGTAAGGGTATCACCATTTGCCTTCTGCCTTAATTTAGTCTTGCCTCCAACTATAATAAATAGGTAAATGATGACTTTTTGGAGGGGAGGGGTGGACATCAAGCCCACCTATAGAAACTTTATGATTTGCAATCTTGCTTTCATTTCTAAACAAGCCGCATCAGCTGGAACCCACTGATCAAAACAAACACCTTTTGTTGCTACAAGTTACCACCAAAAGCTCACCCATGTAAAAAAAAAAACCTACAGTTGATAAATGTTAAATATTTGAGGAGTTTTTTTCTCCTGGAGGATGGGTAAAGGATTATGTATATCTCAGGTTGAACTGGTTAAAAGTTTTTAATTGTTGCTCTTAGTGGATTCTCTGATATAAGTTTATTTGGCAATAAAAACAATCTTTATGTTGTCAGGCCTTGATTGTCAAGGTGGGAGGTAGTCTTTTGGGCTGGAAAAGGTCTTCCCCTTTCTGAGGGTGCTGAGTCCCTGATCAGATGTGATCAGGCAGAAATAGGTGCCTTGCATCCTCCAAACCCGCTTGCCATTATCTTCCAGACTCTGCCATAGGCATCAGGAATCCCTCTTATTTTCTTCAGGGGAGGACATTTTAATCATCATCTTAACTGATTTTAGAAAAGATCCGTGGAGTTTTAACTTTCTGAACCAGTCTTCACCAATCAAAAACATCACTGAATCCATGAAAGTTTCTTATATGCCCTGGGCACAGAGCACCAACAAGCCGAAGGATCTGGTTCTTCAGCTTCCTCAGACTGTGGCTTCTTCTCCTTATCATCATTAAACAGATATTCTGACTACTACAACAGAATTGGTAACCTCCTCGGCCATTGCTGCAAGTATTACTATACTATCTCTGGTGGCTTCCCAACAAATTTCATATCACACCCTCATCTTTCTCATTAGCCATCATTCCACCTGTGTTTTTCTCATATTTTTTTCCTCCAGTACATCATTAACCAAATTCCTTCTATTTTTCCAAGAAATTTCTTAGCAATCATGTAAACTCTATTCTTACTCTTCTTTCTGTCCTTCCTCAAATGCTTCTTCTTCCTGAATTGCCTTTCCTTCCTCAAATAATTATTCTCAGGTTTGGTTGTGTGACACATTGATGCGTCTCATGGATGTCTAATAATAAAGGTTAACACAATTCTGAAGATTGGCGATCACTGCCGAAGACTGATATTTGTCTTTCCCCTAGCACGGGACAATCTGAATCTCTTTCCTGTGTTAGGAGTCTCTCTAAATACTTAAGGCCACAGGACAGGGCAGTGAAGATGTGTTCAGGAAATATTTAAAAACTAAAATGGCTAACAAGAGGCAGGATGAATTTTATGTCAATATACTCCCATCCCAACCATCAATCTATTAAATATAACAATTTCTCAAACTGTAGCATCATAAATCCACATGTAGCTCTGGGACCATGACCTTCTTCTTTCAGGATGCATAAGGTATGACACTTTGGGGTTATCTGAATACATGGGCCACCAAGAGTGAACAAGAGTGTCCTACAGAATGCCAATAAATAAAGCAGAATTTAGATGAAACAGTCAGAGGCAGGAGATGACAAAGACTGTTAAGGGATGGACAAGGAAAAGGGGGCTCCTTCCTAACAACCAACCTGAAACACCCCCTAGAATTACATCTGACAGATACATGTGGTAAGGACAAAAAAACAAACTGAGAATAGAAAACCAGGTTTGATGTAACAGAACTTCAACATGTTTCCTTAAAAACCAGCAGCTTCTGATTAAAAAAAAAAAAAAAGCCATCTAACTTACCTAGAGATGCTAAATACACTTCTGAATCCTGCAGGGGAGCCCAAGGCTTTACAGCTGGCTGCACAGCAAAGTCTGGGGCCTCCCTCTGGCCTGTGCCTGCAGGGTAAGAATCCATAAAGGAGTCTGAGAAAGCATTGCTGGCACTATCCTCTTGGTCAGGATGTGGCAGACAGGAACAGATTTCGGCCCAAAGATCCGGGCCAGATCTTGTAGTTGTAGAGTCAATGTTCTCAAACATTTTCATTTGGAATCTGAGCTGAAAAAACAGAAGCTCAAGTGAATAAGGACTGACTTAGGAAGGAAGGTAATAGCCTTTTATGAAGTTTCTCTTAACAAAATTTAAAATGTTTTCTATTACATTCCTATATTATAGAGAAAAAGATGACAAAAGGGTAATTAGGTTCCTCTTCTGGCTCTGCACTCAGGTTGTTTTCATAATGAAGTTTGTCTTTTAAAATGGAATTTCTTTTTGTAATTAATTAATTAATTAATTAATTAATTTTTTGGCTGTGTTAGGTCTTCGTTGCTGCACATGGGCTTTCTCTAGTTGCGGCAAGCGGGGGCTACGCTTCGTTGCAGTGCGCGGGCTTCTCATTGCGGTGGCTTCTCTTGTTGCGGAGCATGGGCTCTGGGCACGTGGGCTTCAGTAGTTGTGACACGTGGGCTCAGTAGTTGTGGCTCGTGGGCTCTGGAGCGCAGGCTCAGTAGTTGTGGCGCACAGGCTTAGTTGCTCTGCAGCATGTGGGATCTTCCCGGACCAGGGCTCAAACCTGTGTCCCCTGCATTGGCAGGCAGATTCTTAACCTCTGCGCCACCAGGGAAGTCCCTTAAAATGGAATTTCTATAAGCCAGACACAAAAGGACAAATATTGAATGATTCCACTTATATGAGGTCTATGCAGTCAAACTCACAGAGACAGAAAATAGAATGGTGGTTGGAGGCGGGGATGGTAATGGGAGTTACTGTTTAATGGGTACAGAGTTTCGGTTTGGGAAGTTCTAGAAATGGATGGTCGTGATGGTTGTACAATAATGTGAATGCCACTTAACAGTACATCTAAAAATGGTTAAAATGGTAAAAATTTATGTTATGGATGTTTTAACACACATATGCACACACACACACAGGAATTTCTAGGACATTTACAGTGAGGACAACCATTCTGCACTTTTCTCCAAAGATCTCCAAAATGCAACCACTCTGTCCTCAGCCAATTAAATTCTGTTTAAATAGGACACAGACTAAAGGCCCTGCACAGTTCCATATACAGTACACCAGGATAATAAAAATGCTGCTTGGTGAAAACTGTCAGAGAGTACTGTCATATGCAAGACTCATGTGCTCATTACGTGGAGACGCTGGGCTATACGGCTCATGTTCTTATTTTAATAGAAAAATGGAAAGATAGACATTGTCATCATTTTACAGATGAAAAAACTGAGGATCATAAGGGTAACTTGTCAAAGGCACATTACTGATACAGAGTGAATCCCTGATTGGAAACCAGACCCGTGCCGCTCCAAAAGCCATGTTTTTACCCAATATCACTCTGCCTGTTTGGGACTCTATACTGAAAGTAGCCTGAGCAGAGCTAAGTGGGAAGGGCTACCCACAAAGCCTGGGGGCTTTCGTAACTATCTAGTCTAATAGGATGAATTGACACCTTCTTACAGGAGGGACTTTTGAGATTAGGAAGGCTGCCTGGGAAAAGGTCTGAATAATTCCAGGAGAGAAAGCCCAGCCAGCGCAATGGCCCGGAAGTAAAAGGGCCAGACATGTGACGGAGTCCCTGTATGAACTGATGCCAAGGGTCACAGTGAGGCTCCACTCCTATCCCGAAGTCGTTTGAACCCACCCACACCAAAACTTTGCTAGCATCAGAGCCCTGGTCCCCTGGTCCCCCGGTCCCCCGGTCCCCCGCAGGAAGTCCAGACCAGCGCAGAAAACCCTGGTGTCCAGATCCCGGGCCTCAGTCACTCCGGCCTCAAGGACTGGCTAGGCGGGACGACTCAGGCCCCGAGGCACCTCTGTGGTATCTCGGAATGTGGCCGGAGCAGGGGATACAAAACGCTGGGCACCCCCGCGCCTCTACACCTACCGCAACCGCCTGCCCAGCAGCCCGCAAACGCTCAGCTCAGTTCAGTCGCTGGCAGCCGGGGAGAAATCGGGAGGCGGACTCTCCAGGTGACGGATCCCTGGAGTCCTCCAACCACCGCCCAACCTGGCGATGTTCTGTGCGTCAATTGGTCGAGTGGAGCTCAGCTGGGTAAGGAAGCGAGAAGCAGACTGCTAGGAAACGATGGGCGGGACTATTGTTGCCTGGAAACGGTGGAGAACACGCCCCGGGCCCCAGTCTTCCCAAGGGCCAGGTTGATTCCGCTTATATCAATCAGTACGTTACAGCCGCGCGGACGGCGCTTTCCACGTGTTTCCTGCTCAGATAGGGAAGCCCAGTTTCCAAGGCCTTGACTTTTCTTGGTTCCCTGAGCAAGTTAATCTCCTCGGCAGTTCTCTGGGCTGGTGTTTGTCCCCGAAAATTTCAGCCCTTCGATACGCAAATTAGAGGACTTTTGCTCCTCGAATGGGGGATGGAAGCGATTACTTTCCTTACTCTCACAGGAGATCCAGGTCCCGTTCACCAAGTTATGAAGCTTTCCCACATTCATTTAGTCAATAGACATCAAGCTCATGCTGTGTTCGAGGCATTGTGTTAAGCGGGAATTCAAGACAGGTAAGACTTGGTATGGGTCCCAGCCTTAAAGCTTAGGAGGAAGCGCCATGGAGATAGACAAGTTTACAAATAACAGCAAAGAGTTATAGAGGATATGACGGAAGTGTGGCCAGAGTACATAAAGGAGAGAGTGGTCATGGGAAATGTGTGTCAGAAAGGCTTTTTTTTTTTTTTTTTTTTTAAAGGAGATGACTTTTGATATCCTTCAGGGGTTATCCGTTCGCTGAGATGCAACCCTCCCAACCTGATCCCCAATTTCCAGGGCAGGTTACTCTCTCCCAAAAGACACATGTGAAGAAAGACATCAGCCAACCATCTGTAGAAGTAGCTTGGCTGAGGGTATAATCTCTAGGTGTGTCCAAAGCCAATCAATGTGGCTATGGTGGTAATAACTACCACCATGTGAAAGGGAACTACAAGGTACTCTGTTACATTTATAACCATTCTTAGAATATGCAAACAGAAGGAAGTGGAAAGCAAGAAGGTTAGAAAACAAAGGAACAAATAATAGGCACGATTTTGGCAGTGCTTATTCACAGGGAATATATGAGGATGGGCGGATCCACAGAGTCCTCCAACTGCCACCCGACCTGGTGACACGAATCTGGTAGCATCTGATTCATAGAAAGGATCACTGTCATAGATTTATGGGTGCTTCATTGAGCTGCTCCATGGCCTTTCAACTCACTTATGAAGTTTTCTCTAATTTCCTGCTCACCAAAAAAACCTCTTGATTTCATATTTGGCCTCTTACATATCTTGATACCAGGATGAGGATGCCTTTAACAGTAGGCACAAACAGTGGCTGGTATAAAATTGAATACACCTTTTAACTTAAAGTTACAGTTGTAAATTAACAAATGGTCACCCTTAGCGATTCATCTGTGTCCTTTGAGTTTAATTAGTGTGTGCACTGAATAAATCCAAACCAGATCCTGGACTTGCAAAGCTGAAACCATAAGCCCTGGTGATCTCCCCCTCCCCAAGGACTCTTCACACTGGGAAGCCACGTGAGGGCAGTCAGCATCCCTCTATCTTAGTCTCTGCTTTAACCACAATGTGATTAGTACAAATATGTTTTATATTTGCTTCCTCAACCAGCCTAGGCCTTCACTGAGGACAGGAACCATGTCTTTCTTACCTCTGTATCTCTAGAGCCAAGTGATGCTTGGCAAATGTTCAAAATTTGTTTGGTGTCTGAATGTTTAAATTAGAACCCTCATGGTCAAAGACCACACTAAATTGGAGCTAGACCTTGTGATTCACTCTTCAGTCCCTTCTCCAAGTTGCAACCAGGGTAATCTTTTCGAAATGGAGATTAGATCATGTCACACACACACACACACACACACACACACACACCCCAGAAACTCTTTGACAGTTTCCCATTGCTCTTAAAGACTTAAATCCTTATCATAGTAAGTTAGATGGAGTTCTTAGTTCAAACAATAGAGCTCATTCTAGCCAGTTTAAGCAGTAAAAGGAATTAATTAAAGCTGCTCTGTACAATAAAATTTCTGTGATGATAGAAATGTTCTGTATTTGAGCTGTCCAATAAGGTATCCACTAGCTTCATGTGATTATTGAGCACCTGAGATGCAGCTTCTGTAACTGAAGAACTGAATTAAAATTTTTTTCATTTTAATTAATTTAAATTTAAATAGCCACAGGTGGCTAATGGCTATTCTGTTGTACACCACAGGATTAAAGGATATTAAATAGTTCACAGAATCTCAAGATGGACCAAAGAGTCAGACTTGGGGTCTATACCCACTGAGTAAACCTCAGTGTGTAAACCTCACTGAGGGACTTCTCAGGGAGCACCCCAATGCCATTGAACATAGACACTGCAGCTGGGCACTGGACACAAGAACTTCCCCCACTGTTAGTCCCCCAAATCAGATACCTCCAATGCTATCTTGTCAGACATGTATTCCACACTGTGCCTGCTTCCTCTGCTATATGCCTCTGAACCAAAGGTTCTGCCTGATCAAAGGAGCCCAGGTGATGGATGCCCAAGTTGCAAGGGAGGCTGGGAAGGCCAGTTTCTGGATTCCACCTCTTGGAGGCAGTACTTAATGTGGGAAATTCCCCACACAAAGAAGAGTGTTGAGAAGATGCTGGATGTCCAAAGGGTACGACAAAAATCTACTTTGCGTAGTCTGTAAAAGTCCTTTTCAAACTTTAATATGCAGACAGATCATCTGAGGATCTTGTTAAAATGCAGATTCTCACTGAGCTGATCTGGAGGGAAGGAGGAAAAAGATTCTGCGGTTCCAGCAGATGTTGCCCATGTTGCTAATCCACAGACCACATTTTGAGTATTTAAAAAAAAATAACAACGTTACTGAAATATAATTCACATTCCATACAATTCACCCTTTTGTCATGTGGCTGGTTCTCAGAGGCCTTGGCTTCTCTTGATTTGGATGTTTCTGAGCCTGTTCTCCAGCTCTCTTGTGAATCCTATGAGGCACTAATATCCTTTCAATAATTCCGTCTCTTATGAAGTTAACAGAAGTTGGTTTCAGTATTTTTGCATTTAAGAACTCTGACATCTTCTGATCCACTTGGAGTTTTAATCTCAGGACACGAGCATATGGGAGGCAAATGGGAGATCTCTAGTCCTTCTCATGCTGTTAGGGAGAAGGACAAGTGTAAAAACATTGTTTCTGAGATGTGTGTGCTTAATTACACATATAACAGCTTTACTGAGTTATAAGTCACAAAATATAATACCCTTTAAAGTATACAACACAGTGCTTCTTGGATATTGAGTTTAGCAATCCTCATTTTGTTTTGTTTTGTTTTGTTTTGTTTTGAAATAACTTTCAAGAGTCTTTCCAGACTCAAGGGACTTCGAGCATATCTACATGGAACCTACACTTAATGAATCATTCTCACAGGCTCTCAACTCAACTCATTCTGTTCACTCCTTCACTCCTATTCTTAACGCAGTCCCGCCTCGGCACTAGGCCTTACTGATTGGTTGGTGCCGAGTGACGTCATCAGAGCGCGACCTGGCCGCCGCGGCTGGGTGGTCATGTGGCTGGGCGGCCGCCTGTGGCTCCAGGTTTTTGGGCAAGTGTGCTCCAACCTCCGGCGCCTCACCTTTGACAGGACTTGGGGTGGCCGTAGGGGCCCCATGGCGGAAACACTCTCGACCGGGGCCGAGGCAGCGAGCGGGCTGGGGGCTCCGGCTCAGCAAAATGGAGATGCGGGTGGCGACGCGAGGGGTGAGCAGCCCCCAGGGCGCCCGGAGCCAGCGTGCCCAGGAGTGGAGCCGGCCCCGGGGGACGCGAAGCAGGCCGCAGGGACCGGGGAGCAGGCCGCGACTGCAGCCCCGGGCCCCGGCAAGCGGAAGAAGCGGCGGGGCGCAACCGGGGAGCGCGTCGTGCCGCCCCCGAAGAAGCGGCGGGCAGGCGTTAGCTTCGGCGATGAACACTTTGCCGAGACCACCTACTACTTTGAGGGCGGCCTGCGCAAAGTGCGGCCCTATTACTTTGACTTCCGAACTTACTGCAAAGGCCGCTGGGTGGGCCACAGCTTGCTGCACGTCTTCAGCACCGAGTTCCGAGCCCAGCCTCTTGCCTACTACGAGGCCGCGGTCAGGGCAGGGCGCCTGCACCTCAACGAGGAGCCAGTACAGGACCTCAGCGTTGTGCTCAAGGTGGAGTCCTCATGGGGCCTGCCCAAAAGGGGGCAGGGTTTTATTTCACAGTTACTAGGGCATAGGTACTGGAGTAAAATCGGGGTGATTCTGAAGCGTTCTCATTTTCACTTGGAACACTCTTTTAGCGCCCTATCTCTGCAGGTAGACAGCCTGTATGCTTCAGAACTCAGCCCACTTATCCCCTCCATCAAGGCGTCTTCGGTGTTTCCAAGGGACAGAAGTTGTAATTCTCATAGCTCCTTTTATGCACTGTCTTGTGGCACTGGCGCTTATGACTTTCTACCTTGCATTGTAGATCTCTGTACAAATAGTAATAACTGAGACTATCATTTATATCTCCAGACTGTGTTCTGGGCACAGAGTTAAGCATTAGGTACTTTAACATTTAATTCTAATGACAAACTTGTGGAGTAGATACTGCCACCTCATTTTACCTGTGAGGAAGCTGAGAAAACTAAGGTAAACCTCACAGAGGTAAGGCAACAGTGCCACCTCCAACGCCTGTGTCCTTATAACTTCTGCTTAAATTATTTATCGTAGAGCCTGATAAGATAGAATTGTGAAATGACAGAGATTGAGACTAGAATTGTCTAGCCCAGTGCTTTGACTCTTCTTTAAAATTCCATCACAGCTGAGGTACCAGACACCCTTGTTATTAACACTGCCTCACCTTAGTTGTGAGGGGACGCAAGGCATTTGGAGAGTGAGTGGTTTGAATCCCCTCTCCCATCCCAATTTTGAGAAGCACAGGTCTGGACTGACCCTCACATTTTACAGATGAAGAAACTGAGGCCTGGAGAAGTTAAATGACTTTCCTAAGAGCATACAGTAAGTCTGTAGCAAATCCAGGTGTGGAGCCCAAATCTCTGGACTTAGAGCTTGGTGTTTGTTCAAGGTCACAATAAGTGATGATTTATGGAGGTTTTTTCCTTTATTTTAGAAAAATTTACTTTTTGAATATAACTTTGTGGTAGAGAAAATACGAATAAGCAGAATAACAACAACAAAAATCCATACTCTTACCACCCAGAGATATCACCATTAACGTTTTGTGTATATCCTTCTATGAGTTTTTCAATGCCTGCTATCTACCTGTATGTCTGTGTTTTTGCAAAGTGAGACTACAGTATGCACACTGCTTTTTCTGCTTAAGGATGTACTGTGACCATTCTTCCATGTCAGTAAGGAAGAGGGGAGGAAGCTGTGTGTGCTGCTGACTGATTAGAGGTGGCTGGACCCTGGGCTGACTGGCTACCTATGTCATTGGCAGGACAATGACTTCTTACGGAACACAGTGCACAGGCATGAGCCACCAGTTACAGCAGAACCCGTCCGCCTGCTAGCAGAGAACGAAGATGTGGTCGTTGTAGACAAGCCTTCTTCCATTCCTGTCCACCCCTGTGGCCGCTTCCGACACAACACGGTCATCTTCATCCTGGGCAAGGAGCACCAACTCAAGGAGCTACACCCATTGCATCGGCTTGACCGCCTTACCTCTGGGGTCCTTATGTTTGCCAAGACAGCAGCCGTCTCGGAGAGAATTCATGAACAGGTTCGGGACCGGCAGGTGAGCCAAGCTTTTGCCTCCTGCAGGCCACCTTCCAACCTCATGAATGCTCTGTGTTGAAAGGGTGTCACTGAGTTCTAGATCTGAAGTGAGCCTTCATGTTTATCTGGTCATGCCTCCTATCTTCAGGAAGGTCAACACCTAAAGTGCCAGAGACAGGTTATTATCTCTCATGTTTCAAAAGATCTTTAGAGATGACATATACTGCCTCTCGGTAATTTGCAGTTTTGAAGATTTAAAGTGCTGACAGGCTGAGCAAGGTTTTTAAGACTGTGGGGAGAATCTACTTGGTGGGAAGAATTCTGGATGGCGTTGGAAGATGCTTGGGTAGAAGAGTTAAATGGTGGTGATTGTGGTCTTGAGACTTGTAATTCTGGATCTGATTGTAATATATTTATTGTTTACTGTATACCAAGCTCCAGTACCAAGTACGTTAGAGCCCAGCTGACTGAATCCGTATAACAGCCCTGTTGGGGTAAATGCTTTTCTAATCAAACATTTTCCAGACAAGTTAATGGGATTTAAAGAGGCTAAGTAAGTAATGGCCTAGGATTGCACAACTGGCAAATGGTGGAGCTGGGGTTTGAATCTTCTTCTGTCTGACACAGGTCCATTGTCATCACTGCAGAGGGTTTGGGCTTCATGCGTTTAGGCTTTGTGCTGACTTTCTCCCTCTTCCCTCCTGTGTAGCTGGAGAAGGAGTATGTGTGCCGGGTGGAGGGGGAGTTCCCTGCCGAGGAAGTAACCTGCAAGGAACCCATCTTGGTGGTGTCCTACAAGGTAGGGGTATGCCGTGTAGATCCTCGGGGCAAGCCCTGTGAGACAGTGTTCCAGAGACTGAGCTACAGTGGCCACTCCAGTGTGGTACGATGCCGGCCACTCACAGGCCGCACCCACCAGATCCGAGTCCACCTCCAGTTCCTGGGTCACCCCATCCTCAATGACCCCATCTACAACTCAATCGCCTGGGGCCCCTCCCGAGGCCGAGGTGGCCACATTCCAAAGACAGATGAGGAACTACTGCGGGACCTTGTGGCAGAGCACCAGGCCAAACAGAGTCTGGATGTGCTAGATCTCTGTGAGGGTGACCTGTCTCCAGGACTCCCAGACTCTACAGCCCCTTCCTCAGAGCTGGGCAAAGACTGCCTAGGAGAGTTGGCTGCATCTGCCCAGAAGATGGATGGAGCAGTTGAGGCAGGCCCTCAGGATCTGGACACAGTGTCCTTGGCATCAGGGAAGGCAACGGAAATCGATGTCGTGGATCAAGAGACAGACCCACTGTGTGCAGAGTGCCGGCTAGTGCGACAGGACCCCTTGCCCCAGGACCTTGTGATGTTCCTGCATGCCCTGTGCTATAAAGGGCCAGGCTTCGAGTACTTTTCACCAATGCCTGCCTGGGCACAGGATGACTGGCAAGAGGACTGAGGGCTGTGGCCAATGGAGGGATTACTTCTTGAACTGGAACAGGGATGGGCCATGAAGTAGGAGTTGACCACATGAGGTGGTACTCAGACTTTCTCAGGGGTGAGGTTGGGCTCTTAAAGGACCTGCTCATACTTGCTACCTCCTTCCTTCTTCTCCCTCCAGCTAGAGTTTGGGGACTTTTTGATTTGTAAATAGATCTCTTTTTCTAATACCGTGTGTGTCTGGTTTTCTTACTACTTGTCATTTTGGTTTTTTAATTGAGGTAAAGTTCACATAACACAATTACCATTCTAAGATATACAGTTTAGTGGTGTTTCATACATTCACAATGATGTGCAGCCATCACCTCTTAATTAGTTCCAAAACATTTTCATCACCCAAAAGGAAACCCATACTCTTTAAATAGGTAATCCCCATTTCCTCGTCCTCCTAGCCCCTGATTCCATTAGTCAGCCTTCTGTCTCTATGGATTTGCCTATTCTGGACATTTTTTACAAATGGAATCATATAATATGTAACCTTTTGTGTCTGTCACCTTTTGTTTAGCATAGTGTTTTTAGGGTTCATCCAGTTTTGTTTTTTTGGCCACGCCATGTGACATGTGGGATCCTAGTTCCCTGACCAGGGATCAAACCCGCGCCCCCGGCATTTGAAGCACGGAGTCAACCATTGGACCGCCAGGGAAGTTCCCTGAGTTAATCCAACTTATAGCATGCATCAGTACTTCATTCCTGTCTATGGCTGAATAATATTCCATTGCATGGTTATACCACATTTTGTATATCCATTCATTGGTTGATGGACATTGGGTTGTTTCCACCTTTTGGCGATTGTGAATAGTGCTGCTATGAACATTTGTATACAAATTTTTGTTTGAATACATGTTTTCTGTTCTTTCTAGTATATACCAAGGAGTGGAATTGCTGGGTCATATGTTAATTCTGTGTTTAATTTTGGGGGAAATCACCAAACTTTTCCACAGCAGCTGAACCATTTTACATTCCCACGGGCAATGCACAAGGGTTCCAGTTTCTCTCCATTCTCACCAACACTTGTTATTTTCCATTGTTTTGATTGTAGTCATCCTAGTGGGATTGAAGTATTATCTCATTGTGGTTTAGATTTGCATTTCCCTTGTAACTAATAATGATAAACATCTTTTCATGTGCTTGTTGGACATTTGTGTATCTTCTTTGCAGAAATGTCTATTCAGATCTTTTGCCCATTTTTAATTCAGATTGGCTTGTTTTTTTTTAAGTTATACAATTTTTAAATTAATTAATTTATTTTATTTATGGCTGTGTTGGGTCTTCGTTTCTGTGCGAGGGCTTTCTCTAGTTGCGGCAAGTGGGGGCCACTCTTCATCGCGGTGCGCAGGCCTGTCTTGTTGCGGAGCACAGGCTCCAGACGCACAGGCTCAGTAATTGTGGCTCACGGGCCTAGTTGCTCCGCGGCATGTGGGATCTTCCCAGACCAGGGCTCGAACCCATGTCCCCTGCATTGGCAGGCAGATTCTCAACCACTGCGCCACCAGGGAAGCCTGGCTTGTTGTTTTTGAGTTATAAGAGTTTTTATATATTCTGGATACAAGACCCTTAAAAGATACATGATTTGCAAATATTTTCTCCCATTTTGTAGGTTGTCTTTTCACTTTATTGGCAGTGTCCTGTGATTCACAAAACTTTTGTTTATTATTTATTATGGTAAGAACACTTAACGTGAGATCTACCTCTTAACAAATTTCAACGTGTACAATACGATGTTGTTAACTGTAGGCACGGTGTGGTACAGCATCTCTGGAACTTAAGTATCTTGCGTAACTGAAACTTTATACTTGTTGAATAGCAATTCCCCATGTCCCCCTGCCCCCAATCCCTGGCATCATCATTCTACTCTCTGCTTCTATGTGTTTAACTATTTTAGATACCAGGAAAGAAAAACTCATTTTCCTTTACTCACAGAATACTCTGTACTTCAAATATGTGGTGGTTTCCCCACATCAAGCAATTCTCTGACACAAGCTGGGTGTCCTACACTGCAACTCATCTCTGACACCATCTACCTGGAGATAGGGTCAGATGCCACAAGTTAAGGACTTGGTCCCACAAGACTTGCCCCAACTTCAAATGCCAATGGCAAGTCCAGATTGTTACCTGTGCTTCTGACCAGCTGTGAATCAAAGGTTCTCACAAACGCCTCCTCAGGTTCAACCATTTATTAGAATGGCTCGCAGAACTCAGGAAAGCAGTTTCCTTACTCGATTACTGGTTTATTACAAGGGATTTTAAAGGACAGGAAAAACAAGCAAGATGAAGAGATACACAGGGCGAGGTCTGGAAGGGTTCTGAGCACAGGAGCTTCTGACCCCATAGAGCTCAGGTGTGCCACTCTCCAGCATGTGGATGCCTTCTTGCTCACCAACTCGGAAGCTCTCTGAACCTAGTCATTAGAGATTTTTAGGGAGGTTTCATTACTGAGGCATGACTGATTATATCATTGGCCATTGGTTATTAAGTCAATCTCTAGCCCTTCTCTTCCGGAGGCTGGAGTTTGGTGGTGGCGCTGGAAGTTCCAGGGTTGGTTCCTCTGGCAACCAGCTCCCATCCTTAAGGGTTTTCCAAAAGTCACTGCATTAACATAAACTTTTTTTTGGCTGTGTGGCGCGGCATGCGGGATCTTATTTCCCCGACCAGGGATCCAACCCGTGTCCCCTGCAGTGGGAGTGAGGAAGGGGCATATTTTGGGTGACATTTTGGTTTCCTTCAGCTGGATCATATGGTATTTCTGCTTTTAATTTTTTTTTTTTTAGTTTTATTTATTTATTTATTTATGGCTGTGTTGGGTCTTCGTTTCTGTGCGAGGGCTTTCTCTAGTTGCGGCGAGCAGGGGCCACTCTTCATCGCGGTGCGCGGGCCTCTCACTATTGCGGCCTCTCTTGTTGCGGAGCACAGGCTCCAGACGCGCAGGCTCAGTAATTGTGGCTCGCGGGCCTAGTCGCTCCGCGGCATGTGGGATTTTCCCGGACCAGGGCTCGAATCCATGTCCCCCTCATTGGCAGGCAGATTCTTAACCATTGCGCCACCAGAGAAGTCCCTGCTTTTAGTTTTTTGAGGGCCCTCCATAGTGGTTGCACCATTGTACAATTCTATCAGTGCACAAGGGTTCCAATTTTCTACATCCTCTCCAACACTTGTTACTTTGGTTTTTTGATAGTAGCCATTTTCATCACCCAAAAGGAAACCCATCCTCTTTAAATAGGCCATACAAATGGCCAACAAGCATATGAAAAGATGCTCAACATCAGGGCAATGCAAATCAAAACTATCAAAGATATCACCTCACACCCATTAGGATGGCACATACTGAACAGTAGTGTGGGTGGAGAAACACATTTAGTTTATATGCTTTTAGTGGTTCATACTGGTTGTTAACCACCTACTATATGCCAGACATTATTTAGTGCTGGGATACGGAAATGAATGACTAGGCCCTGCCCTGATAGAGCACATATGTTTAAGTGTGCAAAATACAAAGGGAACCAGTGGACGTATGGCATAATTCAGTCTGGAAGTGCCAGCACAGATTTCCCAGAGGAAGAGGCGTTTAACAATGAGTTAGAATTTGCCTAGCAGAGACATGAGAAGGATTCCAGGTAGAGGGGAAATGTGAGAGAAGGCAGGCGTATTCCAGAGCTAGAGAAGATGGAGGCGGCACCCAAGGAGAAATGTTTTCGGGACTTTTGGCCCTCTGGTCTCAGTGTCACTGTCACTGACTATGGAAGTCTTTGCATGGCTTGTATTTCAACAGGGCGCTCTGAACTACAAAGCATAGAAACAGCCTGGATAAGACAAGATTCACATGGATCTGAGTATCTGCCCAACTTTGTGAAAACTCTATCTCTTTAATCTCTTATGAGCCAACCAATTCCTCTTATCACTGAGACCCTCCTTAACTCAGGAGCTCTGGTTTCCTAGGACTGGCAAAAATCAGATGCCTGGTAAAACTCATTCATTCAGCAGACATTTGAGTACCAACTGTGTACTAAGTTTATACCAGACTCTGGTTATATAATGGTGAATAAGATAGATGTGGTCCCTGCTCTTATGGAGTACACAGTCTGCAGTGTACAACATGATGTGGGGAAGACCAGTAAACAGTTAACATGCAGGGAAGTCAATGTTCTGTGTGATGGGAGGAGGAAGGGGGCAGAGGCTACCTCCATACCTAGTCTGTTGTCTTCCAGGGTTCTGAATGGGAACATTAACCTTTGCCCATTTTCTTTCCCTCTCTAGTCCTGTTTGTCTTATTCGCATTCTTTTAGTCAGCTTCAGAGGTTCTTGAAGTAAGGACACATGGATGGGCTTGATAGGGTCCCTGGATCTCTTGAAATTGCATGCAAAATTTTCTATATGTATATTTTTTTCTGAGGAGTCTATATATTTCAACAAATCCTTCAAATCTGCATTGTCTAATACTAGCCATGTGTGGTGATTTAAATTTAAATTAATTAAAATTAAATAAAATTTAATATGCAATTATTCAGTTGCACTAGCCACATTTCCAATGTCCAATTCACTTGGTCTATTGCACAGCACATGTGGAGAGCACTTCTATCATCACACGAAGTTCTATTGAGCAGCATTACTTCAGTCTCTATTGAAAACAAAAATCCCTGAGTACCACGACTCCACTAGTCTGCAGACACTTAAGAAACAGGGGTTTTGTGTGCGTGTGTGTGTGTGTACATGCACATGCATGTGTACTTCCACCTTCTACGTGCTAGTCAAGTAATTGGTCTCTGTGTCAGTCAGTTACTATGCTAGGTGCTAGAACAGTTGTAGAGAATCTGTGAAAAAGTTATTGCCCTTAAGGAGCTCAGGTTGAATCCAGTTTATCTTTCCTCTAGTTAACAGTTGGCTGGACCTGAATGTGTTTTTTTCCCCTTGTAAAATGTTACCCTTTTTATTTATTTATTTTTAATTTATTTGTTTTTGGCTGCATTGGGTCTTCATTGCTGTGCACGGGCTTTCTCTAGCTGTGGCGAGCAGGGGCTACTCTTCGTTGCGGTGTGCGGGCTTCTCATGGCAGTGGCTTCTCTTGTTGTGGAGCACGGGCTCTAGGCACGCGGGCTTCAGTAGTTGTAGCACGTGGTCTCAGTAGTTGTGGCTTGCGGGCTCTAGAGTGCAGGGCCAGTAGTTGTGGCGCATGGGCTTAGTTGCTCCGTGGCATGTGGGATCTTCCCGGACCAGGGCTCGAACCCGTGTCCCCTGCATTGGCAGGTGGATTCTTAACCACTGCACCAGCAGGGGAGCCCATGATAGCCTTTTAAAAAATTTAATTTTTATTATATGCCCCCTCTCCTTACCCCTACTCTAGAGGTAACTACTATTAATAATTAAATGGTCTTTTTATGGACTGTTTTCTCTTCATAGATACATAAATCTATCTGTATTTTTAAATAAAAATGGGATCAGGCCTTACAAATTTTTCTGCAACTTGCTTTTCCCTAGGACTTTTAAAAAATAATAGCTGCCTTGTGTTCCATTGTGTGACTACACCATACATTAATCCATCCCCTATTGTGGAAATTTTAGGTATTTGCAGTTTTTCATTATTACAAACTATAGTGAACCTCCTTATAATACCATACTACCCTCCAAAAAGATTAAACCAATTTACATTCCCATCAGTAAGTAGTGTGAGAGGTAGAGGCAAAGGCAGCTGAATGTAGTGACTGAAACGGCTGGTTAGGCAACTGCATTTTCAAGTTTGGCTTTAGTTCCAGCTGTGGGTTGTAATCATGGGTTTCCCAGAATGTCTGTATCTCTCAATGGATGACCTAGGTTTGCTTGGGTCAGTCTTGCTCCCAAAGGCTTAGTTTAGAGAAAATGGGCTCATTTCAAAGCCTCTTTAGGCTTTGGATCACTGGTCCTCAGGGCTGAAGATTTTCTAGAACACAGAATTATTGAAAACAAACTATTGAATTATTGAAAATGGAAGCGGAGCAGCTTAATGAATGTGACCAGGTTTGGGATGGATAAGTTTATTGGAGTCAGAGGTATCATCACCAAGGCACTCATTCTGCTTAGAACACTGCTCTGCACATGGCAAACAATATTGTCTATGATTATATGACTATTGTTTTCCTCCCCTCCAAACCCTCTGTGTACCCTCCTTTTCCTTTCATTTGAAGCTTGTCCATGTTTTCAAAACTGCAACATTTTTATCAGCCATTAACCACATCAAAACAGTTAAGAATTGCCTACTAAAGTTGACCAGTGATTCCACTTGTAACTATATACCTAGAGAAACACTTGTATATGTACCCCAGAAGACATGTATAAGAACATCCACAGCAGCATTCTTATAATAGCAAAAGACCGGAGACAACTGAAGTATCTGTCCATAAGAGAATGGATAGATAATTACATATTCAGACAATTGTATAATAAGCAGCAGTAAAAATGAATGAATTATATGGATAAAACAGTGTTGAGTGAAAGAAGTCACAGATGAATGATTCCATTTATATAAAATTCAAAAACAGACAAGACAAATATATATATATATATTCCTAAAATGTTATGTATATGTATATATGTATATTTGGTAAAAAAAAAAAAAAGTAAAAGGATGATTAACACAAAATTCAGTGAAGTAGTTTTCTCTTTGGTGGGAGGATGCGAGCAGGGAGGGGCACACAGGAAGCTTCAAAGGTCCTAGTAATATTCTATTTCTTTAGCTGGGTTGTATATACATTGTACTGGTTTTATGCTTTTAAACTATACATACACAATATATTACATGTATGTATTATATCATTGTATGTATAATATCTTTCAAGGTAAAAAAAAATTTTTTTTAAGCGTTAAAAGATCTCTCTCTCTCTTTTTTTAACCTTTGGTTATCTCTGAAATAGTGACTCTCCTGGTCACCCACTGCACAACTCCCAAGGTCTATTTGACCTCCATGCAGCTGGTGGGCACCACTCCCAAGTGCCTCGGCCATGGGTCGCTTTCACCAGGGATGGAAAAAGAGCACCATATGTCTGGAATTTTGGAGACAGTAATGATAAGCAATATATAATAATTTGCAAAAGTGACTGACCACTTTAATATGCCTTAGCAGATTCAAATAATGCTTCTTTATCATAACAGAGCTGAGAGATCTAAAAGCAGTTTAGAGTTTTGGTATTCTAGATTTGGCATACTTTCAGACACAAAGAAAGCCCTGTGCATTGCATTTCCTAACACTTTATTAATGTGGCATCTAGACACAAAATTCTTGCAAATACTTCATTAATTCAAGTAAACAATAAATGATACAATTTTTCTGGTTCTTTTTTCTTGTAAACTTTCTAACATTTGAAATGGAGTAAGAATAGCTTTATATTTCATCCTAAATGCTAAGTTGTCCAGAATCAGAATTGAGGCAAAATTATAAGGATTAAGAATTTTACAAGCAAAGGAATGTTAAAGATTGCCAGAAAATCACCAGAAGCTAGAAAAGAGATGTGGAACAGATTTACTCTCACAGCCCTTGGATGGAACCAACCCTATTGACACCTTGATCTCAGACTTCCAGTCCTCAGAGCTATGAGATAATTTCTGTTGTTTAAGCCAAAAGAAAAAAAAAATTAAGTCCTACATCATGGGCTAAAATAAAGGTTGCCTCTGTTACTTGCTGGGTTATACCAAAAAATGATTACTGACAGTCATCGAAAGGAGAGTTGATTTTAAGTGATCCTTTTAGTGAGCACATAGAAACTACTGTCAAGGAGCGATTTCAGTTTTCTGAAAGCAAAATTTTATTTTAGGTGTCAAGTTTCTATATTATTCAACTATTTAAAAATCAGAATTTAAAATCTATAGCTGTATTAGCTATCAACAGAAAGTTGATCATTGAGACGACTTGGAATTGTTACTGGTCTGTTGTTATCACTCAATACGCTGTCATAGTTCAGAACAACTATAGCCTTCATTTGTCCATCGTAACATTTCTAAGCATTTACTGAAGGCATCTGATCTAGAATTGATAAATGTAAATCAAAAGATTCAGATAAAAATACTTAAGAAAGTCAGAATCTTTGAGAAAGCCAGAGGGGAAAAAAGTGCTTAGAGTCAATGACCTTTTATTTAGCCCAAAGAGAAATATGAAAAACTTACCACTCCATAGTACCAAAATCAGAAAAGGAATTATTGCTTCTAACTCCATGGAATCATCAGTCATGTCCTCAGGTCCTTCATCCATTAATTTCACCTATTGAAGTTGGGTTTGACCCAGTTTTACTTCATTCTGGAGATTTCAAATGAATATTTGAAATTTGAAATCTGGGGCATTGCTCATCCTCACCGTGATGAGAAGGAAAGGTGTAACTGGTTCTTGCTTGCTATCTGTCCATAGCTATCTTTGCAGAAGATACAAAGCATGGGATATAAGCAAGTGTTATTCCCCCTTTCCCCTAGTCTATTGGCATTTATTCACTTTGTCTTCCTGAACAAGTTTACTATAAACTAGATTTCAATTTTTGCTCTATCGATCTTCAATATGAAAATATTGTTTACTTTTCAGCTTAGTAGGCATTCCCAGAAGTTGTTATGGCAAGGTGGGTATCTTCATATGATACCATGCAGCTGAGGGAATAATTTGAGGGAAAAAAAAGTTTTGAGTTGATGTTGCAGACTCAGAGAAGAATGCCTGGATTCACTCTTGAACTTCTCCAGGTCTTGTCACAACTGTCTTCCCAGAGATGATTCTCAGTGGGACCATACTTCCTAATGGTAAGGAACAGAATGAATTCACTTCTGATATTGCCTGCCTCTCAAAACCAGTCTTTGTTAAGTCTTGCAGCCCTGGGTCTGAGTTTCTCTTGTAAGAGTTAAGAAACAAACTGGAGGCACACCAAAAAAAAAAAAAAAAATTCCTGGATTTCACTTCTTCCTTCAGACCTTTGTCCATGAGGGCTGCTGACACATAAGGATCTGCCCAGGCAGCAGACCATCACCAACTAAACACTGGACAGTTCTTCCCAGAGCACCTCATTCTCCAGAGAGAATGGGTCTTCTTGAAGCTGGACTCAGAGAATGAAGATCCATTCCCTGGCACTGAAGTAACAGGAAAGCTGGAATATCTTGGTAATGCATCTGGCTGTGCAATGGTTCTTTCTCTCCTGGTCTTCCAGAGGTGAGAGGTCCTGCAATAGTTCAGGATAGGACTTGTGAAGAACCCTGGTGTTGATGGAGAATGATTTCCTTGAGCTGTGGTTTGTTGACAAATTTGGGGGAGTAATGGGGATATTTCAAAACATATGAGCCGTTCAGGCAGAACTATCTTGTCCAAGTCTTCAGTTGCAGTTTCTCCAGTAGATGGCGCCTCTAACGCTTTACTGCCTTCCTTCATTACATTGATAAATTTTTCTCCATTACTACTAATCCAAGTCCCCACACCCCTGCCCTCAGGCTTTTACATAATCTGGCATGTTGTTAATCCTTTTTTTTTTTTTTTCCCAGCTGTGATTCCAGACAGGATCCAAGAGGAGTTTTACAATCTTTTCTCTGAGTTTTAAAGAGACTTACTTTACCCTTCTGTGTTAGCCTGAATCCTTTTGATTCTCTCAGAAACAGGTAAAATAAGCACAGTTCTTATACATCAAGAGATCATAGAAATGCAAAAAACTGGGACTGTCATAGCAAGACTTACTGCAATTTCATATGAAAGAAACCACAAATGAACTAAGCATGAAAAGAGGTAAAGAACTGAGGAAAAGAAAAGTGAGCTTCCACTCACAATTTCTTTTTTTCTCTAGACACTTCCAGTGCTCTATAGTTTCAGCTGAAGATTTTCCTTTAAGAAAATAACCCACTCACTTTTTATTTATAGAGACTGGACACATTGATAGACCTTATCAATTTTCCATAGGAAGTCATCACTGCAAGAAGCAGGCAAAACTCAGAAAAATGACAGAGACTTGTCAGTCTTTAGAGAGGATGCAGCACCAATGCACAATTTAAATACTATTTGGCAAGTGCTAAGGGAAACACAGGGAGCTTCAGGAGCATCTAGGAGGGGTACGAAGGCCCAGAAGCAGGAGAGCACAGGACTAGGTGAGGGAAATCTAATAAGGAGCTGCAGGTTGCAGGGCTAGGGGAGTCTTCTTGATGGGGGTGACATCTAAGCTGAGATCTGAAGGAGGAGCAGGAGCCAGCCAGGCAGGGGTTGATGGGAAGGAGGCATAGGGCAGCAGGAGCATGATCCAGGGAGAGGAGTAGGTAAAGCATCTGCAAAGGTCTCGGGGAGAGAGAGCAAGGCCTAGTTCAGAGGAAGGTTAAGATCAATGTCTTGATGGCACTTTAGAAAAATCTCTCAGGCGCTCTTAACCTTTTTTGTGACATAGATCTTTGGTAGTCTGGTGAAGCCTATGGGTCCCTTCTCAGAATATTGTTTTTAAATGCATAAAATTAAGTTTGTTGTAATATACAGTCAACCAGTTAAGTTGGAATACAGTTATAAAAATAGTTCAAAAATCTGTGATATAATACCAAGTGAAGCAGAAACAGAAAGACAAATACCATATGATATCACTTACATGTGGAATCTAATCTAACATATATGTGGAATCTATGACACGAATGAACTTACCTATGAAACAGAAACAGACTCACAGACATAGAGAATAGAGTTGTGGTTGCTAAGGGGGAAGAGGGGTGGGGAGGGATGGATTGGGAGGTTGGGATTAGCAGATGCAAACTATTATATATAGAATGGATAAACAACAAGGTCCTACAGTATAGCACAGGGAACTATATTCAATATCCTCTGATAAACCATGATGGAAAAGAATATGAAAAAGAATGTATATATATGTATAACTGAATCACTTTACAGCAGAAATCAACACAACATTGTAAATCAACTATACTTTAATAAATTTTAAAATTAAAAAAAAATCTGTGATCTAATAGTATAATGCATGTACTTTCTTACGAATGCATAAATTTACAAGATCTAATGGCAAGTCCAACAACTACCATTATCTTGAAGTAGTAGTAATGAGCATAAAGCAATAACAGTAATGTGATATAACAATATCTGTTATTTCTATTGGTGACAAAAATCACGGGTAAGGTTAATATTACTGTAGTTTGCTGCTTATCTTTATTGAAGGAAGTGCTTTCAATTAGAGATGAATGAAAATAAAGCTGCAGTTTTTTCCCCAACGAAGTAACCAATTGAATTCTATCCATGGCCCCCTTGGGAGTGTGTAGAATCCGGGTAGAAACACCTCCTAGCAGCAGAGTGGTGAATGGATTACAGAGCAAGGCTGAAGGCAGGTGCTGGAGTGACCCTTAGTCCTCAGCCCAGGCAGGTATCAACATTCCCAAGGGACTTGGATTGACGAAGGAGGAGCCACTGGAGCCTGAATTCCACCCTCAGGGCTGAAAACTTTGCTGAAGACACCTGCCCGGTGCCAGGTTCTGGGGTACCGTACACTGCAGAATGTGTAAACCATTACCGCAAGGGATTGATGACCACTTTTTACTAATTTCCAGCACCATATAGGATGATGTTAAGAGCCACCAGAGTTCGACAGACTTGGGTTACAATGCCTTTCCTGCAATTACAGAAGCTGTATAACCTTGGGCAAGTTTATCTTTCAGTGTCCTCATTTATAAAATGGAGTAATAAAAATGTCTATCGTGATCACAGGGTTATGGTTAATTAAAGTGCTGTAATTCATTGTGTTGCCTGTAGATAAATACTGGATAAACGAAGGTTGTTAAATGTGAGTTGAATGAATCTGCCCGATGACCTTTCAAGAGGGGAATCTATTCTTTTTCTACTCCCTGTTTTTCCCTCTTTGCTTAAATCCAAGAGAGGAATTAAGACCTTCGCCTTTGGGAAGGTAGATGTTCAGTCTCTGGCTTCTACATACTACCAAGTTTCCACGTGTTGTCAACATCTTTTTAATGTCGAATACTTTTCTTGAACACCTGCAGCCTGGAGGAGAATCCTCAACACTGTCTCGCGGTAGCTTTTGAAGTGAAAACCCTGGGGTAAGAATCCACAGTAATTGAAGTTCCTCAATCAGGAGCTGGGTTAATTAATATTGATCAGACCACAATTGGAACATATGGGAACAGTAATAATCGTGGAATTCTATGCACTGTTGTTTACTCCATTGAAAAGACATTAAATCCATTTTTTAATTAAACTCCGAATCCCAGAAAATGTCTCTTTCCCAACTTTTTCTTTATCTGCGAGGTCACAATGCTCCCGAACCCGTCTTTCAAAGATTCAAACAGGAGGTTGATTGTGCTAGAGTAAATTGACTAGTAAATCATACCTGGAACAAATATTCAACTGTTTCCATTCCGCAAGCAAATTTACGTTCATCTGTTCAAATTAGAGGCAAAAGCAATCCTCGACGAGGATGGGATTCGAACCCACGCGTGCAGAGCACAATGGATTAGCAGTCCATCGCCTTAACCACTCGGCCACCTCGTCCTAGAAACCTACTCCTTCCTGCTAGCTATAGGGAGTAAAACTAGGGGGATGTGACGCAATGTGATAGAAGCCGCCATTTTGTACGGAAGCAAAGCTCCTATCCTTTCAATAGCAAGAAATCAAAAGAAGATGGCCGCTCCCATACTGT